>NC_044992.1:52498345-52844382 GCF_008728515.1 Papio anubis
GCTCTGTCACCCAGGCTGGAGTGCCGTGGTGCAATCTCAGCTCACTGCAACCTCTGCCTTCTGGGCTCAAGTGATCCTCCTGCCTCAGCTTCTCAAGTAGCTGAACTACAGGCACATGCCAACACGCCTGGCTAATTTTTGTATTTTTTGTAATGAAAGGGTCTTGATATGTTGCCCAGGCTGGTCTTGAACTCCTGGACTCAAGTGATCCTCCTACCTTAGCCTCCCAAAGTGCTGGGATTGCAGGCATCAGCTACCACACCTGGTTGTCTCTAACCACTTTTAAGTACAATTCAGTAGTGTTAAGAACATTCATATTGTTGTACAACAAATCTCCAGAACTTTTTCATCTTCCCAAATTGAAACTCTGGACCTATTAAACACTAACTCCCCATTCTCTCCTCCCAGCCCATGGTAACCACCCTTCTACTTTCTGTTTCTATGAATCTGACCACTCTGAGTACCTCACGTGAGTGGAATCACACAGTATTTCTCCTTTGGTGACTGGCTTATTTCTCTTGGCATAACGCCCTCAAGGGTTCTCCATGTTGTAACGCATCAGAATTTCCTTCCTTTCAAGGCTGAAGAATATATCGTCGTATGGATCAATCACATTTGCGTTCTCCATTCATCAGTTAATGCACATGTAGGTTGTTTGCACCTTTTGATCATTGAGAATAATGCTGCTGTATACATATGTGCATGTGTTTCTGTATGACCATTTGTTTGCAATTCTTCTGACTATATATGTATGAAGAGAATTACTGGGTCATGTAGTAGCTCTAAGTTTAACTTTTTGAGTAACTGCCAAAGCATTTTCCATAGTGCTACATGGTTTTACATTCTCGCTAACAATATATAATGGTTCCAGTTTCCCCAAATCCTCCCCAACACTTTTTATTTTTTTTTAACAAATACAGCCATGCTGGTGAATGAGAAGTGACATCTCATTGTAGTTTGGGTTTTAATTTTACAATATTTTAATTTTTAAAATCAAAAGAATATACTTGGCCTGAGGTGGTGGCTCACGCCTGTAATCCCAGCATTTTGGGGGACCAAGTTCAAGACCAGCCTGCCCAACATGGTGAAACCCCATCTCTACTAAAAATATGAAAATTAGCCAGGTATGGTGACAGGTGCCTGTAATCCCAGCTACTCAGGAGGCTGAAACAGGAGAATCACTTGACCCGGGAGGTGGAGGTTGCCATGAGTTGGAATCGAGCCATTGAACTCCATCCTCAGAGGAGATGCTGTCTAAAAAAAAAAAATATATGTGTGTATGTGTGTATATATATATATATATAAAAAATACATACACACTATTTTCTTGTATAATAAAATTATTTTACAAAAGAAGTCCATTAGTAACACACACTTGCACGCAAAGCACAAGACACATCTAAGGGCCAGGAGTGGTGGCTCACGCCTATAATCCTAGCACATTGGGAGGCCGAGGCAGTCAGGTCACTTGGGGTCAGTAGTTCGGGACCAGTCTGGTCAACGTAGTGAAACCCCGTCTCTACTAAAAATACAAAAATTAGCCAGGCGTGCTGGTGGGCGCTTGTAATCCCAGCTGCTCGGGAGGGTGAGGCAGGAGAATCACTTGAGCTTGGGAGGTGGAGGTTGCAGTGAGTAGAGATTGCACCACTGCACTCCAGCCTGGGCGACAGAGTGAGACTCTTATCGTGAAAAAAAAAAAAGGGGGGGCATTCCCATTGGCCACGGTCCTCATCTTGCCATCTTTGTTGACTTTCCTTACTTACCTGGTCCGTGGAGGCATATACACATATTCACATTTGCCACCCTTGGTGCTCAACCAAAGTATATTGAATACATTTATTTGACAATTAGTGCTTGTATTTTTTCATTTCACATATGTGTTCTGTTTTCCTAACTAGATTGAAGTAAGCCGCCGTGCACGGTGGCTCACGCCTGTAATCCCAGCACTTTGGGAGGCAGAGGCAGGCGAATCACCTGAGGTCAGGAGTTCGAGACCAGCCTGGCCAACATGGTGAAACCCTGTCTCTACTAAAAATACAAAAAAATTAGCCAGGCGTGGTGGTGCACGTCTGTAATCTCAGCTACTCAGGAGGCTGAGGCACAAGAATCACTTGACCACAGGAGGTGGAGATTGCAGTGAGCCAAGATCATGCCACTGAACTCCAGTCTAGGCAATAGACTGGGACTCCATCTCAAAAAAAAAAAAAATTCCTTGGCAGTTTAATATTAGATAAATTCCTTGGCAGTTTAATACTAGAAATGCAACTTGGCAACGTGAGCTAAGCTTTTAAGTGAGAGTCATAATGTAAAAGAGAAAACTTTGTATTTTTGAAAAGGAAATTCAGGGCCGGGTGCGGTGGCTCACGCCTGTAATCCCAGCACTTTGGGAGGCTGAGGTGGGCGGGTCACTTGAGGTCAGGAGTTCGAGACCAGCCTGGCCAACATGGCAAAACCCCATCTCTACTAAAACTACAAGAATTCGCCAGGCATGCTGGTGGGAGCCTGTAATCCCAGCTACTCAGGAGGCTGAGGCATGAGAATTGCTTGAACTCAGGAGGTGAAGGTGGCAGTGAGCCGAGATTGCGCCACTGCACTCCAGCCTGGGTGACAGAGCAAGACTCAGTCTCAAAAGTATAAAATAAAATGAAAATAAAATAAATGATTGAATGAATTAAATGGATAAGCAGAGGAATCTCTGAACTAAATCTTGAAGAATATCAAGTATAGTCAGTTCATGGAACTTACTGTATAACGACATTTGGATGCAAGACAATTTTCGGAAACTGCAAAGAGTTGCTTTTGAAGTAACCGAAAACAAATAGTCTAAGTAGCTGAATGCCCCTCTCCCCACTCTTGTAAGTGAGAAAAAAATTTGCCATCTTGTGCAGTGTTTTGTTTTCCCTATTTCCCCCGTCTTGAGCAGGACTGGCACTAGGCATAAAATACCAAATTCTTCTCATTAGCTGCACCTACTTGTATTTTTTGAGAACTAATTGCTTAACTCATTGGATCACAAAGTTTTGTGTTTACATTATGACTCTCAGGTAAAAGCTTAGCTCACGTTGCCAAGTTGCATTTCTAGTATTAAACTGCCAAGGAATTTATCTAATATTAAACTGCCAAGGAATTTTTTTTTTTTTTTGAGATGGAGTCCCAGTCTATTGCCTAGACTGGAGTGAAGTGGTGCGATCTCGGCTCACTGCAACCTTTGCCCCCAGGGTTCAAGCAATTCTCATGCCTCAGCCTCCCGAGTAGCTGGGATTACAGGCACCCGCCACCGTGCCCGGCTAATTTTTGTATTTTTAGTAGAGATGGGGTTTCGCTATGTTGGCCAGGCTGGTCCAAACTCCTGACCTCAAGTGATCCACCCGCCTCTGTCTCCCAAACTATTGGGATTACAAGTGTGAGCCACTGCACCCGACCATGTTAATTTAAGAATGAACTCTTGATTATTTTTTATTTTGGAAGATCTGCAAAAGTAGACGGGAAGCTCCTTAAAGAGACAAACTGTCTTCTTCCCTTTTGTGATGTGTTGTCAAATGACTGGGTGACTTTTTTAGATTGGGAGGTGTGAAGAACCTCTTAGGAGGAAACAATAAGCTGATGTGAATGACAAAAAAGAGCCAGGCCTAGAGAGAGTAGGAGAAAAGAATATGCCAGGTGGAAGGAAGAGCAACTGCTCATTCAGGTGGAATAACCTCGGCAAGTTGAAGGAACAGGAAGAATATGAGTGTGGCAGAAGCAGAGTGGGAGAGAGAATGGTGGGAAGTCAGGTCTGAGAGGCTGTAGCTAGATCAGGCAGTGTTTTGTAAGCCAGTACTCACATCCACAGATATATGTGGATTTTATATCAAATGCCATTAAAATAAAGTCATTTAAATACATAGTCGATGACATGCTTTTCATTTGTGTTTCTTTGGTGCTTAGAGACTTCAGGTTTGCTTTTACTCAGAGTTCTTGAAGTCACTATACTTGTATTAGTCATTCTGTTTTCAGATATGATAAGTGATTGTTACTACAGTACATACATTGTCTAGAGAACTTTACTTTTGATATCTAAATTGAAAAGGTCTTTTCCTTGTTAATTTTCAATAGACTGGCATCCGAATATTCTAGCCCTGGCAGACAGACCTCTTAGCTGCTTTGTTGATGAGAACACTCCAGTTAGTGGAACAAACGGTGCAACATGTGGACAGTCTTCAGATCCCAGGCTGGCAGAGAGGAGAGTCAGGTCACAACGACATAGACATTACATGAGCAGGACAAGTTTACATATTCTTCCATACCTACCAGAAGGCTATGGTATGACAACCGGCAAAGGAAAAATAAAACATGGTTTACTGATTTCAGCTTGCTGAGGAAATAATAACTTTGAAAAAAGTTATTAATCTGGGCTTAGGGATTCTGCATGAAAATAAATATAAAACCTCCCAACTTTGAAAAGTCTTTGAAGTGGTAGATAACTACCCAGCCAACAGTTTGACCTTGTGCTAGTCATTTACCCTCAGCATTTGTATTCTTTTATCATGAAGTGAGATGACTAGTTTATAACAAAGGTAGTGTGAGAAGCATATGTATGAGATGAAGTGAGACTATTTTGTAAATAGGCACTGTCTAGAAAGGTAAGGTGGTATTGTCACTGATAACAGTAATCTGAAGTACAACTTACGATGTAATTTTTTAGACATATATTTAGAAATAATTTCAAAGGCATATTTCTGCTGATGCTCATATATTTGTACTGTCTATAATTTTGGATTATGTGAGTGGACTGTTGTAAATGATTGAGTCACTTCTATGTTTGTATAAAATGATTACAATCTTATATAAATTCCCAGATTATAGAGTTTCATGTGGAAGATAACATGAGTCTTCTACTAATAGAATACAGAAGTTTCTAAATTAATACCAACTTGTGACTACTTGTATGTACTGTGAACTTGACTTCCTCTCCTTGCTTGCCAAAAGCTCACCAAGGTTACCTACATCCTTGTCCTCTTAACAGACTGTAGATAAACCACTTTAGATTGATGTTGACACCTAATGACCAACATCGGGAATTGCCACATGTAAGTTTTATTTTACTGAAGAATACTTTTAAAAACTCTTCTGCAAATGCATGATTCTAATTTTATTTTATTTTATTTTATTTTATTTTATTTTTATTTTTTTTTTTTGAGATGGAGTCTCGCTCTGTCGCCCAGGCTGGAGTGCAGTGGCCAGATCTCAGCTCACTGCAAGCTCCGCCTCCCGGGTTCACGCCATTCTCCTGCCTCAGCCTCCCGAGTAGCTGGAACTACAGGCGCCCGCCACCTCGCCCGGCTAGTTTTTTGTATTTTTTTAGTAGAGACGGAGTTTCACCGGGTTAGCCAGGATGGTCTCGATCTCCTGACCTCATGATCCGCCCGTCTCGGCCTCCCAAAGTGCTGGGATTACAGGCTTGAGCCACCGCGCCCGGCCTCTAATTTTATTTTTAAATGTATTTTAACTCTTTAATTTGAAAAAATTTGTCCATTAACTGTTTGTCCATTAACTGTGCTGTGACTCAAAGGTTAACTTTTAGCACTATCATTAAATTATAGGCTTGAGACACAGAGAGACCTAGGTTCATATCCTGGCTTTGCCATGTAACACTGAGCACATTATTTAACCTCTTTGAGCCTCAGTTTTATCCTCTATAGGGGAAAATAATAGCATCAACCATCTACGTTTGTTGCAAGAAATCAGTGATATTTAATCTCGTGAAATGCTGGCACGTTGTCTGGCACAGTGAATTTTAACTGTGATTATCAATGTTCAGACCTGAGAAGAAATTGTCTCCTGCCATTTCTCGTGGAGATTATAAGGCAAGCTCTTTAGAGTGGGAGTGGTTATACTTTTATAATATTTCTGTGATTTGAATTTAAAAAATTATACAACCAAAACATAAAAATAAAGTGGATACCAAGGCTGAAATTATTATAGCTGTCCTCTATAATAATATGATTTTATGTTTATCATTTTTAAAAGTTTAAAGTTTAAATTTATTGACTTTATAGGTTTATAAACAAATTAGATTTATACTAATAAATATTAGTAATAGTTTTATTTTATGTATCAAAGTTTCTCATTAGATTTTATTTAAAGAAAAGTGGTTCTGTCGTTTTTTATAAAAGACAAAACAAAACAAAACCCACCATAAAGAAACCCTTGTATAGATTGTTCTCTTCACCCTGGCCTTTCCTCTGCCTTCCAAGGGCTTTGAGTTCATTTTGTCCTTGACTGTTTTCTCCCCAGTGTGCACGCTTGCTCTTTAGTCGTCTTCTTTCTAACTTGGCTATTTTTCCGTCTCTATCTGTTTATGACATAGAATGTCTCCCCAGTATCTTATCTGCTTTGCCTCTCTTTGAGCTCACATGCAACCTTGAGAATTCACCTTTGTCTAGCAAAGAGAAAACATAGGTTTTGATGTAAAATTAGGCATAAGAAGCATTATCAATCTCCAAACTCTGAAAGTTTCTGGAAGTTCCTCCTCAAATCTTCCAAATGTTGACCAGCCTCTTTCTCAGAGCCCTTTATACATCATTTAAAATCTTTTAATTATTAGTATTGTGACAATCTTGATTTGTTTTCCATTGCAACATATTCAGTATTTGAGCCACATGATAAGTTGAGTTTGCCTTTAGATAGCTGGCCCATAGCCCTCATCATTTATAAAATTGTTTCCAAGAGACAGAACAAATGATGTGTAAAGCCCTTTCTGATAACAAATAAAATAGATTTGTAATTTGGATATTTTTCCCTATTAGTGTATCATCTTAAGGTATACAACTGTCTTTGATCTGGACATTCTGAATATTTTTGTTATCAGTGTTTCTTAATTTTACAGAACAGAGGACAACGCAACAAGACCAGCTATATTTCTTACAAACGCAGACTGGTGTGAGCACATGGCATGATCCAAGAGTGCTCAGGTAAGAACGCATTTTAAGCACTCTAGACCATCAAAGAGCCGTCTCACCTAGGATTTCTTTGATTTTTAAGAAATTTTTACCTTTTAAAAATAGTTTATGTAAAAGTTTGACTCTTCTGATAGTTATTTCGGTTTTGACATTTAGTAAAAAGTCCTACCTACTTCTCTGCAATCTCACCTCAGTTCTCCCCTCCCTCACCAGTCCCTAGCCACCCTCTCCTGCTTCTCCTTAAAAAAAAGTGGAATAAAAACATGGGTCTTTTAGGAGTTTGAAACTTGTCCTAGGGTACCAAGTAGGGTGGCTGTCACCTGTGTTCCCAACACTTTGGGAGGCTGAGGCAGGAGGATCACTTGAGCGCAGGAGTTTGAGACCAGTCTGAGCAACATAGAGAGACCCCGTCTCTACCAAGCATTAAAACTCAGCCGTTTGTGGTGGAGCACATCTGTGGTCCCAGTTGCTTTGGAGGCTGAGGCAAGAGGATTGCTTGAGCCAGGGAGGTTGAAGCTACAGTGAGCCTTGGTCGCACTACTACACTCCAGCCTAGGAGACAAAGCAAGACCCCATTTCAAAAAATGAGAGAGGAAATTCGTGTAGTCCCAGCTGCTCGCGAGGCTAAGGTGGGAGGCAGAGGTTTCAGTGAGTCAAGGTCACACCAGGGCACTCTATCCTGGGCAACAGAGTGAGATTCCATCTCAAAAGAAAGAGAAGAAAAAAGGCCGGGCGCGGTGGCTCACGCCTGTAATCCCAGCACTTTGGGAGGCCGAGATGGGCGGATCACGTGGTCAGGAGATCGAGACCATCCTGGCTAACATGGTGAAATCCCATCTCTACTAAAACTACAAAAAATTAGTCGGGCATGGTGGTGGGCGCCTGTAGTCCCCACTGCTCGGGAGGCTGAGACCGGAGAATGGCGTGAACCTGGGAGGCGGAGCTTGCAGTGAGCTGAGATTGCATCACTGCACTCCAACCTGAGTGACAGAGCAAGACTCCGTCTAAAAAAAAAAAAAAAGGAAAAAAAAAAAGGCTAAAAAAGGAAAATTGACCTGGGGAAAAACAGAAAGCATACCCTTTAAAAAAGGATCATAGGTTGATATTCTTAATTATGGTTCAGCTTTAAAAAATCTTTTTAAAAAATTAACCTCCTAAATGTATTCAATGTCCTTTTATGTGTTCCTTAGTAAAATTTGATTTTAATGTAGAAAACAACCTAATTAATTCATTAATTAATCTTTTTGAGACGGAATCTTTTTCTGTTGCCCAGGCTGGAGTGCAGTGGTGCAATGTCGGCTGACTGCAACCTCCGCCTCCCTAGTTCAGGCGATTCTCCTGTCTCAGCCCCGAGTAGCTAGGATTATAGGTGCTTGCCACCACCATACGCAGCTGATTTTTGTATTTTTAGTAGAGGTGGGGTTTCGCCATGTTGTCGAGTCTGGTCTTGAATGCCTGACCTCAGGGGATTCGCCTGCCTTGACCTACCAAAGTGCTGGGATTATGAGCCACTGTGCCTGGCCCTAATTTAAATATCCAAACTTGTATATTTCAGCTGCAGACATTGCATTTACTAACCAAAATGTCAATTACTTTTAACTTCAAAAAGATGAAATGACACACAAATGAATTTAGTTACTTCCCATAATTTTTGGAATATTCTTTTCTTCCTTCCTCCCTCCCTCCCCTTTTGTTTGAGACAGGATCTGGCTCTGCTGTCCAGGCTGGAGAGCAGTAGTGCAGTCCTGGCTCACTACAACCTCTGCCTCCTGGGCTTAAGCCATCCTCCCACTTCAGCCTCCTGAGTAACTGGAACGACAGGCATGCGCCACTGTACCCCAATAATTTTTGTATTTTTAGTAGATATGGGGTTACACGGTGTTGCCCAGGCTAGTCTGGAATTCCTGAGCTCAAACAGTCTGCCCACCTCAGCCTCCCAAAGTGCTGGGATTAAAAGCATGAGCCATCGTGCTTGGTCCTATTTTGAGTTTTTTTTTAATGAATAGATGCAAGGTACCAAGTAGTCCAGTTGAAACTGGAAAAAAGCTTGAATTCTAAATTAAATTTGAAATCAACTCTGTACGTTTCACATACAAAGGATTTGCTGGATGTGGACATTTTATGTTAAGCACAGCAGCCCCCCTCCTCCAAAACAAAACAAACCCCCCAAAACAATCCACAGAGGGTTGTTTTTTCAGGACTTTATTGTGTATTTGAATCAAATAGAGATGTGCCTCGCTTGTCGTGGGTTACTTTGATATTCTGTATAAGTAAAAGTATGATAATGAAAATGTCTTACTTTGTGTTATAGAGCTCAGAATCCTTTGAGGGTGGTAACCAAGGGAATGTACTATTACTCATTACTTTATCAAGGTTGCCATTTCTATGTCTTGACAATATAAGCTGTTACTTTTTTAAAAGTAGTAGGGGCCAGGCACGGTGGCTCACACCTGTAATCCCAGCACTTTGGGAGGCTGAGGCGGGAGGATCACTTGAGGTCAGGAGTTCGAGACCAGCCTGGCCAACATGGTGAAAACCCATTTCTACTAAAAATACAAAATTAGCCAGGCGTGGTGGCCTGTGCCTGTAAGCTGAGCTACTCGGGAGGCTAAGCCAGAAGAATCGCTTGAACCTGGAAGGCGGAGGTTGTGGTAAGCTGAGATCACACCTTTGAACTCCAGCCTGGGCAACAGAGCAAGGCTCCATCTCTAAATAAATAAATGATAGATAGATAGATAGTAGTGGGGAGGAAATTTTACATTTTTTTTAAAGCTTACTAAAAAAAATCCAAGGGCCTAACTTCAAAATCAGTTTTACTATATAAATTATAAAAAAGAATTTTTTTGATTCTGTTTATCCAAATGTTCCTTTTGTATGGAGGATCTTTTATGAAAGTATACTATAAATAGATTCTAATAGAATATTACTATTCAAGGATATTTATAAAATCTCAAAGTCAGACTCTTTAAAACAAACTTTATTTAAAGATATCCAGGATACCTAGATTTATCCAAGAAATCCCATTCGTCGTGTTTTGCATTTCTCTTTAAAACAATGATTAATGCCTTGTTATTTGTTATGTTGCATACTGAGTGACTGTAGTCTTGAAATACAGATCTGTATTACTTTGTATAGACTGTGTAACATTCCGTTTTTCTTTAACCAGCTCCCAATGAGACATAAAGATTATTTCTAGTTTTTTGCTTTTAATCAGTGCTTTAGCGCTCTCCCAGGTATGACTGAAGATTTATAAAATTCTAAGTAAAATGACATGAAATGAAATTCTACATTTTATCAGTAGGATTGTTCATTTACTGATTTAATTATCATTATTTTTTTAGCTTTAAGTTCAGGGGTGCATGTGCAGGTTTGTTATAGGTAAACTTGTGTCATGGGGGTTTGTTGTACAGATGATTTTGTCACCCAGATACTAAGCCTAGCCTAGTACCCATTAGTTATTTTTGCTGATCCTCTCCCTCCTCCCACCCTCCACCCTCCTATAGGCCACAGTATCTGTTGTTCCTCTCTATGTGTCCGTGTGTTCTCATCATTTAGCTCCCACTTATAAGAACATGCAGTATTTGGTTTTCTGTTCCTGCTTTAGTTTGCTAAGGATAATGGCCTCCAGCTCCTGTTTTTCATTTCTAAACTATTAAAAAATCTACTTGGGGCCTGCACAGTGGCTTATGCCTGTAATCCCAGCCTTTTGGGAGGCCGAATTGGATGGATCACTTGAATCCAGAAGTTTAAGATCAGCCTGGGCAACATGGCCAAACTACATCTCTACAAAAAGTTTAAAAACTAGCCAGGTGGCGTGGTGCATGCCTGTAGTCCCAGCTACTCAAGAGGCTGAGTTGGGAGGATCATCTGAGCCTGGGAAGGTTGAGGCTGCAGTAAGCCGTAATCACACCACTGCATTCCAGCCTGGGCAACAGAGTAAGACTCTGTCTCAAACAAACAAACAAACAAACAAACAAATATATATATTTGTTCATTCCTAATAATCTGTCTTTGATAGTTCATCTTTGTGATTGTACTTTTTTATTTTTGAAAACATTACATATCATAACTGTTCTCTTTTTGGTTTCTAACAGTCTTTGGGGACCTAATTCTGGGAGTTTATTGTTGACTGTGCTGCTGGCTATCTGTTGAGTCTGTTGTGGACTCTGTCACTCTGTCATGGTGGCTTTTCTTCTGAAGGGTTTGGTGATCTTAGATGCTGAATTTATTGTTTGAACTGAATTAGTTGGAAGTTCTGTATACATACAGTGGGAATTTAGTATGTTTTCCTGGAATCACTTCATTCCCTCTTTGAGTTCTCAGCTTGGGGAGGAAGCTTCAGGTTTCCTATCCCAGCCTTGCTGCTGGCCTGCCCCTCTGCTTACCTCTCACTCAGGTACCAGCTTCACTCAGTCCCCCACTTCACTCAATCTCCCCAAATCTCCCCCTCCGCTTTTTTTTTTTTGACAGAGTCTCGCTCTGTGACCCAGGCTGGAGTGCAGTGGCATGATCTCAGCTCACTGTAATCTCCGCCTCCTGCGTTCAAGTGATGCTTGTACCTCAGCCTCCCGAGTAGCTGAGATTACAGACGTGCACCACCACGCCCGGCTAATTTTTTTGTATTTTTAATAGAGATGGGTTTCACCATGTTGGCCAGGCTGGTCTCGAACTCCTGACCTCAGGTGATCCGCCTGCCTCCCAAAGTGCTGGGATTACAGGCCTGAGCCATCACGCCTGGCCACCCTCTTCAAACAAAATATGGGCATTTCCATTGGCCTAGGTCTTCACCTTGCCTACTTTATTGACTTACATTACTTACCTGGTCCCTGGAGACATAGACACATTTGTCACTCTTAGAGCTCAACCAAATTGTATTGAATGCATTTATTTGGCAATTTGTGCCTGTATTTTAATCTTCATCTCACATATGTGTTCTATTTTCCTAACTAGGTTAAAATAAGTCATCTGATGTACAGAATCCTGTTAAGTATTTTTCTTTCTTTCTTTTTTAAAAATTTTGAGACAGGGTCTTGCTCTGTCACTGAGGCTGGAGTGCAGCGGTGCAATCACAGCTCAGTGCAACATCCACCTCCCAGGCTCAAGGGATCCTCCCACCTCAGCCTCTTGCCTAGCTGGAACCACAGGTGCGCACCACCATGCCCGGCTAATTTTTCAATTTTTTTCTAGAGACAAGGTCCTGCTATGTTGCCCAGGCTGGTCTCGAACTCCTGATCTCAATCTATTGTCTGGCCTTGGTCTCTCAACGGGCTGGGATTGCAGGTGTGAGCTATTGCGCCCGGTCAACTATTTTTCTTTAAATTACTTTTTGGTTGAGGCTGGGCACGGTGGCTCACGCCTGTAAACCCAGCACTTTGGGAGGCCGAGATGGGCCTCCCCATAATGAGGTCAGATCGAGACCATCCTGGCTAACACGGTGAAACCCTGTCTCTACTAAAAATACAAAAAATTAGCCGGGCATGGTGGCGGGCACCTGTAGTCCCAGGTACTCGGGAGGCTGAGGCAGGAGAATGGCGTGAACCCGGGAGGCGCAGCTTGCAGTGAGCCGAGATCGCGCCACTGAACTCCAGCCTGGGCGACAGACTGAGACTCGGTCTCAAAGAAAAAAAAATTACTTTTGGTTGTCACTTATCTCCATAAATATTAATATATGTTTATAAAACCTTTCTCTTATCTGAAGAGCTGACCTCAGCCACTCAGGGTTGAGTCCCTGTGATAAGGTTTCAGAGTGCCTGAAATGTCATCATGATTCGTCCCCTGGGCTAAGCTGAAAGCTAGTGACATGTCAGGTCAATAAATTAAGGTTATTTCCCGATAATACAAACATGTAACACCGTGAAGTAGGTTTTAGACAAGATTCCCTCTTTTCCACGGCAAACGAGGTCCTAGCTAAGGCATTGGGAAGGTGGCGGGAGATTGGAAGTGCAGTAGTTGCGTTCTGGAGTTTACTGAGGCTTTCCCAGTGGGGATTCCACGCAACAGGTCTTAGGACGCCCTTCCCTCAGGGCGTGGCTCCTGGCACAGATCCACAGCGGTTGTCATCGGAGTCAATTTCAGGACTCCAGCTCCAAGCTTTGGAGTTCCCTAAATTCTGGGGGCTTGTCTGCTTGTCTCCCCCAACTAATTTCCCTCCGTCGCTGGCGCTGCCCGGTGCCTTCGGTCGCTCGGGCGGCCCCTCTCCGCGACTTTTTTTTTCTTTCTCTCTCTGGCTCTTTCAGCATCAGTTTCCCGATGGGGCGAGAGGGCAATGATACCTGGGGGCTCCCCTGCCTTCCTCTCCCAGCCGCAGAAGGGGAGATGCGGGGAGGAGGTCTGGCCGGCTTTGGGCTCCAGACGGAGGCTGTGGTCTCCGAAGGCCTTTGACAAGGGGCATTTCGCGAACTGCATGCCCCTCTCAGCAGCGCCACCGGCGCCCGGAGTCCAGCCGCGCCGCGCTGCGCGGAGTGCGGGCGCTCCGGGCTCCCGCCCGGGACTCCACACTCCCGCGCTCCCCGCAGCGGCGCCGCGTAGCGTCGCTGCGTCCCAGGCTCTCCCGCGGTGCAGCTCACGTGACCCCGCTCTGGTAGAGGGAAGAAACATGATAGCGGCAGAAGGCGATCCGGCGTGGGGCCGCAGCAATTCTGATTGAGCCTTCTCCCTCCAGCCGCTTCCGCCGGCCGGGCCCCTCCCGCCCGGCACCGCGGGCCTCCCCACCCGCCCCAGCGCTGCCCACCGCCCCCACTGCGCCCGCCCCTTCCCCTCCGCTTTACCTTCTCCCGCCTGCCTAGGCTCCAATCGGAGGGGCAGGTGGACAGGCCGCCCAAGCAGCCCGCGGCTCCCGCTGCGGAGCCCTGCCACCGCCGCCACGGCCCACGTCTGGACCCATCGAGGGTCTTCGCTCGCGGCACCGCGGTAGCCTCCGGGGCAGATGGGCCGCAGGCCAGGCTGAGATGGACCCCAAGACGCGGCTGAGCTCGCCCAACAGGGGCAGCAGTAGCCGGAGGAAGCCGCCGCCGCCGGTCCCCCGCCCCCACGACTCTCCCATCCCTCCGCGGCAGCACCAGCGCCCCCGGGCGGCGGCCGGGGAGGGACGGAGGGCGAGGAGGCGGGGGCGGCCACCTGGCCGGGACCATCGTGGCCCTGAGGGCCGTCAGCAAGGTGGTGCACAATGACCACGACAGCGAGAAGGAGGAAGAGGACGGCCACACCGAGGAGACCCACGAGTCTGAGGACAATGAGGAGGATGAGATGGAGGAAGACGATGATGACTCCGATTACTCGGAGGAGCTGGAAGACGACGACGACGACGACGCCAGTTACTATATGGAAAGCAGCTTCAGGAGCCATAGTACCCACAGCAGCACTCCAGGTACCCACTCAGCGCAGTTGCCGCAGACTCCTTCCCCACCTCCTCTGCCCTCCCCCCTTGCTCAGTCCTGTACTGTGCATCCTGCTCCGGTCTCCCCCCAACCCCGCCGACCCCCCAAACAGAGGGGAAATGGAGGGCACATCAAGTGGCAAAAAAACTGGATTTACAAGAGGAAAGAGGTGCATTGTTCAAAATGGAGATTGAATTGTTGCAGTTTGAGGCCGCACTCGCTCGATCTCTCTCACACCCCCTCAACTCCCTCTTTTCCTCTTCAAAATGTGTGCAGTGCAGTGTCTCCGCGGGCAGGATTGAAAGTTTGGCAAACGCATATCCATTGCTTTCATTTTTCTCCCCTTGTTTTGGTGTGGTTTTCTGGAATGAAAGAAGCCTCTTGTTTTGCAAACCTCTTTGCATTTCTAATGAGGTTTCTTTCGAATTTTTATTATATATCTGTTCCTTAAAAGGGAATTAAGGATTTGGACCAATCGTGGCACACAAATACACACAAAAACATGCCTGTTTTCACACTCCTAACTGTGGTTTTTAAATTGTGTTAAGGAAACGGATCATTTGGGTTAGTAGGGGAACCTTACCTGGTCTTTTTTTTTTTTTTTTTTTTTTTTTTTTTTTTGAGACGGAGTCTCGCGCTGTGTCACCCAGACTGGAGTGCAGTGGCATGATCTCGGCTCACTGCAAGCTCCGCCTCCCAGGTTCACGCCATTCTCCTGCCTCAGCCTCTGAGTAGCTGGGACTACAGGCGCCCGCCACCACGCCCGGCTAGTTTTTTGTATTTTTAGTAGAGACGGAGTTTCACCATGTTAGCCAGGATGGTCTCGATCTCCTGACCTTGTGATCCACCCGCCTCGGCCTCCCAAAGTGCTGGGATTACAGGCTTGAGCCACCGCGCCCGGCACCTGGTCTTGTGTGTTTGTTTTTATTCTTCGAGTGCTAATGGGCACGTGCAACAGTTGCTGGTAAATGGCTGATTAAAAAAGCAAAGCAGAAAGCCAAACGAGACCCAACCAAATTTGGTAATTCATCCGATTCAAAATTGTTTTTGACTGTTAAATCAAAAATAAAAGTATAAGACCGCAGGAACGCGTGTCATAACTCATTTGATCGCTTTGCCTTGCTTGGGAAATGCGGTTTCGTGTCACCTGTTGTAGAAGATGTGTAGTTGATCATCTAGACATAATTGCCGAAGATAAACTTTTGGACCAACTTCTGAGTCACACAGCGTCAGTATCAGATTTCTTACACAGCGACTTTTTCTTTTCACTCTATTTCTGAGGAAAAAGCCCTCCCGAAATCCATAATGAATCTCTCCATGGCAATCCCTCTTCTGTTTTCACGTGGAAAAGTTTCTGTGGGCTGGTAATGAGATGCATTTTGTTAAACAACCCCCCCCCGCCCCCACCAAAGGCTGCTTTGTATTAAATACTTAGTTGCAATTTACTAAATTGTGAAATTAACCAAAGCAACAACCGGCAAGACTTTTCCTTTATAATTTTGCAAATCTAGATTAATTAAATTAGAATCTGGTTTTAAAATCATTTCAAAAATAAGGTTTATGAGGAAATACTTGTGAGCAAAAAGGACCCTTTTTTCCTTGAAGTGAGGTATGTCACCTCTTTCTCAGATCGTCTAGGGTAGAAGAAGTGGTTAAATTGAAAAGTTTCCATTTTTCTATAAATGCTTAAATACTTATTGGAGAAGTAGGGTAGTATTATATTAAGCCAAATGTAAACCCACGTAGGCTGTCCTAACATAAGCTGTAAAAAGGTAATTTCTGTTGCCCGATGGTCAGAATCGTTGCCAGACTTGTCCTGGGAGGCTGGCTGAAGAATGAAGGGAATGAATCAAGTATCAGGTGTTTATGTCTTATATGTAGAAAGGACTACATGTAAATTCTTGCCAACTTAATTGTAGTACTTTTTTTTTTTTTTTTTTTTAGAGGAATCCTTGCTCTGTCACCTAGACTGGAGTGCAGTGGCACAATCTTGGCGCACTGCAACCTCCACCTCCCGGGCTCAAGTGGTTCTCCTGACTCACCCTCCCGAGCAGCTAGGATTACAGGCACCCACCAGCACGCCTGACTAATTTTTGTATTTTTAGTAGAGATGGGGTTTTACTATGTTGGCCAGGCTGGTCTCAAACTCCTGACCTCAAGTGATCTGCCTGCCTCAGCCTCCCTCCCAGAGTGCTGGGATTACAGGCGTGAGCCACTATACCTGGCCCTTAGATGTGTCTTTGTGCTTTGCATGCAAGTGTGTGTTAGTAATGGACTTCTTTTGTAAAATAATTTTATTAATTATACAAGAAAATAATTTAGTGTATATTTATTTATTTATTTATTTATTTTTGGACAGCGTCTCCTCTCAGGCTGGAGTTTGGTGGCGTGATTCCAACTCACCTCCTGGGTCAAATGATTCTCCTGCTTCAGCCTCCAGAGTAACTGGGATTACAGGTGCGTGCCACCATACGCAGCTAATTTTTGTATTTTTAGTAGAGACGGGGTTTCACCATGTTGGCCAGGCTGGTCTTGAACTTCTAAACTCAGGTGATCCACCCACCTTGGCCCCCCAAAATGCTGGGGTTAGAGGCGTGAGCCACCACCTCAGGCCAAGTATATTCTTTTGATATTAAAAATTAAAGTATTATAAAATTGAAAACCCAAACCACAATGAGATGCCACTTCACATTCACTAGCATGGCTGTAATTATTTTTAAAAAATAAAAATAAAAAGTATTGGGGAGGATTTGGGGAAACTGGAACCATTATATATTGTTAGCGAGAATGTAAAACCATGTAGCACTATGGAAGATACTTTGGCAGTTACTCAAAAAGTTAAACTTAGAGCTACTATATGACCTAGTAATTCTATTCATACATATATAGTCAAAAGAATTGCAAACAAATGGTCATGCAGAAACACATGCACATATGTATACAGCAGCATTATTCTCAATGACCAAAAGGTGCAAACAACCTACATGTGCATTAACTGATGAATGGGTAATGCAAATGTGATTGATCCGTATAACAGATGTATTCTTCAGCCTTGAAAGGAAGGAAATTCTGATGCGTTACAACATGGAGAACCCTTGAGGGAGTTATGCTAAGCGAAATAAGCCAGTCACCAAAGGAGAAATACTGTGTGATTCCACTCACATGAGGTACTCAGACTGGTCAGATTCATAGAGACAGAAAGTAGAAGGGTGGTTACTGTAGGCTGGGAGAAGGAGAGAATGGGGTTAGTGTTTAATAGGTCCAGAGTTTCAATTTGGGAAGATGAAAAAGTTCTGGAGATTTGTTTTACAACAATGTGAATGTTCTTTTTTTTTTTTTTTTTTTTTGAGATGGAGTCTCGCTCTGTCGCCCCGGCTGAAGTGCAGTGGCCAGATCTCAGCTCACTGCAAGCTCCGCCTCCCGGGTTTAGGCCATTCTCCTGCCTCAGCCTCCCGAGTAGCTGGGACTACAGGCGCCCGCCACCTCGCCCGGCTAGTTTTTTGTATTTTTTTAGTAGAGACGGGGTTTCACCGTGTTAGCCAGGATGGTCTCGCTCTCCTGACCTCGTGATCCGCCCGTCTCGGCCTCCCAAAGTGCTGGGATTACAGGCTTGAGCCACTGCGCCCGGCCGTGAATGTTCTTAACACTACTGAATTGTACACCTAAAAGTGGTTACAGACAACCAGGTGTGGTAGCGGACGCCTGCAATCCCAGCACTTTGGGAGGCTGAAATGGGAGGATCACTGGAGTCCAGGAGTTCAAGACCAGCCTGGGCAACATAGCGAAATCCTGTCTCAACAAACAATGCAAAAATTAGCTAGGTGTGGTGGTATGTGCCTGTGGTCCCATTTACTTGTGAGACTGAGATGGGAGGATCACTTGAGCCCAGGGAGGTTGAGGCTGTAGTCAGCCATGATCACACCACTGCACTCCAGCTGGGACGACAGAGTGAGTGATTAGACAGTGATTAGAGTGTAAATTTTATGTTATGCCTACTTTACCACAATTTTAAAAAATTGTTTGAAAGAAGCCACACACAAAAGTCTTATTTAGTGAAATTGTGTGTTGTATGATTTCATTTATATGAAATGTCCCAAATGGGCAAATTACAGGAAGTCAGTAAATACTTGCCAGGAAATGGGAGAGGAAATGGGGAGTAGGGCCAGTGATTCTCGGGTGATGAAAATGTTCTGGAATTAAATAGTGGTGATGGTTGTACAACCTTGTGAATACTATACTAAAACCCACTAAATTCTGCACTTATTTAAAAGGGTGAATTTATGGTATACAAATTAATTATATCAATAAAAATTAATAAAAAGGTATGGTATGAGGAATTGGGAAAACATTATATGTATATATATGCCTTAAGTCTTTAATCAGTTCCCTTTGTCCTTTCTGCAACAAAGTTATACCCAACCGATACTATTTTATCATAAGGTGTGCAGTCCAGAACTATCTGTATATCTTTATCTCTCTCCGTATATGTATATCTCTGTATCTATATCTCTCCAGAAAAATCTGCAAAATAGCTTGGTGAATTTTCTTTTTGATTTTAACACTTAACATTTTTTTGGCCAGTCGTGGTGACTCACACCTGTAATCCCAGCACTTTGGGAGGCCAAGGTGGGTGGATCACTTTAACCCAGGAATTCAAGACCAGCCTGGGCAACATATCAAGACCCCTTCTTTACAAAAAATACAAAAATGAGCCAGGCGCACGTGCCTGTAGTTCAGCTACTTGAGAAGCTGAGGCAGGAGGATCATTTAGGCCCAGAAGGCAGAGTTTGCAGCGAGCGGATATGGTACCACTGCACTCCAACCTGGGTGACAGAGCCAAACTTTGTTTCAAAAAAAATCTAGCCTCCCAGTGGCTTATTCCTGTAATCCCAACACTTTGGGAGGCCTTTAAGGCAGGAGAATGCCTTGAGCCGAGGAGTTTGAGGCTGCAGTGAGCTGTGATTCTGCCATTGTCCTCCAGCTTGGGAGACAGAAACAGACCTTGTCACAAAAATAGATTAATTAAGTAAATTTCTTTTATTTTCTTTCTTCTTCTTTTTTTTTAAAGACAGGGTCTCACTCTTTCACCCTGTCACCCAGGTTGGGGTGCAACAGCTCAATCTCAGCTCACTGCAACCTCCACCTCCCAAGTTCAAGCGATACTCCCAACTCAGCCTACCAAGTAGCTAGGACTACAGGTGCACACCACCATGCCTGACTAATGTTTTTTGTTTGTGTATTTTTTGTAGAGATGATGGTTTTGTCATGTTGCCCTTTTTTTTTTTTTTTTTTTGTAGAGATGGGAGTTTTGTCATGTTGCCCTAACTCCTGGGCTCCAGCGATCCACCCACCTCAGCCTCCCAACGTGCTGGGATTATAGGTGTGAGCCATTGCACCCGGCCAATTTTTTCCTTTTACTGTATCTGTGGTTCCACAACTTCCTTTTTTCCCCTATTCTCTATGGACCTTCTACTTCATTTGGACTCTGCTTAGATTGGCCTAGTTTTCTCTTTAATCAAATCTTCAGGAAGCAATTTATTACATTAAAAATGATCTAACAAGCTTTATTTTTATCATTGTTAAAAATCCTTGTTTTGAGTAACACAACCACAAAGTAAAGAATGTTATCATTGATTTAATCAGTAAAAAACAATACTTAACAATAAAATTTTTCAAACATGGCTCCAGGCCATCCAGACGACTTAGCTTGGGCTCAAGTTATCTTCCTTTGATGCCCTTCTCTTCTTCGAATGAATCTGTTTTGGAAGAAAACACAATTAAGATTATCCATCACAACAACCACTATCTCCAAATCTGTATTCATTCCTTTTATTCATTATAAGTCTCATCTACCTGATGAGATAACTTTTTTGAAGACAGGAATTGTATGCTGTTCAACAGAGCTTTGATTCTTCCACAGTTCAGTCATCCTTGCTATCTTGCGGGGGACTGGTTCTAGGATACCGCCCCCACACCATACCAGAATCTGTGGATGCTCAATCCCTTGTATATAATGATGCAGTATTTGCATATAACTAACACACATCCCCCCAAATCCTTTATTCACTTACTTAGAGATAGGATCACCCTCTGTCGCTCAGGCTGGAGTGCAGTATCACAATCAAGCTCACTGCAGCCTCAACCTCCTGGGCTCCAGTGATCTGCCCACCTCAGCCTCTTGAGTAGCTGGGACTACAGGTGCATACCACCACACCTGGCCAATTTTTTATTTTTATTTTTATTTTTAGTAAAGACAAGGTCTCACTATGCTGCCCAGGTTGGGCTCCCAAAGTGTTGGGATTACAAGTGTGAATCGCCGTGCCTGGTCCCATGTACTTTAAGTCATCACTAATAAAATGTATCGATATTGTACAATGGTGAGAGTTGTTATACTTTCTATTTGTATTTTCGTTTCTTTTTTCAAGTATTCAGCCTCACCCAGCTGAATCTGAAGATGTGGACCTGCTGATGAAGAGGGCTGATTGTATCTAACTTAGGGTCTTGCGTGTAGCTGGCACTTAATACATTCTATTGACTGTTTTAGCTAACATTCAACGGACAATTCCTCATAAAAAAAAACTCTTAAAAGTAGGAGAAAAAAAAAGGAAACCCGAGTCCTTCCTCTAAAGTGGCTGGAAAACCAGCCTGGGGCAACATTAAAAACAATTTTTTTAAAAAATTAGCTGCCTGCCTGTAGTCCCAGCAACTCTGGAAGCTGAGGCAGGAGGATCCCTTAAGCCCAGGAGTTTGAGGTTACAGTTAGCTAGATCACACCATTGCTCTCCAGCCTGGGTGACAACAAGGCCCTGAGAAAGAAAAAAAAAAGAAAGGAAAGGAAAACGGAAAGGAAAGAATATAAGTATTGAAAAGGAAGAGACAAAACTATCATTATTTGCATATGAAATGATAAATGTTAGACAGCCAAAGAAGCCTAAGAGAATCAACTAAGATTTTAGTGGAAGTAATATGAGAATTCAGTACGGTGGCTAGAAACAAAATCAAGAGAGCAGCACACAAATCTCAAATATTTTCAGATGTACCACCAATTAGAAAATGGAAGAAAGATCCCATTTACAATGGCAATGCAAATGTATGAAGTATTTAGGAACAGAAATACAAAGATCTTTTATCTAACAAAAGATGTGTAAGATCTACATGACGGAAACCCTAAAACTCTTTTGAAAGACATTAACAAGAAATGAACACATGACATGAGATAGCTCATTCCTAGAATGTTGTACAGATATCAATTCTCAAATTAATCTACAAATTTAAAGTAATCCTATTAAAATCCCAAGATAGTTTTTGGTGGTGGCTGTTTTTGAGACAGGGTCTCGCTCTGTTGCCCAGGCTAGAGTGCAGTGGTATGACCAGAGCTCACTGCATCCTCGACCTTCCGGACTCAAGCAATCCTCCCACTTCAGCCTCTCATATGGTGTCCAAGAAATGGTGACAAATCTCACAAAGGGATTAGGCTCAGGAGGGCCGGAATAGTCAGGGAAGGTTTCAAGCATGAAGATGAACTTGAGTTGGCTTTGGAGAGATTCATGGGACTCCCACAGGCAGAGTGAAATAAGGCCATTTTAGATGGACAGATGCACAGACAAAAGCAGAAATGCGGATGGTGTGACTGGGGTATGGTGAGGGGCTGCTCTGGCTGGAATGGAGGGCTGCCACAATAATGGAAATGGTAAATGAGGCAAATAAGGTTGGACTGGTAGCATAGCGTCAACGGTGCCAGCTTATTAAATCACTTCCAAAATGCTAGCACTGGCCTGTTGGGAAAAGTAATACATCATGTAATCGAACAAAAGGCAAACAGAGGCAAGCTCCAGGAATGGGCACTGTGAACAGGACTCGCCCCAGAGTAGCCAGATGTAGGCTTTAGATATGTTGATGCAGGTTGAGCATCTCTGATCCGAGGGGGAATGTCTCACATGGTCTCCAAGAAATGGTGACACATCTCACAGAGGGCCTAGGCTCAGGAGGGCTGGAGTATGAGACATTCCCCCTCCCCTGAGAACTTAAAAATGTGGCCAACAATTTTTTTAAAAGATGGCTACCCTGTAGCGCTTTAACTGGACCTATTTAGACAACGCCTTACACACTGGAGAAGGATGATACTGTGTGAACCTAATAAGTCTACAAGACAATACTTCTCTCTTTTGGCTGTCTCCTTCCTCTCCAGGGTGATGACAACTCCGTGAGGTGGAGATTATACGTCTCTCATCATTTCAGCAACAAGGAAATAAATGAGTGGCAGAGTAAGGGTGACTTGGTGAGTACATCTAGTTGTTGACATCATTTTGGGAGGGAGAAATTTTGCTATTATATCAACTTAACTTCTTAAAATAATCTAGCGGGATTCACTTGTTTTCAATTCACAGAGCTCTCCTGGAAGTGAGGATCCTTTAAAAACCCTAGAATATACACTACAGTAAAAGAACAAAGCATATCTCAACCTTAAACGACTGAAGAAGAATGTCAAGTAGCAGCAGGTGGGAAAGCGGCTTTGGTTTTGCGTTTGTGGGCTCTGAATCCACACAAAGACAGGACTGCATTCTGAAAACCTGAATTAATTTTTGTCCTTACCTCAATGAGGCAGAAAATTGTAATCAAAATAATCAGTGTTACAGTCACACATATTGCCAAGATGAGTTTGTTGTTATAGCCATATCCTGGAACTTCTTTTGTGAGCTGAAAAAAAAAGGAAAGATTAATTAAAAAAAAAAAACCAGAATGAAAACTAACTTTTCAAAACCCCAGTATTCCAGGTGAGTAGCTTACAGGTTCTTATTTATTTTTGTCTCAACAAAATAAAGACAAGATCTCACTGTCACCCAGGTTAGAGTACACTGTTGTGATCACAGTTTACTACAGACTTGACCTCCCTAGGCTGAGGTGATCCTCCGACCTTAGCCTCCCAAGTAGCTGGGACAGGCATGTATCACCATACCCAGCTAATTTTTGTATTTTTTATGGCAACAGGGTTTCATTATGTTGGCCAAGCTGGTCTGAAACTCCTGACCTCAAGTGATCCACCCACCTTGGCCTCCCAAAGTGCTGGGATTACAGATGTGAGCTACCACCCCCGGCCTACAGTTCATCTTGTGCACTAATCTATTTCACTCTCCAAATAAGTCAAGTGGGAGATCACTGTCATGGCCAAAGTTACATGACCAAGACAAGCTATGGCCTGGGCGTCCCGGGTTCTCCTGTGTGGGCACTTTCCTGGCATATGCTAGATGATGGGAAATCTGGGTCTCATGTTTCTGTGTGGTCCTTACCTCACTCAACTTCTGCTCTTTCTGTTCACTCTGGGCTTCCATGCTCTCATTAATATAGTTCTCAGTTTTCCAGTGTTCCGTATCCCATTCTGCCTTGGACGCCTTTACTTCCTGCTGCTCACTGAGAAGCTTCATCAGGAGGCCTGTCCTGGAGATGAGCTTGGCACAGGTCAGTTGCACATGGGTGTCAGAGCAGTCCGTCTTCAAGGTCCGGATAACATGAGAAATGAACCTTCTCACATCCTCGCTGGGGATGAGGGACCGTAGCTGCTCGGTTAGCTGAATTTCAAACTGATCACCTGGGGATGAGAGCAACGGGTAATTGAAGCTTTTGGGCTCGGGGGACAGGTCAGTGCCCACGTTGTTGTATTCCCATTTTGTCTCAGTTTGTTTACCAGTTGGCCCTAAGTTGAACGCAGTCCCAGCGGAATCTGCCTCAGGAGGAGGATTGTAGGTTGTGTTTTCAGAGATGGTACCTTCTGGCATAGTAGTGTTTTCCATAGAAACGTTTTCTTCAAAGGCATTTCTTGCAGCTGTGTCTTTTACATTAGTGTTTTCTGTAAAACGTTCTGAAGGAGCAAATCCTTCCAGAAAAGGGTTTTGTTGAAGACTCAGGTCTCCTAAGGATGAAAAAGCCCCTTGTGAAAGGGAATTTATGAGGCTCTTCGCTGCAGAGAACAGCGGCCTGTTTGCGAGCATCAGTCTATCGAGATAACCTTCCTTTCTCAACTTCCTAATCATTTTGGCCTTGGGTGTTCTGTGGGCCACACGGGAGCCAGTTTTATGAAAGCGGTATTTTTTTCTGGAAGGTTTACCAGCCTTCATTGTTTTAACTCTAGCCTTTGCATTTTCTAAAATGAAAATGGCGTGGGTTAAGTCTTTCGATCTGTCTCTGACCTCAGGTAGGGCTTTTACAGGGGTGGAGGCAGAAGGCTCACCCATGGAGAAGGGTTTCAGCACAGAGGAGACTGCCGCCTTACGCTCTTGGGTGAACGAAGGCTTGGTGTAGACGGTGTTTCCCACTAACTTCTCGCGCCCCTGCTCTGTGTGAGGCTGTTCCAGCTCCCTTGAGACCGGGCTCCCGAGCCTTTTTTCTTGGGCAGCGCTCTCCACAAATGCCTGCGCACCCTCTTCCCTCCTGGTGCTCTGCTTTCCCACCTCTTTGAAGTGCCTTTTCTGGATGCTCCTTGGGCCCGTGAGGACTCTGTTCCATCTCTGCAGGTTATTTGCCTACACTTTGAATCTTTGCCAGGCTGTTTTCCTGTGGTTGGACGGGTTTAATTTTCAAATATTTGTGGCGTTTAAATTTATTTACCTAGAAGGCTGGACTGCATAAGCATGGTTTTCTTCCTTTACAACTTCATTGATTTTTTTTTCTTGTTTTTCATCTAGTATCTTTTCTAGCAAATATAGCTTTCTCAATTTATTTTTCATAAGTTGAGTTGGATGCAGGTTGAAGAGAAAGGGCTGTTTGTATTGTTTTCAAAATACTCAGGGGCCTATCGCGATCTTGCACATTTGCAAAACGGTTAGTGAGCGGTAACAATATTGATTCCGCGTCGTTCCTGCTGAAAATCTGACAGATGTAACTTGAGTGCTATTAACCTCCTCTAAGTCGTCATTGGTGTCTAGCTGCTCACTCAAAGCGGATTGATGCCACTGCTGTCTGAGGGCACCTCGGCTCAATAGTCAGCTCAGTGCTCGTGTGTGCTTCTTCGGACTTATGCTGCTAAACGACCTTCTGGATTCCTACAGATGCTTCTTCAGCTGTGAAAAAAGAAAGAGACTGCTTTGATCATGAAAGTGATGGATGGCATACATCCAGTCGGCTGTACACCAGTCACACAGAGTAGGAGTCAGCAAACATTAGTGCCATTCAGAGGGAGAAACACACACCCAATCCTATAAACCTATGAAGCGAAGGCAGCTTAACAAAGGGAGAAAAGAGCGTCTTTTAGAAAGAAACGGCAAGCCCACCCTGCACCCAAGAACATTCCATGAGTGTGACATGAGTAACTCTGCTTGGGGATTATTCGTTGCAGTCCCAGGGGCCGAAGTTGCCCTGTGCTCCAGTCAAAGCCAAGGTGGGGAAGATAAAGGTGCTTCCTGATGAGAGCTGGCTTCTCCTGCAGACTGCTCCGTGCACCCTGTGCTGTCCCTGCCTCCACATGCAGAGAGAGAGAGAGTGCAAGGGCTCCCTCTCTCCCTTGTCCTCAGTGTGCCCGTGTTCTTGCTACCATCACAGCTGAATGCAATGGAAGAAGGTCCTCCTGAGAGGGCAAGGGGTGGAGATGCTAGCGATGGAGAGCCCACTCCCATTGCTGGGCAGGACTCATCTGGCACGGCTCACCCACCCACCCCATTCTCTGCTCCCACGTAAAACAGCCCCATCACAGAAGACGACATGGAAAAAGAAGCACCGTGTCCACCTAATTCTTTCTTAAAATTTGGGCGGGATCAGGTGTAGGTTAAATTTTTAATTTACCAGATGGTATGCTGTTAAATACACAGATCTATGGTATGACAGCAGTTTCTGGATAAACATTACCCGAGGGACCTAAAATGCAGAAAGGAAAAAGCAACTTTATCAGTTACTACTTTGCTTCATTTTATCTCTAATATTCTGGTTGGGGCAATAAAGCTTCTGACTGCATATGAAGGTCAAGTGTGCCTGTGTGCATGGTTTTCTTTCAGAATTAAAAGTATTTTAGAGTGGTGCTGAGGGTCAGAAGGGAAGAAGTAAGATTGTGAGAAAAAAGGAGAAACATGAGGCAGGGAGGAACCAGAATTGAGGGACAGAAGACCTGGCAGAATTTTGGCACCAACACCAGTCATTGTTTTCCTCATCTGTAAAAGGAGATTACCAATGCTTTTCTGCCCACCTCTTGGGGAGAAGGGAAGAATATAATTGGTAAAAAAAAAAAAAAAAAAAGAAAAAGTTTTGAAAAATAAGCAACACTGTCTTTATATATAAGTAATAGCATTATTAATTATCCACCCCACATATCATAGATACTATTATTCAAGCTATCTGGACATGAAAGCAGTCACATTTTAGAAGTCATGAAGTTGGTGCTAATAAACCTAATCTACAGAAACACTCCTGAAAGCACTTGCGCATTTGTTCTGTGAATGGAAAGGTTTGAATTCAGAGCAAGTTCAGCGTTGGATGGTCTAAGCATGGAAAAGCCCTCCATTCCATTAGAAGAGCCAGGTAGCAATTTCTGGTTATGGAACCAGAAACTCTCAGGCTTCAAATAAAACAGCATCACTTGTACTCTTATAAACCTGTAAAAACAAAAAAATCAAAACCAGATCTACATCTGTCCTGTAAGGCAGAGAGTACTTGAGACCCCATGGATATAAAACCAGTTTACAAACTACATTGCACTATATGAATAAATTGTCACTGGAGGCAAAGCACCAAGCAGAGAGCACAGTACACAGTGTGTGGATGTTAATGTTATTCCCTAGTCTTCCCATTCCTTTGTCTTGGTCCTTTGTGCATATGGAACCGTTCTATTATTAAATTTTGTAATAATAACTGAGAACCTGACTCTCAGCAAGGGAATAGTTCAGAAATTGAGGGTGTTTAACTCTGAATGAGTAAATAAAATAAAGCAATTATATCATTAACTTACAATTTTATCATCATTAAAAATAAAACGTTTAAAAACAAATACTTAAAATAATGTAACAATTGATCACCAGGCAATTTGGACTCACGACAATGTATGGTGTTTGTCAGACATGCACTGTTGCAATGCAGCTTGACTGTCTTGCAGACAACCTCAATGCTGTTTTTAAATTGGCAGAGGCAGCAGGCCATTCGGCTAGGTAAGATCCTACAGATAAAAACACAAAACAATAAATTAGTGGTAAAGCAGTTACTTGAGAAGGTAAAGGAGGCAGGCCAACGCTACCACAGGGCTGGGCGAAAAGGTGTTACTGAGGCCTGTGGACTGGACAGTTGGGTAGGAACTAGAAGGCCAATAGGAAGGAAGGCAAAGGTACCCAACCGAACAGTAAGTATGGCAGTGAGTACGGTATGCCTAGAATAAAGGTGGTTGGGATTAGAATTGGGTGACACTGATCAGTAGTTTAATTCAGAAGTATTTCTTCCCAACTCAAAAGTCTCACTTTGGGCTGAAAGTACACAGGAAGAAGGTAGACTTCTAAGAAGAGTCACAGGGTTTCACCATGTTGCTCAGGCTGGTGTAGAACTCCTGGACTCAAGCAATCCTCCCACCTTGGCCTTCTGAAGTGCTGGGATTACAAGTGTGAGCCACTGCAGCCAGCAAAATAATTACAATGGAGAGATCTGGAAGATTACCTTAATCAAGTGATCAAATTTAGTATTACAGGCGATCTGCGGTTACGAGGCAGGAAGGATACATTACCTATGCAGTATTTTTCCCAAAAATGAGGAAACTGACAAATCCAGATTGTGGGACATTTACAAGACAACTATCTTTGACTCTTAAAAAATGCCAATGTCATGAAAGATCAAAGAAAGTAGAGGGATGTTTTAGATTAAAGGAAATGAAGACATGACATGCAGTGCCTGATTTTCAATTGGATTCTATACTATTCTTTTCATCTTTCTGGCATGTTTGAATTTTTATTCAAAATATAAATTTGGGAAGAAGAGATAACCAAGGCGATTGGTGGTTTATTGTTATGGCTTATTGGGGGCAGTTTCAGAGAGATAAAGACAATCCCTGTAACTGGAGTAAAAGGTCAATCTCAGGGAGTATAGCATGGTCATTAAGAATACAGATTCCACAGCCAGACTAAGCGTCCCAGCTCCATTCATGTATAAGATTTGGGCAAATTGCTTTAATCTCTGTTGTCATTACCTTAACCATTCCTACCACCTCTAATGAGTTTTGAGGATTAAATGAATCAATACCTGAAAAATGCCTGGCACACAGTGAGTGCTCAGTAGCAGTTAACTACCATAATTATTATTTGCAGAGGTTGTGGGGGGCCTTTTCTGAGTCCTCCAAGAGGGTGGCTTTATTAGGGGCCACATTAAGACTGTGGAGACAGAAAAGGTGTTTCATGGATACATGAAAGCCTATGAGTTAGAGGGTACAATGTATAGAGTTTTAGATAAAACTGCATCCAGTGAATGACTGTACATCTTTTAAAACCTACAGAGGAATAATCACAAGTGACTAGTATTATTCCTTTGGGTCCAGTGGAAGCCTCTGATCTTCATGGGTTGGACCCCAGGGAGCCATTGCCCCAGCATTTTGTGCAACCTTAACTCTGACACAAAGGTGTTTCTTTTGTTTGTTTTAGACCGAGAGTCTCACTCTATTTACACAGGCTGAGTGCAGTGGGTACAATCTCGGCTCACTGCAGCCCTGCCTCCTGTGCTCAAAGTGATCCTCCCACCTCAGCCTCCTGAGTAGCTAGAACTGGTGTGTGCACCATGCCTGGCCAATGTTTGTATATTTTTTGTAGAGATGGGGTTTCTTTTTTTTTTTTGAGGGCCGAAGGTCTGGCTCACAGCCAAGCCCGACAGGAGTGCAGTAAAGCGTGATCTGCGGCTCTGCAAGCTCCGCCTCGGAGTTCCGCGCCATTCTCCTGCCTCTCAGCCTCGGTAGCTGGGACTACAGGCCCACAACCGGCCCGGCTAATTTTGTATTTTTAGTAGAGGCGGGGTTTCACCGTGGTCACCGATCTCTGACAACAGCAGATCCGCCAGCCTCGGCCTCCCAAAGTGCTGGGATTACAGGCGTGAGCCACAGCGCCCGGCGAGATGGGGTTTCACCATGTACTCCAGCCTGGTCACCAGAACTCTGAGGCTCAAACAACCCTCTCTTTGGCCTCCCAAAGTGCTGGGATTATAGGCAGTCCGGGTTTCATTGCTCTTTTTCTGCCCCCAACTTTTTTTTTATTTTTAAAAGGTTTTATTTTTTCTTTTTTTAAGCCTTAGGGTGGCTGGAAAGCATTTGCATTTCAAATATAATGAACACCTGTATAACTTTCATCTAGAATCAACAATTGTTGGCCGCCACATTTGCTTTCGATTATTCATTATTGTCTAATACATTTTTCTGGATGACCATTTGAGGAGTCAGTTACTGACATAATGACCCTTCACCATTAAATACTTCAGTGGTACGGCCCCCTAAGAACCAAGGCATTCTCCTACATAACCAGAATACTATTATCACCCAATGGAACTAATATTGTATCATTGTCTACTATGTAGTCCATTATACACATTTTGCAATGTCAAGTGTAACATGAAACTAAACAAATTCAGAATCCATTCGGCATGAACATTGCACTTAGATGTTTATGATTCTTTAGTCTCCTTCAATCTGAACTGTTCCAGTTGTTTTAAAAGTATACTGACAAAACTTTGGAACACCATGATGGTGTATGTATGCCCTACTTGAGAATAATTTTCAATATGCATTAAAGATCATTACACATGAGCCAAGACTCAAAATCGCGGCTGGCCTACTTACTTTGTATATCAATGTGTAAAACTCCTGAAGACTTCCAATAATAGACTCCCGCAAAGGGGTTAGTTCAATGTCTTTATGGCCACCGGTGACAAATGGTTACAGAGAATGAGAGCTTTTCTATCCACTAATGGTCAAGAAAAGCGAAGACAGATCCTCGCATCTTAGAGAACCAAGTGAGAAGCTGGTGGGGACTTCATCCAGAGAGGAAGGGATCTAGCGGCAGGGAAGATGCTGCAGGAGGGCTGAGGAAGTGAGGCTAGGCAGTAAAACAGATCACAACAATGTGGTGAAGATAAGAGTGACAAAATGAATGGAACAGAGTGCTAAATGAAGGCCCTTTCCATGCTAATCTGCATACTGCCCTCCGGCCAGCCTTAGCATAACTGTGAGTTTCTGTTCAGCTTACTTAATATGGTGGGGTAGTGGCACCATTTAAGTGGCAGGAAATTGTGTAACAAACTCACAATAGGACCCTGCAGGACCTTTTTTTTTTTTTTTTTTTTTTTTAGACATGGTATTGCTCTGTCACCCAGGCTGGAGTGCAGTGGTGCTATCTTGGCTCACTGCAACCTCCACCTCCTGGGTTCAAGTGATCCTCCTGACTCAGGTTCCCTAGTAGCTGGGACTACAGGCGTGTGCCACCACACCTGGCTGACACATATATATATATATATATATATATATATAACCTGCAGAGAAGGCCAGGCACAGTGCCTCATGCCTGTAATCTCAGCACTCTGGGAGGGTGAGGCAGGAGGATCACTTGAGACCAGGAGTTTGAGACCAGCCTGGGCAACATAGTGAGACCTCGTTTCTACAAAAAAATTAAAAATAAAAATAAAATTGAAAAAAAAAAGATACCTCACATAATATATGCAAATTAACTCAAAATGGATCATAGACCTAAACATATACAATTTCTGGGAGAAGTTGTATATGTTTGAGGACTTATATATGTTTGAGGAGTTTTATATGTAATGAGGAGAAAATCTTTTTGACATTGGATTAGACAACAGGTTCTTAAGATTTCTTAGGTAAGAAATGAAATATCACAAGCCATTTAAGAAAAAATTGCTTATTTAAAGCTGATCAAAATTAAAAACTTCTGCTCTTCAGAAAACAGTTTTATTTTTTACTTTTTTTTTTTGAGACAGAGTCTCGCTCTGTCGCCCAGGCTGGAGTGCAGTGGTGCAATCTCAGCTCACTGCAACCTCCACCTCCCAGGTTCAAGCACTTCTCATGCCTCAGCCTCCAGAGTAGCTGGGATTACAGGCGTGGGCCACCACACCTGGCTAATTTGCATATTTTTAGTAGAGATGGGGTTTCCACACAACTGGAACACTACTCAGCAATAAAAAGGAGTGAACAGCTGTCCCTCGTTGTCTGCAGGGGATTGGCTCCAGGACCCCCTGCAGATACCAAAGTCCACAGCTGAAGTCTTTTATATGAAATGACATAATGTTTGTGTATAGCCTCAGGTATACTTTAAATACCTAATACAGGGTAAATGGTATGTAAATAATTATACTGTATTTTAAATTTTCTACTGTTTTTATTGTTGTTTTATATATTTTATTTTTTCCAAATATTCTCCATCCATGGTTAATTGAATCCATGGATGAGGAACCTGCAGATATGGAGCGCCAGCTGTTGTAATAGGTGCAACAACATGGATGGTAGCATATCTCAAAAAATCTTATGCTGAGTGAGGCCAGGCGAGGTGGATCACATCTGTAATCCTAGCACTTTGGGAGGCTGAGGCGGGCGGATCACTTGAGGTCAGGAGTTCAAAACCAGCCCTGGCCAACGTTGTGAAATCTAGTCTCTACTAAAAATACAAAAATTAGCCAGGAGTGGTGGCATGCGCCTGTAATCCCAGCTACTCGGGAGGCTGAGGCAGGAATCGCTTGAACCTGGGAGGCGGAGGTTGCAGTGAGTCTAGGTCATGCCACTGCACTGCAGTCTGGGTGACAGAGTGAGACTCTATGTCTCAAAAAAAAAAAAAAAAAAACTATGTGAAAGAAGCCAAACACATGCTATATGAGTTCATTTATAAGACATTCTGGAAAAGGCAAAAGTAAAAAGTATAGGAACAGAAATCAGATTAGTAGCTCACAGGGGCTGATGGTACCAGGAGGGGATTGACTACAAAGGGACATGAGGGGCCTTTTTGAGGCATCAGAAATGCTTTATATTGGGAATGTGGTGGTGGTTATGTAACTATACATTTGTCAGACTCATCAAACTGTACACTTGAAAAGGGTGAATGTTAGTATATGAAAATTACACCTCAATAAACCTGACTTAAGAAAATAATAAAACAAACCTAAAGAACCAACTAAGTGAAAATAAATCTAAGAAAAAAATAACTTACAGTTTTTCCAGTTCAACAGTCATCGTGAGAATGTTCTTAAGTGTTGTAAGTGGGACTTGCGTTGTTCCCATGTCTCTGAAGAAGAAAGCCAAAACACTCATGATATGAACCCCAATAAAAAATTCTGTACTTAAAAAGATATTTCAAGGACATGTGATTACTTCAATTTTGGCTTCTCTATAAAACACGCCAGCTCAAGAGTTTATTTGCTGTAGAATTCCAGGGAGCTCTTATTAAAGAAATTTAAGTTGATTTGCATCATCAAATTAATGATATTCAAGAGCAGAGCTTACACCATTTTTATGATTATCTTCTCATTTTCATATTGCATTCACCATCGTATTTACTCTTTTCTTCATTTTTAAAATAATGAACACCTTTTCCCCTTTGTTTTCTTGGTTAAATAATATTTCTCCATGTGTCTACATGTTCCAAATCTATATGGGTTCTTCAACACTGTTCTCTTCCCTTGCTGTCTTGACAATTATACATTCTCTTTAATTTTTTTCTTTGCCAATAACTTTTTTCCAATAACCCAGTTAAAATTTAAATTATGACATTTTAGCCTAAATGCAAAATATTTAAGCTTTGATAAAAATTTAAAAAGCATAAATCATCTCATGACTTATGAGAGTACTATAGCACTTACAGATATTTTAATGCTGGCAATTTAAAGAGATACGGATCTTCAACAGTGGTGAGAGGATTGCGATAGAGAATTCTGAAAAATGGAATGGAATTCAAATAACCTGCATTTTCAATGTGTGAAACTGCATGAAAAGTTTATATTCATTTTTTGCTATGGAACTTGTAGGTAAAAAAGAAAAAGGTATTTTCTGTTTTTATCTAATCAATCACCATTAGACTCCATAAAGCGCTATTCCTCTGGGAACTACCCAGGTCTCTAGAAGATAAAGTAGAGGAGAGAACAAGGGGAAGAACTACAAGGTAAAAAAAAGTGGATAGCAAAGAAAAAATATGCCACAGAACTTTTCAGGTCAAAAACCCTACAAGTGACTATGTTGGTAGGAAGTCCTGACTGTGTAGCAAACACTATTTCTAGCGTCCTCCATAATTCAAGTTGCTCATCACAATTCAAGTTGTTCATTTTTTATTTATCTATCTATTTATTTATTTATTTATTTATTTATTTTATTTTATTTTTTTTGTTTGAGATGGAGTCTCGCTCTTGTTGCCCAGGCTGGAATGCAATGACTCAATCTCGGCTCACTGCAACCTCCACCTCCCAGGTTCAAGCGATTCTCCTGTCCTGCCTCAGCCTTCCAAGTAGCTGGGATTACAGGCGCCCGCCACCATGCCCAGCTAATTTTTGTATTTTTAATAGAGACGGGGTTTCACCATGTTGGCCAGGCTGGTTTTGAACTCCTGACCTCAGGTGATCTACCTGCCTCAGCCTCCCAAACTGTTAGGATTACAGGCGTGAGCCACTGCAGCTGGCTGCTTGTCTTTTATCTTTATAAAGTTTTTAAAATTTATGGTTTAATTTGCACAGTTAAAAAAAATAGGACCAATTCTTTTGCTTTATAGCCAAAGAAAAAGGAATAAATCTAACAGGAGGAACTGGTCAAAACCATACTCCCACTTTCTTCTTGTATGACATCACAGTCTTTCTTACATTGCATGTAATCACCTGCCACTTGTCAGTCTCCCGGACTATGAGCTCCTTGAGGGCACAGACCACAATTTTTTTTTTTTTTTTTTTTTAGATGAAGTCTCACTCTGTCACCCAGGCTGGAGTGCAGTGGCACAATCTCGGCTTACTGCAATCTCTACCTCCCGGGTTCAAGCAATTCTCCTGCCTCAGCCTCCCGGTAGCTGGGATTACAGGTGCCACCACCATGCCTGTCATCCCTGTGTATGATGTCTGAAATGTATTAGGCATTTGTAAATGTTTATTGAATAAACAAATGACATTCTGTTTTTATGTCAATAAAATGGGCCATTGAGTTTGATGCAAATTTTATTCCAAAATGCTGGAATCGTTTTTCTTTTGTTCTTTTAAGTGAACAAGAAAAGAAAGAAAGAAACAGGAAGAAATAGAAAATCTGCCTTTAAATTTAGCAAAAGAATCATCATTATTGCTTCTGCTGAAATTATTCAAATAATAATTATTCACAATTTGAGTATCTACTGGGTTGCCAAGGTATTTGTGATTAGCATTTCACATTTAATTCTCGATAACCTTATGTAGATATTGTGCCCTATTTTAAATGAGGAAACTGAGGCACAGAGAGGTTATATAACTTGTCTAAGTCACCAAGCTATTAAGCAGCAAAGCTGTGATTTGAACTCGTGTGTTCAATCTGTATGAAGAAAAAGGGTTTACTTTAACCTTACTTTTAAAAAAATTTTTATTTTCGTTCTTCATTCTTTCTCTTTCTTTCTCTTTTTCCTTCCTTCCCTCCCTCCCCCTTCCTTCTTTCTCTCTATTTTATTTCTTTCCTTTCTCCTCTCCCCTCCCCACCAAATGAGGGTCTCGCTCCATTGACCAGGCTGGAGTGCAGTGGCGTGATCTTGGCTTCACTTTGTCAAGTAATCCTCCTTCCTCCAGTCTCCCAAATAGCTGGGGCGGTGAGCGCGGACCACCATGCCTGAAAGCTAATTTTTTGTGTTTTAGTAGAGATGGAGTTTCACCATGTTAGCCAGGCTGGTCTTGAACTCCTGATCTCAGTGATCATGCTTGACCTCCCAAAGTGCTTTGGTGAGGAAACCACTGGGCCCAGCAATTTTGAAGACTAGTACGTACCTTTCAACCTTCTTCTCCTCTGGGAGACTTACTCTGTGAAAATTACAGTTTCTCATTAGCAGTTTGCAGCCACGCTTGCCTGTAGTTCCAACTGTTGAGGAGGCTGAGGCAGTGCTTGAACCCGGAGAGGAGGTTGCAGTGAAGCCGAGGATAAACCACGCATCCAGCCTGGGTGATAGAGCAAAAAGATTTTATGTCTTTCCCTAATCATGTTCATGTTAAATGAAATTAGGTCTGTCCATGGTGTGATCATGGGAGTTCTGACCTGCTCCATTTTCCCGAATGGGGCTGGTACACCCCTTTCTGTAGGCAACCCGGTGGTCTGTTTGCAGGAGGTCACCATACTGATGCTGAACTTAGTGGGGGTGCCCAATGCGGCGCCTTGCTACAGCCCGAATTCCTGGGGCTCAGGATCCTTCTTCCCTTTGCCTCCTGAGATCTGGGAATACAGGCACGTGCCCTGTGAGCCTTTAGAGATTTAAAACCATGTTGTAAATGACATCAGTGAAAATGGTGGAATAAAGACATCCAGAAATTCATCCCACCATAAAAGCGACAGCAACCAAAAAAATGGCACACACGCACAAACAAAAAATTGACCAGAATAAACTTTTTCAGAACTCTAGAAATTTAACCAAAGTCTGGGCACGGTGGCTCACACCTGTAATCCCAGCACTTTGGGAGGCTGAGGCAGGCAGATCATGAGGTCAGGAGATCGAGACCATCCTGGCTAACACGGCGAAACCCCATCTCTACTAAAAATACAAAAATTAGCTGAGTGTGGTGGCAGGCGCCAGCTACTCGGGAAGCTGAGGCAAGAGAATCACTTGAACCCGGAAGGCAGAGGTTGCAGTAAGCTGAGATCACACCACTGCACTCCAGCTTGGGCGACAGAGCGAGGCTCCATCTCAAATAAATAAATAAATAAATAAATAAATAAATACTAATGTGAATCTGCACCAATAAATAAAAAGCACTGGCCAGGCGCAGTGGTTTAGGCCTGTAATCCCAGCACTTTGGGAGGCTGAGGCTGGAGGCTCACTTGAGGTCAAGAGTTTGAGACCAGCCTGGCAAACATGGTGAAACCCTGTCTCTACTAAAAATACAAAAATTAGCTGGGTGTGGTGTTGCGTGCCTGCAGTCCCAGCTACTCAGGAGGCTGAGGCACTAGAATTGCTTGAACCTGGGAGGCAGACGTTGCAGCGGGTCAAGTTTGTGCCACTGCACTTCCAGCCTGGGCAACAGAGCGAGACTCTGTCCCAAAAGAAAGAAAAAATAATAAGAAAAAAAGATACTTGCATAATTATAAATAATTGCAATAATTAAAAATCTAGTTGCATGCAATAGTTATAAACTTGCAATAATTATAAATCTAGTTGATGAACATAAAGTGTATAAAGATGTAATGTGTGACAATAACAGGATAAAGGAGGGGGTGAGAGTGGAACTTTAGAGAAGCAAAGTTTTTATATACTATTAAAACAAAGTTGGTATTAATCTGAACTACAACCTTATATAATTAAGATGAGGCTGAGACCACAAGTGTGCACCAACATACTCGACTAACTGTAAAAAAATTTCTAGAGATGGGGTCTCACTATCTTCCCCAGGCTGGTCTCCAACTCCTGGCCTCAAGCAATCCTCCTTCCTTGGTCTCCCAAAGTACTGGGATTATAGGTACGCACCATTGCATCTGGCCACAAACATTTTGTTTTTTTATTTTTCATTTTCCAAGACAGGGTTTCACTCTGTTTCCCAGGCTGGAGTGCAGTGGCAAAATCATGGCACACTGCAGCCCTGACCTCCCGGGCTCAAGAGATCCTCCTGCCTTAGCCACCTGAGTAGCTGTGACTACAGGCATGTGCCACCATGCACAGCTAATTTTTAAATTTTTTGTAGAGATGAGGTCTCAATATGTTGCCCCACCTGGCCTTGAACTCCCGGGCTCAAGTAATCCTCCCACCGCAGCCTCCCAAAGTGCTAGGATTACAGGCATGAGCCACTGCACTCAGCACACAAATATTAAAAAAATCTCAAGTCAAGCAGCTAAACTTCCACTGGAAGAAACTAGGGAAAAAAGCTCTCAGCAACCTGAACCCAAAGAAAGGAAATAATAAATATTAGAGAAGAAATAAGTGAAGTAGAGAATAGAAAAACAGTAGATAAAATCGACATACTTAAAGGTTGGTTTTTTGAAAATATCAACAAAACTGACAAACCTTTAGCTAGACTGACCAAGAAAAAAATACAGAAGACCAAATTATTAAAATAAGGAATGAAAGAAGGGACATTACTATTGATCTTACAGACATAAAAAGGACTATATGAATAAAAAGGATTATATATATATATAACAGTATGTGCTAATAATTAGATAACCTGGATGAAATAGACACAATACCAGAAAAATATAAACTACTGAAACTGACTCGGAAAAAACAGAAAATCTGAATAGACAGACCTATGTCAAGTAAAGAGATTGAGGTAATAATCAAAAAACCTTCCACAAAGAAAAGCTAAAGACTAGACAGCTTCACTGGTGACTCTACAAAATACTTAAAGAAGAATTAACACGGATCCTTCATAAAGTCTTTCAAAATATAGATGAGGAGAGAACATTTCCTAACTTACTCTATGAGGGTGATATTACCCTGATATCCAAACTAAAGACATCACACACAAAAAATTACAGACCAGTATCTCTTACGAATGTAGATGGAAAAATGCTTGACAAAATCCGGCAAAACCAAATTCAACAGAGTATTCTGTAAACATGGATCAGATAATAATAGCAGGATTCTTCAAACTGATTTATGGTTTCATTACTTTTTTTTGTTGTTGTTGTTGAGTTAAAGTTTTCATTTATTGGCTGGGCACAGTGGCTCATGCCTGTAATCCCAGCACTTTGGGAGCCTGAGGCAGGTGGATCATCTGAGGTCAGGAGTTCGAGACCAACCTGATCATGCTGAAACCCCATCTCCCTTGGAGTCTTGCTTTGTTGCTCAGGCTTGAGTGCAATGGCGTGACCTCGGTTTACTGCAACCTCCACCTCCCGGGTTCAAGCGATGTTCCTGCCTCAGCCTCCTGAGTAGCTGGTATTACAGGCGCCTGCCACCACGCCCCACTAATTTTTGTACTTTTAGTAGTGATGGGGTTTCACCATGTTGGCCAGGTTGGTGTCTAACTCCTGATCTCAGGCAATCTGCCCGCCTCGGCCTCCCAAAGTACTGGGATTATAGGCATGAGCCACTGTGCCTGGCTAACATATACTCTTTCAAAAAACCGTATATGTTGCAAAGTATTGGAATAAGTATTGGAAAAGTATTGGAATAACATAACATTTAGGTTGGACATTTAGGCTGATTACATGTCTTTGCTATTGTCAGCACAATTCTTATCAAAATCCCAGCTGGCTTCTTTCCAGAAAGTTACAAGCTAGTTCTAAAATTCTATGGCAATTTAAGGCACCCAAAATAGCAAAATAATCTTGCAAAATAACAAAGTGGGAAGACTCAAATGTCCCAATTTCAAAACCCAAATCTAATCTACAGTAATCACAGTGTGATACTGGAATGTGGACAGACAAATAAATTAACAGAATAGAATTGACAACCCAGAAATAAACCCTCGTATTTATGGCAAATTGATTTTTGACAAGGGTGCTAAAACAATTCAGTGTGGAAATAATGGTGGTTTTTTTGTTGTTGTTTTTTGTTTTTTTTAATGGTGATGGAACAACTGAACATCTATGTGGCAAAATAATGAAGGTGGACCCCCTACACCTCACACAATTATAAAAATTAATGCAAAATATGTCAAATACCTAAATGTAAGAGTCAAATGATAAGACTCTTACATGAAAACATGGGAGTAAGGGAGTAAATCTCATGACCCTAAATTAGACAACAGTTTTTTCTTCTCCAAACTGATTTTTTTTTTTCTTTTAAAACAATTTTGTCTTTTGACTTTAATGAACTATTACTAGCTAAAGGTAGCCTGACATGGTGAAAGGAATGTCAGACTAATGAAAGGTACACAGCCTGATTTAAAACCAAACCCTGAACCTTCTTAAAGAAGAATAAAACATTTTATACACAAACATGACCCCAAAAGTACAAACAACCAAAGGAAAAAAGATAAATTAGATTTTATGAAAATTAAAAACTTTTGTGCATCAAAGGACACTGTCAAGAAAGTCACAGAACTCACAGGATGAGAGAAAACACAGGCAAATTATCTGTTAAGGTCTAATATCCAGAGTGTCCCGAAGATATACCGAATTCTTGTAATTCAATAAAAAGACAAATCAATTTTTTAAATGGGGAGAGGATTTGAATAAATATTTCTTCAAATAAGATATATAATGGCCCATATACACATAAAAAATGCTCAATGTCTTAAATCATTAGGGAAATGTCCATCAAAAACCACAGCGAGATACTAGATACTACTTTACACTCACTGGAATGGCTACAATGAGAAGAGATAGACAACGACAGTGTTGACAAAGACATGGAGAAATTGAAACCCTCAAACGTTGCAGGTGGAAGTGTAAAATGGAGCAGCCACTGTGGCCGACAGTTTGACAGGTCCTCAAAAAGTTAAGCGTAAGAGTTGCCCTATGATCCTAGCAATTCTGCTAGGGATTCACTAAATTAAAAACATGTCCACACAAAAGCGAGTACATGCATGTCCACAGCAGCATTATTCCTTAAATGCCAGAATAAAAGTAGAAACAACCCAAATGTCCACTAAGTGATGAATGGATGAACTGATACAGTGATGGCTCCGTGGGTCTCCTTCCTTATAAAGGAATGATACATGCTGCAGCATGGGAGGACATAGAAACAACATGCTTTGTGAAAACCAGACACAGAAGACCACATACAGTATGATTCATTTATATGAAAGATCTAGAACAGGCGGAAATCATAGGGACCCAAAGTAGTTTAGTACTTACCTGGGCCTGAGGAAGACAGCAATGGGGGTGATGGCTAATGGGTACCATGTTTCTTTCGGATGATGAAAAGTAACACAGGGTTGGTAATGAGTGGGTGTTTGCCATACAACCTTGTGAATATACTAACCACCACTGAATTGTCACTATATAATACTGCGTTGGTGGTATGGATCATGTCTCAATTTAAACACAAGAAGCATGTTGTATCATGTAAGGCACCAAATTGCCAGAAGAACAAACATGCTGGCAGACTGAAAAAGGGTGAACCGCTCTTCCTTGACCATGGTCGGGAAATTGAGTCGAGGCCGGGAACCACACAGTAGATCCTGCAACTGATCCCCCTCCTCTTCCTATTCCAGATGGTTTCAGTGCCATTAACTTGTTCTGTAACACTAATATTCAATAAGATGATGATGTTACAAAGAGAAACAATGTAGGTGCCACATGACTGGTTAAGTATGGATTCTCAAACTAGGGCTTTAAATACCCTTAGGTACTTTTTTTTGGCATGAAAACCTGTAAAGACCACTGGTAGGCTTTGTGCAAGTTGGCTACCTCTCCTTCTCTATCTTCCCCTGCCCTTTCCTCTCCCAGCTATTAAAATGAATGTAGGCTGGGCACAGCAACTCAGAAAGCCTGTAATCAGCAGCAGCCTGGCACTTTGGGAGACTGAAAAAAACGAGTCCAGGAGTTTGAGACCAACCTGGGTAACACAGTGAGTCCCTGTTTCTTTCTTTTTAAAAACAACCAAAAATAAGGACTGTAAAAAACGTATCGCCTTAAAACAACTTAGCAAAGTTTGTTATCTTTCCTTCCTAATTATCTCACTCTCAACCTGCATCTTTCTTGACAGCTCATCCATAGCCTTAAGCTCAGCATTACCTCTGAACTAGGAAGCTCTTCTCCAATGACATTGGGATCTGCATTTGTCCCTGATGAAATAAAATATAGAAGCCTCGATATTCTCCCTCTATTTCTCCTGTTCTAAGGCATTGTTTTCTTGTTAGGTGCCTGGGCCATGGAGAGACTGAGTGGGAACTGGCTCCTTGACTGAGTTTGAGGACTCTACAGCAACTCTTTCCACAAACCACAAATGATATGAATGTTTTATATTTAAGTTTCCACTTTTAAAGTCTTTTAGCGAAGTAGAGATCCCGGATACCACTTTGTTGCCCAGGCGATCTTGTGACCACGATGGCAAATCCATACATCTTGGCCTGTTAAAGTGCTGGGATTATGGGCATGAGCCACAGCGCCACAACCTCAAGTGTTTTTAGATTCACTGTAAGAGCGGTCATTTCCATTTCTGGTTTCAAGTCTTTCATTTTACACGATGAAACTAAAGGTGCACTGGCTCCCAGTCCATCGCCTTTTGGTATCTTTATAGAGGGAGTAAAATGCGTGGCAAGGATTGTTTTAGCCTCAAAGACAGTCTCAGAGGTCAAAGTTTAGAGTATTGCTCTAAATAATTTTTTAAAATATGATAGATGAGGAAAGCTGAAACTCTTGTTGCTGCAGCCTTTGCTGTAGAACAATGGGACAGAACCTCAAAGGTAGCTCACAAAATAAAGAGAACATTTCTTGCCTGTGTTTTTTTCCTCCAAATTCTTCCTGTTCAAGGTCCAGACAGGGCAGACTCACGTTCCTTTCTATTAACTGAGGAGACAGAGATGAAAGGACTAGAGCATGTCATCACTGTCTTAAATGTGCTGAAACCCTAACAAGCTAGCTAATGCCAGAGTGACATGTTAAATTTAAAAGACAAACTCCCAAAATGATCATGCTAGAATCCCAAAGGCGGTCAGGAAAACGCTGGTTCCATGGAGGAAGGTAGTCAAAGAAATAAGCAGATGACCTAGACCCTCATCAATGTGTGATGTACTTAAGGGAGAAAGTAACCTCTTTACTCATCTGTATAGGTTCATGGAGTCATAAAACACATGTCCCCACACCAAGCTGGTCAATACAAGACCTCGAACTGCATCCGCATCGGCCTCTCCGAGGCAGTCGAGAATCTGAAATGGAGTGAGCCTATATTTTTTTTCTTTTTTCTTTCTTTCTTTTTTTTGTTTTTTGAGATGAGATCACTCTGTTGCCAGGCAGGTGCAGTGGTGTGATCTTGGCTCCTGCAACCTTCACCTCCTGGGTTCAGAAGTGATTCTCCTGCCTCAGCCTTCCAGAGCAGCTGGGATTATAGTTGCCCGTCCCAGCTAGGTTTGTTTTGTATTTTTTAGTAGAGGCAGGGGGTTTCACCATGTTAGCCAGGCTGGTCTTGAGCTCCTGAGCTCAAGTGATCCACCTGGCCTCTCAAAGTGGGATTACAGGCATGAGCCACCATGCCGAGCTGTGAGCCTATCTTAATCAAAGTCCTGAGAATAACCTTGAAGAGACTCCCTGAAAATGAGGAACAACAGGAGAAACAGCGGACCTGGAATCTGCAGACCTGGAGTTTGAATTCTGGCTCTGTCACTTTCTGGTGGAAGTGACTTGAGTAATGAGCATGAGCCTTTCTGGGTAGCATTTACAGCACAAGGCGTTTAAGGAAGCAATGAAAGAGCATGTGTATGGTGCCTGCTTGTCGCTGGACACAGTGCCCACGGTGCTCAGCGTCATGTCACACCAGCAGTGACCAGTGAACATGAACCTAGGGATGCCCAGAGCTGGGCAGCCAGGAGCTCGGAAGCATGGGATTCTCAGAGGAAGCTTGAGCTCACTGCTCTAAAGTCCTATTCAAGTTAGTAGATACAATGCACACAAAGCAAGTGGCTCTATTACAGGGGAACTAAGAGCTCGATGAAGTACTTGCAGAAGCCTGTAAGTGGTTCTGCTTATTAATATATGAACCTCAATAACAAATACCTAAATACTGAGTTTCAGCTTCCTCATCTGCAAAATAGAAATGATAATAATAACCACATCACAAGAGTTGTTGGAAAAATGAAAATGAGGTATCATAGGAGGTAACACGTATAGAGCATTTACCATATGCCAAGCACTGTTCTAAGAACTTTGGACATGTTATCTCACTTGTATAAGTACTTAGGTGCCTACAACCTAAACAGGACCTAGTAAATGTAAGTACTGAAAAAATGCTATGGGGCAGAGGAAGAAATGCTGAGCTTCTGTGAGAAAAGAAGACAACTTGAGCTTGTTACACAGGTGAGAAGAATAAGCTGCAGCTGAGAAGAAAAGTATAAGAGTTGCTACGTGTGACAATCTCAAGACTTTTCAACCATTACAAATTTAAACAGCCGCCCTAAATCACCACAAGGACAGACCCCAGTTGTTCTTTTCATCTGTAATGTTTACGCCTCTCTGAATCTGAGAAGCAGCTGCCAGGGTTCCAATACATACCAAAGCATGATGACAATACCCTCAACTGTGCACACTTCTGTGCATCTACCGCTGTGTAAAGGAAGCTGATGTCAGTAGACTGGGGGGGCACAACAAGGCATGTTTGTGACCAGCTCAATTGCCATCTGGGGTGGCCACACCTACCTCACTAATATTCTATGGTGGGATAAATAATTCCAATAGGGATACAGCCTGATTTTTTGCTCTGATTCTCTTAGGGAAAACTACGTTCTGGCATGTGAGTATTGATCGCCACAGACAAGCCAATATGTGAGTGTGCTCTACTCGAGATAGTATAGCCTTCGACCCTGCAAGTCATCCAGTTTCTAATATTATTGTTAGAACCAATGAAGTGACTAAGAGAATTTTAAAAAATAAGCCATCAGTCTGGACCTGTGTATGGGAATGAAGGAGAAGCACTTTAAAGTCAGGGAAAAAATATAAACTTACTTAACATTTAGGATTATCAACCATTGCTGCTTTTCCATAAACCATTTCATTCATCATTTCATCTGTAAGAGATAAGATTACTGCCTCCATTCAGAGGGGGAACTTTGATAGTTAGCTGCCTGGTCCTTCTTGCTTGGATGCCCTGCAAATAAATGTCCTCCTTTCCCCAATGCAAAACCTCGATATGGGTGTTTGGCTTTACTGCGCTTGGGCCAGCAGAACCCAGACTTAAGTCCACTAATAAGCTCTTGGTTTGTCTTTGAGATGGATTTCAGATTCAAAATGGACTGACCCTATCACACTGCTAACTTGGCCAGTCAGTATTTGTCAATAACATAGAGGCTTTATTCAAGAGATGCACTGGGTTGTGAACTATTGGAACCCAGGGGTGATTTCAGGATTTTGTGGGGCCTGAACCTTATCTAGTAAAAACATTTTTTAAAAAGTATGAATACAAAAATTTCCAGGGGCCCTCCCAGGACCTTGGAAGAGCCTGTGCAAGTGAGAAGCCCTGAAGCTTAGGCTCTATTCAATTCATCATCCAGCAACCCTGGCTAGGGCCTCTTTTGTTAGTTTTACAAACTTGCATGGCGAGAATATATTGTTTCAACCTGACTACTACAAAATGGTGTCATACTGGTCATAAAATTACTGGCACCTTCCCTTGGCAACTTGCCTTTGGAAAGAAATGCAATGGACCTATAGGTCACATGTGCCAAATATGACTCTGCAGTGTAGCTTTGTTTACCAGAAAGATTTGACCCAAACAAAGGAGCCCAGCCCCTAACACACTTGGTGTGTTGAGACCCTTGTGCCAATCTCTGAAAGTAACTGTGACTTAGTTTGAAGGGTTCAGCTCTATTCTGTTTATATGAAATGAGTATTAATTTCCAGTATCAGCTGGCTCTGATTTTTTCATCACCATGAAGCAAATGCCCTTTTCTGTTAAGATGAACACAGAAACTTGAGATAAGCAAGTTAGTGTCTCCTCAAGTCTTTCTTACCCACCACCCATTCCTGCTTTGTTCTCTCCTGGTCACCCTGCTGTACAGATCCCCACATGGCTCTCGTATGTTTCCCATCAGCAGCCGCTTCCTCCTTGAGGAATGAAAGTCCCTTGGGGACAAAGTCCTCATCTTGGTGTGTCTTTGAGATGGATTTTTTTACCCCCGGCACTTAGTAGAGTATCTGGCACAAATGGACATGGCACTCAGTGAATGTTTTTGAGTGAATTCATTAATTTTTATCAACTGTGATTCCAGTATTTTCCTGGCATTTCCTACATAATTGTAGTGAAGCTGGCTAGATGATGATGATGATGATGATGATGACGATGATGATGATGATGATTTGAGACAGAGTCTCACTCTGTTGCCCCGGCTGCAGTGCAATAGTGCCATCTCGGCTCACTGCAACCTCCATCTCCTGGTTTCAAGTGATTCTCCTGCCTCAGCCTCCTGAGTAACTAGAATTACAGGTACCTGCCACCATGCACAGCTAATTTTTGTATTTTTAGTAGAGACAGGGTTTCACCATGTTGGTCAGGCTGGTCTTGAAACCCTGACCTCAGGTGATCCACCCACCTCAGCCTTCCAAAGTGCTGGAATTACAGGCATGAGCCACCGCTCCTGGCCACCAGATTCTTATGAGGGACTCCCAGTGTTATAAAGTGCTTAGTAAAGGTGGTGAGTTTAAGATGTTTGTATTGATGCTCCCTAAACCTGTTGGTGGAGGGACCTAATGAGCCTGTTCTCTGGTGTGAGGGCAAAAGAAAAACAGACCCTCAGTGTCCTTTTCCTAAGTTAGGCATCAACAAATTAATGAGGACAGAGAGGATATCTGCAGAAACTGCTGCTCTAGTTTAGACACATCCTGAATGCCTCCCTCTACCTCAAAATGAACTGTGTGAAACTAGATTTCTGAACAACAAGAGAGGTGGAAAGTCTTTTCTAAAGTCAGATGTCGAGGAGAATCTTCACCTTGAGTCTAAAGTCCCCTTCAGGCCATTGAATATACCCACTCTGATTTGCTGGGTATGTTCTACAGAGAAATCATAGAATTTTTGCACTTATAGTGGAAGAGTAGTCAGGAAAGTTTATGGAATTCAGATACAGTGATGTATTTTCTTTACAAATTTTTTTTTTGCACGCTAGCTTAACATAAACATGATCTTGGCCAGGCATGGTGGCTCACACCTGTAACCCCAGCACTTTGGGAGGCTGAGGTGGGCGGATCACCTGAGGTCACAGGAGTTCGAGACCAGCCTGGTGGGGAGGTTGGAGTGCAGTGGCACAATCTCGGCTCACTGCAAATTCCACCTCCCAGGTTCAAGTCATTCTTGTGCCTCAGCCTCCCGATAGCTGGGATCACAGGCACCTGCCACCAAGACCTGCTAATTTTTGTATTTTTAGTAGAGATGGGGTTTCACCATGTTGGCCAGGCTGGTCTCAAACTCCTGACCTCAAGTGATCCTCCCACCTCGGCCTCCCAAGATACTGGGATTACAGGTGTGAGCTGCCACACCCGCCCTACACTTTGGATCTAACGTTGATTCCTGCTCATATGCAGAGTTTCTAACTGCTTAAATGTCTGCAACATTTAGCTGCAAGGAAGGAAGCTTACATAAAGTCCTCCGGGGAGCAAAAAGCTGCACCACCACATCCAGCTAATTTTTTTGTATTTTTAGTAGGGATGGGGATTCACTATGTTGGCCAGGCTGGTGTTGAATTCCTGACCTCAGGTGATCTGCCCGCCTCGGCTCCCAAAGTTCTGGGATTACAGGCCTGAGCCACCCCGCCCAGCAACAAGGCTAATTTGAGAGTCACTTCTTTGATGCCTTTTCTTGCCCATGCATAGGTCAGAACTAGGAGAAGCAGAGCAGGTCATATATAAGCTATGTACGTCTCTTGGCCTCTTTGTACCTTAATTTCCCCATTTGAGAAAAATGAATGGATCTTAAGACATACTTTTCAAAGTTCATAATAGGCTTATACCCAGCTAACCAATAATTGTATGAGTTTTTATGCATAAATAGTTGTTTACATGTATTCATCTTCTATTTCACTTACAACTTGTGTAAAAACTGCATTCCGTGCCAGGCCTGAAATGTTCCAAAGCTCAGTTCTGTGAGTAAATTGCAATCAAGATTTCTACAAAAAAAGACACAAGCCAAAGAAAAAAAAATTATTTCAGAACATTTATCATTTGCCATGATTCTAATTTATATAGGATGGAACATAACCTCAATCCTTCCTGTATGCACTAAGGAAATCTCACTGTGGAAGATTCTGGCTTATGATTTATACTTTAGCATTGCACATGTGGTACATTAGCTACAAAACAGTGAACACTCAGTAAACACCTATGTGAAGTGTGAAGTGATCTTTATTTCTCTAGAACAGGATTTCACAACTTCAGTGCCATCGACATTTTGGACTCTATAACTTTGCCATGGGGGTTTGTTTTATACCTTGGAGGATGTTGAGCAGCATCTCTGGCCTTTGCCCACCAGATGCCAGGAGCACACCCACAGTTTGGTCAACGAAAATCACACCAGCTGAGAACCACTGCTCTCTGATGATTCACTATGATCTGTGTCATAATTCTCACACTAATCCTTGCTAGAGACAAAAAGGATTTGCTCTATAATTTTAGTAGCTTTCTACTGGTAAAACTTTAATCATATTTCAAAATGAATAGCAAAGAGGTTTATAATTTTTATAAAAATTCCAAATTTAATAGTCATATGTGTAACTTACGTAAACTGCAAAAATGGTAGTGGTTCAAATGTACGTCTTTCAATAGACTGTATTTTATTGCAGGATAAATCTCTAGAAAAAGCAAAAGGAAAATATCGCCTTGGTTAGTTATTAAATGTCGATTAGTATGAATAATAGCAATAGTGTAGAATAACATTGAATACACATTTTTCACCTCAACTCTAAACGTCTGGACTTGGATTTGAACTTTCCAGAGCCCCTAACCCTGCCCTTACCTCTCCTAGAGTCTCACCTTCATGGTTTTCATAAATATACAACTTAATAGATTTTGGAATTAATTTTTCCTGAGAGCAGTAGACTTGATTAGATGCCCTTTTGTAGTCTCATCAAATCCTAGATTACGAGCTCAAAGTTTTTATCTCTATATATAATTTCTAATATTAGAAAAAATCGTCGGGCTGGGTGCGGTGGCTCATGCCTGTAATCCCAGCACTTTGGGAGGCCGAGGTGGGAGGATCCTGAGGTCAGGAGATCAAGACCAACCTGGTTAACACGGTGAAACCCCGTCTCTACTAAAAGATACAAAAAATTAGCCGAGTGTGATGGCAGGCGCCTATAGTTCCAGCTGCTGAGGAGGCTGAGGCAGGAGAATGGCGTGAACCCAGGAGGCGGAGCTTGCAGTGAGCCGAGAGTGCACAGCTGCACTCCAGCCTGGGTGACAGAGCCAGACTCTGTCTCAAAAAAAAAAAAAAAAAAAAATCCTTTCACATCATTTGAAAGAAAGTTACCCCTTTACCTAATATATAACTTTGAACTAATTCAAATCATATTCATAGAATCAATTTCTATCATATTAATAGAAATTCATTTTTGGTTTTATATTGTTTTAATATTTCATGAAGGCAATTTCTTCAGTTACACAGTGATGGGACTGGTCCCTCCCTCTTTACCTGGATGGTGTAACGCTGTCTGGCTGATGTCTCCATCTCTAGTCTCTCCCTTCCTAAACTATCCTGCACACAGTCATCAGATAAACTGTCCACAAGTGGTTTGCAAAGACCAGCATTTCCTGGGAAATTATTGAAGATGCAAATTCTTGGTCCCACTCTAGACCAACTGAATCAGTAACCACGAGGGCGGAGTCCGGAACTGAGTTCTAACGCGCCCTCTCAGGGATTGTGATGCATATTTATCTACAGCACTGCTGCCGTAACACGGTTCCCCATGATGGCTCCTCAGCTGGGCATTCAAAGCCCTAGAAGATCTGGCTCCAATTTCCTACTCTCCCTCCTTGTACTCTACAGGTACTCATGGCATTCCTCGAACACTTTCCTGTGCTTTGCCTTTCTCCCATTTTCCTTTTGCAAGTTTAGAATATATTCCCCAAGATGTCTGTCCGATGTTACACGATGGCCCTTCAAAGTCCTATTCAAATGGCATTGTTCTAGTAACATCTTCCTGGGTCCAAATTGAAGGCATTTTCTCCTCTTCTGTGCTCCAGAAATAATTTATCCCTCCTATGCTGCAGAAACAATGTATCCCTCCTAGTGCCCATATCCATTTCTTCCTTTTAATGTAGTTATTTTTTATCCCATTTCTTCTGAGCATAAACTCCTTGCAAGCATGGACTAGGTCTTCTCATCCGCATTGCCCACCATGTTTAAAACTGACACGTGGAAATAAAGCAAACTCAAATATTTGTAAAATAAATGAATAGCTGGGGGAGTGAGTAGAAGGAAAATGACTATTTTAAAGGAAATGTAGTTTTATTACTTCATGGCCTCTGTAGCACTTTGGCATCCACTTGAGGGTCTTTACACCCACTTTCCTTAAGCCTTCTACATTTGAAAGAATCTGTTTGCAAAAGAGCATCGCTGATGAGCTTAATAAGGATTAATGACATACACACCTCTATGGACAAAGGATAAGAATCAGCTTGCTTTTTTTTTTTTTTTTTTTTTTTTGAGACGGAGTCTCACTGTGTCTCCCAGGCTGGAGTGCAGTGGCCTGATCTCGGCTCACTGCAAGCTCCGTCTCCTGGGTCACGCCATTCTCCTGCCTCAGCCTCCCAAGTAGCTGGGACTACAGGTGCCCGCCACCACGCCCTGCTAGTTTTTTGTATTTTTAGTAGAGACGGGGTTTCACCATGTTAGCCAGGATAGTCTCGATCTCCTGACCTCGTGATCCACCTGCCTCGGCCTCCCAAAGTGCTGGGATTACAGGCTTGAGCCACCGCGCCCAGCCAAGAATCAAGCTTTCATAGCAATGAACATAGTATCTTCTTGTCTCTAAACAGACAGAAATACTATGCGGGTATCCCTTTCTTGGTAACAGGGCTGAGGAGATAGTTATTTTGTAATTAGTGAAAAGTCAGGGGCATTTCTGGTATGCTTCTGAGTGTAAACATTTCTAGCTCTACCACTTAACCATCATTTTAAACATCTGTTTTCATATAACAATTCCTGAACTGAAATCCTTAATACCAGTCTATTCTCTAGGTAGCTCAATATTTTTGATAATATTATTTACATAATTCAGCTGATTTTTAATATTTAAATGTTAATTTAATTCCGATTAAATTACCAAAAAACTCTGGATTAATGATGTTCAAATGAATGTAGGTGGTCTATATTTTCTTCTCCTTTAGGCAACAATCTGAAGTTAACTTTAATTCCTTTCGTCCTACTAAACCAACTTTTTCAAATCTCTTTTTTGTGAAGGTCAGACAGTAAATATTTTAGACTTTTTGGGCCACATGTGATCTCTGTCACATATTTCTCTTTGTTTCTTTTCTTTTTCTTTCACAGTCCTTTAAAAATGCAGAAACCATTCTTAACTTAATGGACTATTTAAAAATAGACCATAAATTAGATTTGATTTATTGGTTGTAGACTGAATAGAAGAAGACGGTGTGTGAACCCTTATAAAACAAGGTTCAATATGGGTGTCAGTCACTGCTCAGATCTTATTACTATGTGAAATTTTTTTCTGTCTGTATTGTGTTTTGATAATTTAAAAACTGAAAATGCATAGGATGTAGCTAATGCTAGAGATGGGCTAAGACCCTACACAAACTTACAGAATTGCAGAATTTTGTTGCTGGAAGAAATATTAGAGATTATCTAATTTGAACCCCTTATTCATTTTACAGATAATACGACTAAAAACTCATAAATGTGATTAACTAACTTACAAATACTGGAGGGATAGCAGGCCTTCAAATGAATCCTTATGTAATTCAGTCAAATAATTTTCATTGAGAATTCTGGAAAATGAAAAAGTTATTTCTAGATTAAAATGCAAAGTACAACTATTTGCCGCACAGGACTATGTCCTGCATGTGGGGGAAAGCTGGGTCATGGTCATTTCAAGACGGTGGTATCTGCTCTGCTTTCATTCAAACCTTTTCTTACATTTTCCTTTTTGTGTCCATCTCTCACCACCACACACACACACACACACACACACACACACACACAAGCACACCTCTACCTACTCTTTTCACCAAACTGTATATTTCATGCCTCCTCTCTAGATCACAAAATCCCTTTCAGAATCCACCTCTGGGTGGCACCAAGATCAGCAGAACCTCCATTTCCTCCTCTTTCCCTAAACCTTAGTATGAAAGCCCCACACGGAACCATGTCGGGGCTGCAAGTGAAGCCATTCAACCCTTTTCCCCCATTAAAAAAAAAATACGAGAACTACAATGTGCATAAAGTGCACAGGACATCAATGTTCTTTAATTTAATTTAATTTCTGAGACAGGGTCTCACTCTGTTCCCAGACTGGTCTCAAACTCCTAGCTCAAGTGATCCTCCTGTCTCTGCCTCCCAAAGTGTTGCGATTGCAGACATGAGCCACCTCACCTGGCCAAATATTCAGTTTAATAATTATAAAGCAGATACCCATGTAAACATTATTATGAAAGATCATTGCTAGCATCCCAGAAGCCCCAGTGTGCCCCTTTCCAATCATATCCCTCTCTCTAACCCTAATAGGTAACCACTATCCTGACCTTCGTAATAATTTTCTTGTTTTTAAAATGTAGTTCTGGCCTGGCGTGGTGGCTCACGCCTGTAATCCCAGCACTCTGGAAAGCCAAGACAGGTGAATCACCTGAGGTCATGAGTTTGAGACCAGCCTGGCCAACATGGTGAAACCCTGTCTCTACTAAAAATATAAAAATTAGCTGGGCATGATGGCGGGCACCTGTAATTCCAGCTACCCGGGAAGCTGAGGCAGGAGAATCGCCTGAACCTGGGAGGAGGAGGTTGCAGTAAGCCAAGATCATGCCATCGCACTCCATCCTGGGCAACAAGAACAAAATTCCATCTGAAAAAATAAAGCAATTCTCCTGCCTCAGCTTCCCAAGTAGATGGGATTACAGGCACCCACCACCACACCTGGCTAAGTTTTGTATTTTTAGTAGAGACGGGGTTTCGCCCTATTGGCCAGGCTGGTCTCAAACTCCTGACTTCAGGTGATCCGCCCACCTTGGCCTCCCAAGGTGCTGGGATTACAGGCGTGAGTCACTGTGCCTAGCACGTGTTTTATTTTTAATTTAGAACTCATGCATGACTTGTCTATATACGTTGAACTAATGATATGACACACAAACTGTTGTGAAAAATGCCAGTTACTTCGAATGTAAGCATTTTTTCCAAAATCATTTATGTGTCTAAACCAATTCTTTCTATAAATCAGTAAGAACATGATAAAACGATTCAACAGGAAAATGAACAAAGGCCAGAAAACTCAGAGAAGAAACACAAATGTTCAATAAACATATAAAGACATTTAATTAAATTCATGAGTAATCAGAAAAATTCAAATTTAGATGGACTCCCTTTTATTCATGCATAACATCAACAAAAAGTTGGAGAATACCCAGTGGTGAAAGGTGTGGGGATATGAATGCTGTCATCTTCTGCTGACAATAGAGTAAGTTGGGACAACATTTTTAAGGGCAATTAAAATTTTATATCTACATAGTCTTCACCCCAACAATTCCATTTCTAGATATCTATTCTACAGGAATACTTGCCCATGTTCACAAAGAAGCATGTACAGGGATTTCATTGCAGCAATGTATGTAACAAGAAAACTAAACTAAACATTCATCAATGGGGGAATTATTAAATAAACTATGATGCATCCAGACTATGAATGATGCAGGGGTTTAAATGAATGGGGTCACCCTCTGAGTACTGGGAAGGAAACAAATCTAAGGCATGTCATGAAGTGAAAGAATCAAGTTGCAAGATGTTACCATTTATGTAAAGAAAAAATTTTAAAAACCACACAGCAAATCTATTTTGCTTTCTGTAAATATGTATGTAGGCAAATGGGAAAAAGTCTGGAAGGATGTACACTAAATGTAGAGTAGCACTACCTCAGGGATGCGGGAGTAGGGCACAAGGGGGGTTATTGTTATACCTGTTACTACATTTTTATACATTAAAAATAGAATCATGGGCTGGGGGTGGTGGCTCATGCCTGCAATATGAGCACTTTAAGAGACCAAGGTGGGAGGATCACTTGAGTCCACGAGTTCAAGACCGGCCTAAGCAACATAGGAAGACCCTGTCTCTACAAAATATACAGAATTAGGTGGGCGTGGTGGCGTGCACCTGTGGTCCCAACTACTTTGGAGGCTGAGGTGGGAGGATCACTTGAGCCTGGGAAGTGAAGGCTGCAGTGAGATGTGATTGTGCCACTGCACTCCAGCCTGGGGGACAAATTAAGACCCTGTCTCTGAAAAAAAGAAAGAAAAAAAAAAGGCAAGAAGGAATATAACTGTGTATTATTTGTATGATAAAAAATAAATTTAAATTGCCTCTTATTTTAAAGAGAGCCTACCAAATTTAATTTTTAAATAACCATAGGATTGCCATCCACAGAGGTTGATTTGGGGTGTGGAGGGGAAATATCTTTTCTCAGCGGTACCAACCTCAAAATTCTGGACCGAGAAGGATCTTACAATGCAGTTAGTTTTTTGTCATATTTGGAGAGAATATACTCACAGTTTCTCGGTCCAAATGTATGCTTTCCATACATTTCCATCAATGTACGAAATATAGTTTCCTTGGAAATTTCTGTGAAGAAACACAGTTTATATCCTTGAATAGGTAGGAAAAGAATGAACAGGATAAGAAATGGCAACCTTGTTGGGGATATTCAGTTACAGAAAATAACACCTGCTTTCTCATTTCCAGAGCTATCAGCTTCCCAGTTTACAAAATTAATCAAGAAATAATGCGGGGCCACTGGCACAAATGAGGCATCTGCTGGAAGCTTAACTTCCTATCCATCCCATCTCTTGGACAGATGATGCCAGTTAATTACTTTGAATGTAAGTATTTTATCCAAAAGCACTTATGTGTCTAAACAGATTCCTACAAATCAACACAAAAATGGTAAATAATTCAACAGAAAAATGGGCAAAAGCTTATCATTATCAACAAATAAGAAGAAGGAAACCCTATGCCAGGTAGCACCAAAGCTTTGGTCCAGTGCCCTCTGTTGAAACATCCTAGGCTTTTTATTTCCACTCCTATTACAACTGACCTGATTTGGCCCCTTCACATTTTACTCATAGATTTTGCTAAACCTTTCTATTTTGTCTCCCTGAATTAAGCTTTTCCTTTTGGACACATTACATATGGATTCTAAAATAATCCTTTGCATGTCTACACTTGAACATAAAGCAAAAAACAAAATAAAAAAAATAATCCTCCTGTTTTAATCATTTCATCTCTTGCTTGGAAACTTTCAATGGCTTTCCATACCTCACTGTGTAACTTTCAAAATCCTATAGCTGATAGTCAAGGTTTTACATAATCATATCTGCATTGCTCCCTCACCTAATTCTTTGCAGCCAGATTGGTCTACTAAATTCCAAGCATACCAGTAGCCATGCCTTTGCCTAGACTGTACTCCCATTTTTTTCTATTTGACAAATTATAGCTACTCTTTAAGACCCAAGTAAAGTTTTAGCTTATCCATGTAGCTTTCCCTGATCTCTACACCTCAAGGATCACAGATTCTGGCAAATTCTAGCACCAATAGTCTGCATTATCTTTTAGTACTTAATTATATATACCTCCCATTTTATGCCTATTCTCTTTCATCCATCCTATCATTTCATGTTTTGGAGACAGTACAGGTGCTACATATAGCACATGTACTATATGTGCTACAACGAGTGCTACGTATAGAAAGCCAGGGACAAAGATGAGTTGTGGACATAACTAAAGGACTGAGTAATCATGTTAACAGCCAACACTCCTATATATGCTAGGCACTGATGAAGTGTTTCATATATTCACTCACCTACATTTCACAACAATCCTATGAAATGGTAGCTAGCATAACCCCCAGTTGCAATGTGAGGAAACTGAGTCACAGGAATAGCCGCTCTGGGTCACCAGCCAATAAACAGACCTGGGTTCAGCCCAGGCAGCCTGGCTCTGAGGTCGCTCTTAACCACTTAGAGGCCTCATCACTGGGATGGAGAGGGACAGGCTGCTGTAAAGAGGGCAGAAACAAAAATGGGAGGAAGCTGGCCGGTTAAGCAATGATGTGATGGGGCTAAATAAAATGGATAAAGAAACAGTAAAAGGCTAGAGTAAAAGTAAAAAGACTGGAGAAGGGGCCTAACATTAAAGGAAGGAATGAGAGAAAGGAAGGTGAACCAAGCACAGGTGAAAGCAGAAAGTCAGTTGTCAGGATGGCTTGGGGAGATAAGCAAGCCCAGAGGAGGCTACTCCAGGAAAAGGCTGCCACGTCAGGCAGGACACAGGGAACAATTGGGGAAAGGTGATGCTTACAAGATGGTGAAAGGTGCCATTGTAGGTGTGGGCTCTGGCACAGGCACTTGGGCCGGAGCCTCTGCTGAGCTGAGATCAATACATGACAGTGTCTCATCTCCATGAGTACAGAGTTCCGTATGTTGGTGGTGCTGTGGAGGCCTTCTGTTCCTCTGGTGCAGTTAAAGTCTTATTTTGAAGTAACTTACAGACTGCCAGTGAATTTTGAGTAGGTTCTAGTTTGACCAAGTGGACCTGTGACTTGATGATTTTACGTCACAGTCTGAACCTGGTCTGGGCGAGGCTATGAAGTGCGTCTCAGGGCTGTAAAACCATTCCAGTCCTGCCAATGGGCTCTGGAATTACTCTTGAAGCCCGGGTCTGGAGGCACGAGGTTGAGACCTACCTCTGTGGTTGATGGTTTAACCTCTGTAGTAGAGTTCTGTGGTTATGGTAAGCTCCAGGGACAGAGGTTGAACCGTGACTTGGAGTCAGGTGTGAATGTGAGCCTGACCTTTGCCTGAAAGGTGGAAGTGTCACCTCAGGTGTTCTGGAGGAGAAGCTGTAGTCATCAGGGCTGTAGAAGTTCCAGCCTCTGTCATTAGTTCTGGTGCTGGTAAAACCCCAGATCCAAAGGTTGAACTGTGGCTTGAGTCAGGTGTGAATGCTGAGTCTGAACCTGGTCTGGATGTGGAAGTGTCACCTTAGGATGCTTTGGAGGAACTAGAGTCTTCTTCAGGGGTGTAGAATGTCCAACCTCTGTAGTGGGTTCTGGAGTGATGGTAAGCCCCAGGTCCAAAGGTTGAACTGTGGCTTGAGTCAGGTGTGAATGCTGAGCCTGACCCTTGTCTGAAGGTGGAAGTGTCACCTCAGGGTGTTCTGGAGGAGGAGCTGTAGTCATCAGGGCTGTTGCAGTAGTTTCAACTCTGTCGTGGATTCTGGAGTAAACCCCAGATCCAAAGGTTGAACTGTGGCTTGAGTCAGGTGTGAATGCTGAGTCTGAACCTGGTCTGGATGTGGAAGTGTCACCTTAGGATGCTTTGGAGGAACTAGAGTCTTCTTCAGGGGTGTAGAATGCTCAACCCTGTAGTGGGTTCTTGAGTGATGAAGTCCCAGAACCAAAGGCTTCTGAATCAGGTGTGAATGCCGAGCCCGGACCTCTTGTCTGAAGGTGGAAGTGACACCTCAGGGTGTTCTGGAGGAGGAGCTGTAGTCATCAGGGCTGTAGAAGGTTCAACCTCTGTCGTGGATTCTGGAGTGCTGGTAAGCCCCAGGTCCAAAGGTTGAACTGTGGCTTGAGTCAGGTGTGAAATTACTGGAGTCTGGTCTGGATGTGGAATTAGGATGCTTTGGAGGAACTAGAGTCTCTTCAGGGGTGAATGTCCAACCCTGTAGTGGGATTCTGAGGATGGTAAGCCCCAGGTCCAAAGGTGGAACTGTGGCTTACCAGGTTTGAATGCTCTGGAGGTTGAGCTACACCGCATTAGGGGAGCCTGGGAGTCTGAGCTGGGGCCTCCTGCTGGGTTAGAGAAGACTCACCTCCTCAGCGGGCCTGTGGATGCTCAGCTGCAGCCCTGCTGGGCTGGGAGGGGTTCTCACTACACAGGTTCCGGAGACGAACTGGCCTGCTGAATTGTTGAAGGTCCAGCCTCTTCCAGTGACTCTGGAGGCAGAGGTGGGGCCCCTGCATGGGATGGTGGGAGTTTCTACATCATTGGCCTGGCCCCAGAGCTGGTGCTGTAGCCTCTGGAGGACTGGAGAAGTTCCCACCTCCACTAGGCTCTGTTGCTATGGTAGCCGCTGTCTGGGAGGCTTAACAGAGACACTGGGCAAATCTGAATGCTTTGAACATGCAGACCTGGAGGTGAAACTGTGACTTCTGCTGATGTTCTGGAGGCTGAGCTGGGGTCTCCTGCAGGGCTGGAGAAGATTTGACCTCCCAGAAGACTCAGAAGGCCGAGCTGGCTGACCTGCTCACTGGGGAAAGCTCTATAGGGAGGACCTGGAGGCTCAGTTGGGGCTCCTGCTGGGTTGTGCAGACACTACCCCTCTGGAAACTGAATCGGGCCTCCTGCTGGGCCGGGAAGATCTCTGTCTCCTGGTAGGCTCTGAAGTGGCACCTGTCTGTGCTCAACTGTACTGGGCAAGTTATAATGAGCTGGATCCTCACCTGGAGGCTGAACTGTCACCTCAATGCATTCGTGAGTGACTCTCCATAGAGGATTGAGGCAGAGCTGGGGCCTCCTGCTGGGTTGGAAGGTTCTCAGGAGCTGTGGGAAGCTGCCCTGGGGCTTTGCTGAGTAAAGAGGACTGGATGTTCAAGGGTCTCTGGATTTTGAGTTTTAGCCTAGATGAATTGAGAAAGTCCAACTCGCCAGGGGCCCTGGAGGCTCATCTGGATCACCTGGAGTTCTGGAGGCAGGCTGCCGATACAGTGTGTCCATACTGAATATTCATCCTGCAAAGTCTGTTTCACGCTGAGGTTTGATAATCGGGTGTGCACCTCGGGACACCAGGAGGTCTGCAATGCTCTCAGCTAGATCTCTTCATGTTCTTGGGCAAACAATAAATGTGGTTGGTTTGAAATCTTACTGTCTACGGAACAAGTATTTCATCTGCCTGATGACCTGCAGCCCGGACGATCTGCAGTTGGAACCTACTTTGAGGCGCAGGAAGCTGAACTAGGGTCTGGTTCTGGACTGTCCAGCAGTGGGACCACCTCCTGGGAGCCTTTCATGGAGTCACGGTCAGCCAAATCCCTGGTGTGCAGCAGAGAACTGCTCGGCCCCAGGGGTGCCCAGCTGAACTGGGTGGTCCAGGGATTGGAACCAAATTTCAGTCGACCCTGGGTGGGGCTGATTCATGCAGGAAGCAGAGGGCCCCAGGTAATCAAAGTCCCCCTGGTCTGCTGGGAGTGGGCGCATGGGGAGATTCCCATGGGAGATGGGAGTGAGCGGGAAGACCGGGCTCAGGCGGCCCCAGGGGTTGAGGTCAGCTGGCTGGGTCCTGGACCCACCAGAGGCTCAGCCTCCTTTATCAGTATGACAGTTGCCAAAGGCAGAGGCCACAGCCCCAGGAACGAAAGGACATGATACAGGCTGGCTATTTCACACTGAGCGTGAGTCATTCTGGCACTCTGAGAGCCTGCGGCCCTTATAAGCGTGGGAGCCCCTACCGTCTTTTACAACACCTTTATTTATGCCACCTTATTATACTCAGGTCCAGATCTACCCATGTCACCAGGGCAAGCTTATGTCATTGGTCTCTTACCTGCATTTTCTTCCCACCTCACCAGCCGAATCACCTCCTCTCCTCCCCTTAGTGAGGAAAGATTTGGGCGGCAGACCCAGGTGGTCCCACCCACTCCAGCGCTGCCTGTAGAGTAGGTGGGTGGGGTGGGCTGCAGAGCCTAAAGGAAGTCATGCACCTCACCACGATATTCTCAAGTGCTAGTCCAGTTCTAAGTAGCCTGAAATTTTCTCCTCCATGAACTGAAAGCATTCTTTCCTTCCAGGGAGAGCAACTGAGCGCAAAATGGGTGTTTCAGTTCAAGTGGCAGGCACTTACGCGACATTACAGTCATTTATTCCAAAAATGTTGCTGTTTTCAATTAAACTTTCGGTATCTTTGTTGCATGTTTGATAATGACTACCACCCTACTAGGTAGGGGCTGCCAGGAATGTGCTTGTGACCTACATTTTCTGTAGGAGGTGTTGGGGTGGGCACCAGTCTGGGAGAGAAGGTTTATCCTCGAAAGTGAAGAGCCCTTTAATTTAGCCTGGGGAGGAGGCTGAACTGTCATCCTGCCTTGGACTCCTGAACACAGCCGCTACTCCTAGAAGTTACAGCCAATCTCTTCGAGATCTACCCTGTGTGCACATGAAGAGAGGCTTAGGCTGTTGAAGTCACTGTTAAATAATTTCCTGAAATTCAACTGTAATTAGAACACAGCTGACTTCCCCCACAGCTATTCTTACCATTTTATTACTGTTCAAGGCACAATTACCAGCATGTAAACTCCAAGAAGGTGCTTCATCTTATTCCAGTGCTTCAGCAGAGGCACAGGTGCATAGTGATGGTTTTAAAATGAAGGGGGCACAGTGGCTCACACCCATAATCCCAGAACTCTGGGAGGCCGAGGTGAGTGATCACTGAGGTCAGAAGTTCGAGACCAGCCTGACCAACATGGTGAAACTCTGTCTCTACTCAAAATACAAAATTAGCCGGTGTGGTGGTGCATAAATTCGTAATCCCAGCTACCGAGGCTGAAGCAGGAGAAACGCTGAACCTGGGAGGCAGAGGTTTAAGTGAGCCTAGATTGCAACATTGCATTCCAGCCTGGGCAACAGGAGAGAAACTCCGCCTCAAAAATAAAATAAAATAAAAATTGAAGAGATTCCAAGATTTGCCTCATTTGGGATGGATCTATTGTTAATCAGATTTGAAATCAGTGCTGACTTCTCTCACATTTCACAGGAAACATAGGACTTCTTTAAAGCTTGAAGTTTCTGAGGGTTTTATTTTAAATCGAATTAAATGATTATTTTACAGGTAAAAAACTTTAAACACTTTGCAACTTTGGGGTGAAAGTTAACAAAGCACTGCAGCCCCAAGTTGAGTCTCTCACTGAAATGATACTTTTGCTCATTTAAAAAAAAAAAAATTCCACATATAGTAAAATAGTGACTGTTTTGGAGATTTAGAAACTTATTCCTATTTAAGAGCTTTCATATGTAGTCATGCTGCTTGCCATGAGGAGGAGCTGGAGAAATGTGTCATTAAGTGATTTCACCACTGTGCTAACATCATGGCATATACTTATATAAACCTGGGTGGTGTAACCCATGCCTAGGCTATGGTATGGCCTACGACTCCTAGGCTACAAACCTGTACTGTATGTTACTGTACTGAATACCAAAGGCAACTGTAACACAATGGCATGTATTTGTGTATGTAAACCTGGAAAAGGTATAGTTAAAATACTGTATAAAAGATAAAAATTGGGCCCGGGTGCAGTGGCTTATGCCTGTAATCCCAGCACTTTGGGATGCCAAGGTGGGTGGATCACCTGAGGTCAGGAGTTTGAGACCCGCCTGGCCAACATGGCAAAAAACAGTCTCTACTAAAAATACAAAAATTAGCTGAGTGTGGTGGTGCGTGCCTATAATCCCAACTCAGGAGGCTGAGGTAGGAGAATCACTTGAACCTGGGAGGTGGAGGCTGCAATCAGCTGAGATCGCACCACTGCACTCACTCCAGCTTGGGCAACAGAGTGACTCCATCTCAAAAAAAAAAAAAAAAGAAGAAGAAGAAGATAAAAATGGTATACCTGTATAGGGATAGCTCCATTATACTCTTACAGAACCACCATCATATATGTGGTCTATTGTTGACTGAAACTTCATTTTGCAGCACATGATTGTAAATGATCGACAGAAAAATCTTCAGCAAAATATTCCACCCAAGGTATGTGGGAGATATTGAGATCCAAGTAATAAGCCATATTTGAAAGGCATTATAGTTTTCGAAAGCTGTAGCACAATCATTCTTGAGGCCACTTACATTCTCCCACATCTCTGGGATCCTGTTTGAAGGGAGTTCTAAAAAGGCCTGTGTTCAAGCAGCCCAGCATCCCTTACTCCTGGGGCCGGGGGAGACTAACCCCTCTCCTATGTCCACAGCTGTAGTAACACAGTCCTCAGTTCTGTCTCCAAACTCCAAATGGGGGGTCAGAGCCAAGGGTCAAGACTTTAGGAAAAGCCCCAGAAATACCCTGCACTCAAAAAGCAGTTTCGGAGTTTCACAATTTCCTGAGAATGAAGCAAATTATCCTCCAAATTCTGCTGCTTGTTTTGAATTATGATTACACTGGCTATGTTATCTGACCCTTGAGTTGTTTTTCTTTTCTTTTCTCGAGTCTTCCTCTGTCGCCCAGGCTGGAGTGCAGTGGCATGATCTCAGTTCACTGCCACCTCCACCTCCCAGGTTCAAGCGATTTTCCTGCCTCAGCTTCCCAAGTAGCTGGGATTACAGGTGCCCACCACCACACCCAGTTAATTTTTGTATTTTTAGTAGAGATGCAGTTTCACCATGTTGGCCAGGCTGGTCTTGAACTCCTGACCTCAGGATCTGCCCGCCTCAGCCTCCCAAAGTGCTGGGATTACAGGCATGAGCCACCACGCCTGGCCTGTTTGTTTATTGAGATGGAGTTTCACTCTTGTTGCCCAGGCTGGAGTGCAAGGGTGTGATCTCGGCTCACTGCAACCTCCGCCCCCAGGTTCCAGCAATTCTCCTGCCTCAGCCTCCTGAGTAGCTGGGATGTATGCACCACCATTTCTCCATGTTGGTCAGGCTGGTCTTGAACTCCCAACCTCACGTGATCCGCCTGCCTCAGCCTCCCAAAGCACTGGCATTACAGGTGTGAGCCACTGCGCCCGGCCCTGTTACTCTTGAGTTTTTATCTCCACATACTTGAATTAAACCGTGTAGTTCTTCTTCCCATCTGACATCTACAATCTCTTCACTGGGTCTATATGCCACAGCTATTTTACCACTTTCTGAAATAAAGTTAGTAAGGATCAATTCAGAATCTTTTTCATTCTAAAACTTCCTGCATATGATGGTAGCACCCCACAATGAGACATTCTTTTGGTTTCTAAAAGCAGAAAACAAGATGTGATGATTAAATGAAATAATGGCCAGATCTTGGTTCACATTCCACACAACAAGCAACCGCAACTCTAGGGAATATGGCTGACTCCCAGGCTGCAGCAGGAAAGGGTTATGAGATAAGTCTGGATTCTTGTTGTACCAGAAATTTAAAGAGTGCGCAAAGTATGGATTGGGGCATGTCAAATGGACACAAGAGCTAGCTCAAAGGGGCATTGCCTGGCCAGATCTTGAACAATATTTTTTGGTAACAGCTTTATTGAGATATAATTCATGTATCATACAATTAATTCTACTAAAGTATACAATTCAATGGTTTTTTAGTATATTTGCAGAGTTGTGCAACTACCACCTCACTCAATTTTAGAATATTTTCACCAATCTAAAACAAAACCCCATTTAGTAGTTACTGCCCACCCTGCTCCTCCCAATCCCTGGCAACCACTAATCTACTTTCTGTCTCTATGGATTTGTCTATTCTGGACATTTCATATACATGGAGTTACATAAAACATGGCATTTAGTATCTGGCTTCTGGGACCCAAACACACCCTTCCCCTTCCTTCCAGTCTGAGATGCAATAAATGTTCCTACTTGCAGGACAAGTTTGAGTTGGGTTTCTGTCACTTGCAGCCAGAAGAGACCTACCAGTTACAGTCAGCATCGGTCAACCATCTGTGAAATGGTGACCTGACAACCTGTCCCCTCCCTGTGAAGGCCACAACATCCCAACACCACTAGTCACCAAGGAAGTCTGGGAGAAATGTCTACCAACTGTAGCAAAAAAGCGGCAAGGGAGAAAACATTTTGTTACTGACAACCCACTCTTCCCTCTGAAACAGGGCGGCAGGATCTGACAGAGAGAAAGTACAAGGGGCTTCTAAGCGGCAGTGCTGCCCCGTGCCCTCCGGACTTCTCTTCCCAGCAGGGCAGCAGCACATGGCACCCTGGGATAGGAGGCCTGCAGGGGCCGGGGGGAGGCTGAACATCCTGGGGGCACCACTTTACGAGGAACCGTTTATGGCCAAAACTCTACAGGGGCTTCGGGGACCTGAATGAACTCATGTCTGTAGAGTGAGAGTCCTGGGCAGGAGAGGTTTCCACAGCTCAAGACCACATGCTGGAAATGTGGTCTCTGCAGCTTAAAATCTGAGAGAAGATGGTGTCTGCAGCATTCAAAGGGGGACCAGAGGGACCCTCCACCCCCGGCCCCCCAGCTGTGACAAACATGAGCCCTGGGTAGATTCCTATCCATCCAAAGAACTGGAGAGCCCAAGCTGGGGCCCATGAGTCAAGTCTGTATGTGCAGCTCAGGGCAAGAGGACAGATGGATGCCACAGGCCGTCTGTCTAAATATTTGCAAGTTATAAACTGAACTAACAGGGAGCTAAATAAAGTATGTTCTAGCCTCATCTCCTGACAAATATTCCTTTAAAAGGATAAATTTTTTTTTTTTTTTTTTTTTTTTTTTGAGACGGAGTCTCGCTCTGTCACCCAGGCTGGGCTGCAGTGGCCGGATCTCAGCTCACTGCAAGCTCCGCCTCCCGGGTTCACGCCATTCTCCGGCCTCAGCCTCCCGAGTAGCTGGGACTACAGGCGCCCGCCACCTCGCCCGGCTAGTTTTTTGTATTTCTTAATAGAGACGGGGTTTCACCGTGTTAGCCAGGATGGTCTCGATCTCCTGACCTCGTGATCCGCCCGTCTCGGCCTCCCAAAGTGCTGGGATTACAGGCTTGAGCCACCGCGCCCGGCCCAGGATAAAATTTTTAAATGTGTATGAAGCTATGATTTGTAGATGACAGAAAGTTAGCAAAATGTCAAAGATCATAAAATTTCTTTGCTTTTTTTTTTTTTTTTTTTTTTGAGACGGAATCTCGCTCTGTTGCCCCGGCTGGAGTGCAGTGATGTGATGGCAGTTCACTGCAGCCTCTGCCTCCCAGGTTCAAGCAATTCTTAATATTGAAATGAGTAATGAAATAAAGATAGGTATAATTTATAAATTACTGAAACTATTCCATGAAATTTATTTTTCTTATCTTCCTTTCAGCAAAATCAATTATGTTATTATTGTCAAGATTTAAAAATACATGTAAGGATTAAAACAACCATGTTCAAAGTACAAATATCTTAATATTTTAATCAAAAATATGTTTATGTAAAAAATTTAATTTTGTCAGAAATATTTTCTCAAACAATATTCTTTTCAAATATTGAAAAGTATCTATTGCTGGGTGCAGTGGCTCACGCCTGTAATCCCAGCACTTTGGGAGGCCAAAGCAGGCAGATCACGAGGTCAGGAGTTCGAGACCCGCCTGGCCAATGTGGTGAAACCCCATCTCTACTAAAAATACAAAAACAAAATTAGTCAGGCATGGTGGTGTGCCTGTAGTCTCAGCTACTTGGGAGGCTGAGGCAGAAGAATCGCTTGAACCCAGGAGGTGGAGGTTGCAGTGAGCCCAGATTGTGCCACTGCACTCCAGCCTGTGTGACAGAGCGAGACTCCATCTCAAAAAAAAAAAAAAAAAAAAGAAAAAAGAAAAAAAGAAAAAGAAAAGTATTTATTACACAAAGATGCAACATACAAATTAGAGTTAATCAAATTTGGGCCGGGCACGGTGGCTCATACCTGTAATCCCAGCACTTTGGGAGGCCGAGGCAGGTGAATCACGAGGTCAGGAGATCAAGACATCCTGGCTAACACGGTGAAGCCCCGTCTCTACTAAAAAATACAAAAAATTAGCCGGGCGTGGTGGTGGGCACCCCTAGTCCCAGTAACTCAGGAGGCTGAGGCAGGAGAATGGCATGAACCTAGGAGGCAGAGCTTGCAGTGAGCTGAGATCGTGCCACTACATTCCAGCCTGGGCGAAAGAGCGAGACTCTGTCTCAAAAAAAAAAAAAAAAAAAAAAGAATTAATCAAATTTGTACATCAAAATGATTGAAATAAATCCATTTTATTTCGATTTTTGAAAACTTAATTAAATTTTATGAAATTAAAATTCATAATTCTAGCATTCAATGACCACCTCATTGCCAATGCAAAGAATAAGCATCATGGTTTGTCTGAGGGCTAGACATAGATACCAATTTAAGAGTAATGTGTAATGTGATTTATTTAATCCTTTTCTCGTTTGCCCAGAGAAGACTCACTGGTGGCACCTGCAGCTGAGACGTTTTCCCCAAGATAATTTTGCCACAAAATATCTCGCTTTATTATTATTTTCACATCACTCTAGTATACCCACTTTGGAAACAAAAGAGATTATTCTGTTTATAGCACTGTGTTTTTAGTAGCAGGATTTCCATTTACAAAATACAGTAATTGTCCAAGGCTGAAAATATCAAATCCTAGAAAATGTAGCATTCCTACGCGTGATACTAACATCATTCTCAAACAGTTGTTGGCCAAAGATTCATTTGATGAATCTGATTTTTCCAGAATAGACTATTCTGATGATTCAGATGATTCTGATGTTAGTTCTGTTTAGAAATAATTCCAATAACAGTTTTTATATTTTATTTTCAAACTGAAAATCATTCAGATTTGCGGCCAGGCACGGTGGCTCATGCCTGCAATCCCAGCAGTTTGCGAGGCAGTGGCAGGTGGATCACCTGAGGTCAGAGTTCCAGACCAGTCTGGCCAACATGGTGAAACCCCGCCTCTACTAAAAAATACAAAAATTCGCTGGGCGTGGTAGGAGACACCTGTAATCCCAGCTACTCGGGAGGCTGAGGCAGGAGAATTGCTTGAACCCAGGAGGCAGAGGTTGGGGTGAGCCGAGATCACACCTCTGCACTCCAGCCTGGGCCACAGAGCAAGACTCTGTCGAAAGAAAAGAAAAGAAAAGAGAAAGAAAAAAAAAAAAAAAAGGAAAATCAGTCAGATTTGCTTCAGCCTCAAACAGCATGTTTCCGTAAAATTAAATGAGCTCACCGGGCGCGGTGGCTCAAGCTTGTAATCCCAGCACTTTGGGAGGCCGAGACGGGCGGATCACGAGGTCAGGAGATCGAGACCATCCTGGCTAACACGGTGAAACCCCGTCTCTACTAAAAAAATTACAAAAAACTAGCCGGGCGCGGTGGCGGGCGCCTGTAGTCCCGGCTACTCGGGAGGCTGAGGCAGGAGAATGGCGTAAACCCAGAAGGCGGAGCTTGTAGTGAGCCGAGATCCGGCCACTGCACTCCAGCCTGGGCGGCAGAGCGAGACTCCGTCTCAAAAAAAAAAAAAAAAAAAATTAAATGAGCTCTGGCAGCGAGCTGCCCTTTTTTTTCCTAAATGGGAAAAGGGTTAATATTGCAAACTTTTCCTCAGCTTTTGTGCAATTGAGGGAAATACCGTGCTAACTCTTGAGAATCTCTGGAACCATGAATAGGAGCACAAAAACAAGAAGAAATGGTATCCTCAGCACTATTCGGAAATGGTACTTCATCGTGTTTGAATCGGTTGTATTCACACTATCTGAGGGGAAAGATCTGCTAGACATGTTAACTTGTCTTTTATCTAAGTCCTTTTCTGCCCACAGCTTCTCTGTACTTTCAAAATAGTGCCTAACAGAGGCCCCATTCAACCTTTAGATGTAGTTATTTTTCCCATAGACAGAGGATAAGATGTGAAGAAGCATATCTCTGGGGCCTGAACGTTGTCAGTCAAGAGAGGATGTGTAGAGTTAGCTGGTGCTGCGCCAATGCCAGGCACCAGATCCAGACTAGCAGAGGCATCCTGTGGGCCTTTATTTATTTATTTATTTATTATTTATTTATTTATTTATTTATGACAGAGTCTTGCTCTGTCCCCAGACTGGAGTACAGTGGTGCGATCTCTACTCACTGCAACCTCTGCCTCCCGAGTTCAAACGATTCTCATGCCTCAGCCTCCCGAGTAGCTGGGATTACAGGTGTGCACCACCACACCTGGCTAATTTTTGTATTTTTAGTGGAGACGGCATGTTGGCCAGGCTGGTCTCGAACTCCTGACCTCAGGTGATCCGCCCACTTTGGCCTCCCAAAGTGCTAGGATTACAGACATGAGCCACCGCACCCGGCCCTGTAGTCCTTAATTAATTAATTTTTTTTTTTTTTTTATGTAGAGTTCTTATTGCAGGACCCAGTCAGGGGCTCCTCTTGTCAGCTCTAAGGACAGGACTGGGAAGATATGCTTCTGTAAGTAAACTGTTGTAGAAAACAGAGGAAATTTTTTTTCCCCCCCGAGATGGAGTCTTGCTCTGTGGCCCAGAGGTGGAGTGCAATGGCGCAGTCTTGGCTCACCACAACCTCCTTCTCCCGGGTTCAAGCAATTCTGCCAGGCTCCCGAGTAGCTGGGATTACAGGCGCGTGCCACCACACCTGGCTAATTTTTATATTTTTAGTAGAGACAGGGTTTCACCATGGTGGCCAGGCTGGTCTCAAACTCCTGACCTTGTGATCTGCCCATTGTGGCCTCTCAAAGTGCTGGGATTACAGGCGTGAGCCACAGCGCCCAGCCTACAGATGAAATTTTAAGGAAATGTCTGCTTTGAATGCTGAATAAAATATAAGAAAAAAACAAAAATGATACAGTCTGCTGAAATTCTGACAGCAATGATAAAAGAATTTCCAAGGAACTAAAATCCAGTGACAAAAATGAAATCAATCAAGGCTGAATCGCACACCTGAGACATTCCTCGAGAAGGCAGAGGAGAAAGGTGTGAAACAGTGAACCAGAGAAGGATGGCCAGGGACAACAAAGATTGGAGCTCTGAAGTTGAATGACAGATATTCTGGACAAAGACCCCAGAGACGACAAAAGGTGGGTCTGCAGAGCTGACAGGTGTACTCTGTTCCAAAACAACACACAAAAAGACCGTCGCCACTTAGACATATTTCAAATCATATAATTAATAAGACTGAATTTTTGGCTTTATTATCAGGCTTGTCTTTACTCCACAGAATGTATACCTTCTCAAATTGTTCAGGAATATTTATACAAATTGATGTAAACTTTGTTACAAATAATATCTCAAGCTTTCCAAGAAGAAATTATAGAGGCTCCATATTCTGACTACAATTAAAATCCCACAATTTTTTCTAGTTTAAAAAAACCCCACACATATCCCCAAAAGTTCTTACGTCAAAGACAAATTCAGATCTAGAATAGCAGGTTTCAGCTGGACGCGGTGGCTCACGCCTTTAATCCCAGCATTTTGGGAGGCTGAGGCAGTAGGATTGCTTGAGCCCAGGAGGTTGAGGCAGCAGTGAATCGTATTTGGGACACTGCACTCAAGTCTGGGCAACAGAGCAAGATCTTGTCTCAAAAAATAAATTAAATTTTAAAAAGTTTAAATAGCAGGTTTCTAAAACAACGAAAAAGACAGCATTACATATCAAAGTGTCTACAATTTAATCAAAACTATACTTATAAGTAAATTCATTGTCTTAACTGCTTTTGTTCCAATAAAACAAAAGAGCAGGATCCTGAGGCTTCGATGCTATTTTCTTAATCCAGCTGGTCTGTGGAGAAGCCTGGGACAGAAAGAAGCAGAGAGACTCCAGAATCCCCCATTTTAATAGCTGTTCTGTGCTATGTCCCCGTCTCATTCCTGGCCACTTATCTCTCAGCTCATGCACTGTGACATTACAGCAAGAAGCACTAACATAAACAACCCAGGAAAGAAACCATGGGGTTTTGCTTGTTTTATGAGCTAGGTGGGCGTTGTGAACGTGGAGGTGGGAAACGATCAGGAGACACAGGTGTCCGACCAGCATTTGCCATGTATCAGGCACTGCGCAATGTTCCTTACATACCACGATCCCACTTAACCCTCCAAAAGCACTGCAGAGGGGCTATCACTGCCTTCCTTTTACATACGAAAAAACTGAGACTTAACAGTTGCCCCTGGGAAGCTGAACCAAGAGTCAAAACAAAACACTTTCAGGCTCCAAAGACTGCACTCTTTCCGCTGCACAAAGTTGCCTGCACCGTGCATCACTACCAGCTTCTTTGAGCCTTTATACAGAACTCGCAACAGAGGAGAGGAAATGGGACTAAAAACAAAACCCAAAAATCCAATAAATGAAACAAAATAAATGAACTGAGCATTCAACCCAAAATGTTACAAGGAGCAGAAGGAAAACATTTCCAAGGAAAACAGGAAGAAGCAAAGCTTAAGAATAAAAGCGTGACTTACACATTTAATTGGATCCAGGGGAAACTGTTGGGACGAGATGTTAAGAACTGAGTTAGGAAATGACTGGAGAACTTGTGTATTACATTCCACTTACTATGGACCTTGGGTCCTTCTCTGTAACACTAATGTTGGACTAAATTCTTCAAAGTTTCCTTGCAAGGACAGGCCACTCTGAAGCCAAGGGGTTACCACCAACCAACAGACTCCTTTAATAATAACACAGTAGGTAAATTACCCCAGAAGGTAAATATGACTGATTATCTTATAGTAGCAGGTTTTAAATTCTTGCTGTCTCAAAAGCATTGCTATGGGCCAGGCGCAGTGACTCACACCTATAATCCCAACACTTCGAGAAGTTGAGGCGAGAGGATTGCTTGAGCACAGGAGTTCAAGACCAGCCTGGGCAACATATTGAGACGCTGTCTCTACAAAAAATAAAATAAAGTAAATTAGCAGGGCATAGTGGTGTGTGTCTATAGTTCCAGCTACCTGGGAGGCTGAGGTGGGAGGATCACCTGAACACAGGTCAAGGCTGCAGTGAGCTATGATTGCACCACTGCACTCCCCAGCCTGGGTGACAGAACGAGAGTGTCTCAAGAAAGCATTGCTAAACACTTTCTTCCATAAAATTATATTCTGCCCTGAGGGAGGCCCCTAGTGGGACTGTGAAGTGTCAACCCCTGCTGCTGGCCCCTGAGGGCAGCGGGCAAGGAAGGAGCATGGGTCTGTGCAGTGGGAAGTGCCAGGGAAAAGCCCCTGGATTGGGTCACTGTGAAATGCAAAGTGAGTGAAATACAAAATACCTTTTAAAAGGCAAATATGGACCTTAATGAATGAGTCTGGGTAACAGCTGGACGGGAGAAATCCCAGGGTGAGCCAGCCCAAACACGCCATCCACGTAATCAAAAAAGAACATGCCACCCCAATGGTCAGCCCTGTGAGAAACACATCCTTCCATCCAGCTAAAATCTGCCTGTGTCCATCTTCTCTGCTCAACACCAGTCCCCATGCATTGGGCCACAGAGCACTGTACCTTCCTGCACGGAATAGCCAGCCACTGGGCTTCAGAGCCAAACAAACCTGGGCTCAAGGCCCAGCCCTGCCCCCCTGTTGTGGGATGTCCAGGACAATGGTGCTAGTAGTTGATGAGCCCATCTGGCCCACCTCCGCCTGGCTGTATTTGTAGCTAGTACATGTATAGTATATAGGTGCCTGACTGTATCTGTATGTTCCAGAGTGGTCAGGGTGGTCATAGCTGAACTTTTTTTTTTTTTTTTTTGAGTCTGTATTGTCCAGGCTGGAGTGCAATAGCACGATCACAACTCACTGAAGCCTTAAATTTCCAGCCTTAAGTGATCTACCTGCCTCAGCCTCCTGAGTAGCTGGGACTACAGACCTGCACCACCAAGCCTGGCTAATTTTTAAAAATATTCGTAGAAGTTGGGGGGATCGGGGGGCTCTGTTGCCCAGGCTGGTCTCGAACGCCTGGCCTCAAGTGATCCACCTGCTTTGGTGCTGGGATTACAGTGGTGAACCATCACTCCCAGCTTCCTTGAGCCTTTATACAGAACTCGCCTTTGAGTTAGTTTCTGTTGTATATTCTAGTTAGGGCATTATATTGATTTTTAAAAATTACTATCATTCTGAATGAATAACAAATTGTGGTACATTCATACTGTGGAATAGCACTCAGCAATAAAAAGTAATGAGGGGAGGTGGGGATGGTTAATGGGTACAAAAAAAAAAAGAATGAATAAGACCTAGTGTTAGAGAGCACAATAGGCTGGCTATAGTCAATCATAATTTAATTGTATATTTAAAAATAACTAATGGCCAGGCGCAGTGGCTCATGCCTGTAATCCCAGCACTTTGGGAGGCTGAGGCAGGTGGGTCACCTGAGGTCAGAAGTTCAAGACCAGCCTGACCAACCTGGTGAAACCCTGTCTCTACTAAAAATACAAAATTAGCTGGGCCTAGTGGTGCATGCCTGTAATCTCAACTACTTGGGAGGCTGAGGCAGGAGAAATGCTTGAACCCAGGAGGCGGAGGTTGTAGTGAGCCAAGATCGCGCCATTGCACTCCAGCCTGGGAAACAAGAGTGAAACGCGGTCTCAAAAACCAAAATAAAAAATAAAAATAAAAATAATTAAGAGTGTATAACTGGATTGCTTATAACACAAAGGATAAATGCTTGAGGGACTGGAGACCCCATTTTCCATGATGTGATTCATTCCTGTATGAAAACATCTCAGGTATTCCAGAAATACATATACTTACTATGTACCCACAAAAACTACATAGCCAGACTCCATCTCAAAAAAAAAAAAAAAAAAAAAGAAAAGAAAATAAAAGAGAAAGAAAGCAGATCAGTAGTTGCTTGGGGGTGAGGGGGAAGTAGAAAGGGCAGGAAGCAGGATCACCAAGGGGCAACAAGGAAATTTTTTGGGAGGATGGCTTTCTTCACTATCTTGATTGTCATAATGATTTCAGCTGTATACTAAGGGTCGGGTATTATAAAATTGTAATCTCTATATAGGCAGTTTATTATATGTCAGTACCTCAATAAATCTGTCTAAAGCGTTCAAAAATTACTGTAATTATACAAAATATATTTTATGAAAAGGAAGTCATGAGTGGAGTATGGTTGAGAACCCCAGCATCAGGTAGATTCAGAAGTGGAGAAAAGCATCTCCCACTTTCCCTTTTTCAAGCCAGCGGGCTGTGCAATTTATTCTGTGGCCACTAGAGGACAGCAGCGACTCATGTACAGGAAGTGGGCGTTTCAGGGCTTCAATACTTAGAATTTCCAGCTCTGTGCTCCCTATCCTGGGAGGTGGGCGTTAATACTCCATAATACTCAGAACTGAGACTTGGGCCTTGGTCTCTGGCTCCTGATTACGCCTTGTTGGTCCCCCCACACCGGAAGTACAGAAAGGTCGCCCAGACTGGAGTTCTGTGGCACCATCTCGGCTCACTGCAACCTCCGCCTCCCAGGTTCAAGCGGTTCTTCTGTCTCAGTCTCCCGAGTAACTGGGATGACAGGCACCCGCCACCACGGCCAGCTAATTTTTGTATTTTTAGTAGAGACGGGGTTTCACCACGTTGGTCTGGCTGGTCTCAAACTCCTGACCTCATGATCCACCTGCCTCAACCTCCCAAAGTGCTCCCAGATCTTTTTAAAAGAATGTCCTACTCCAGTGAGGCAGCAGCCATAGTTCCCTGTCTGTTATCTGCAGGGCTGATATGGAGGATTGCAGATGGCACCAAAGAGTTATGATTCCCAAGGTGACTTTGGAAGGCCTACCACCTTGCCTGAAACCCACGATTATAAAGCAGGTCAAAGTTGTATCATCAGATGCTGATGTCAGTGAGAAAATGATGTACCAAAGGGTCATTTTTATAGGAGAGAGGGAAAGGAGAGAAGGTTCAATTGAGGGGTAGGGGACGTGACGGTGGAGCGCCCATGGGTGCTGCAATGGAAGCTTCCCCCAAAAAAGTAATCGTGGGCCAGGCACGGTGGCTCTGGCCTGTAATCCAGCACTTTGGGAGGCCGAGGTGGGCAGATCACTTGAGCTCAGGAGTTCAAGACCAGCCTGACCAACAGGGCGAAACCCCATCTCTACTAAAAATACAAAAATTAGCTGAGCGTGGTGGCGTGCACCTGTAACCCCAGCTACTCAGGAAGCTGAGGCAGGAGAATCACTGAAACCCAGGAGGCGGAGGCTGCAGTAAGCCGAGATCCCACCACTGCACTCCAGCCTGGGTAACAGAGCAGGACTCTGTCTCGAAAAAAAAAAAAAGCAAAAAACAAACAATTGTGAACATACATTGAGCCACCTCAGTGTGTGAGGCATGATGCTGAACACTCTATGCAGGGAGTCATCTCATCTTCACAGCACTCCTATGCTATGCTATGCTGTGCTATGCTGTGCTATGCTATGCTGTGCTGTGCTGTGCTATGCTATGCTGTGCTGTGCTATGCTATGCTATGCTGTGCTGTGCTGTGCTATGCTATGCTATGCTATGCTATTCTATTCTATTCTATTTTGAGACAAAGTCTCGCTCTGTTGCCCAGGCTAGAGTGCTGTGGTGTGATCTCAGCTCACCGTAACCTCCACCTCCCAGGTTCAAGCGATTCTCTCCTGCCTCAGCCTCCTGAGTAGCTGGGATTACAGGTAAAAACCACCACACCCAGCGAATTTTTGTATTTTTAGTAGAGACGGGGTTTCACTATGTGGGCCAGGCTGGTTTCAAACTCCTGACCTCAAGTGATCTTCCTGCCTCAGCCTCCCAAAGTGCTGGGATTACAGGCATGAGCCACGGTTCCCGGCTGACAGCACTCTTACTAAATAAGAGTGGTTAAGAGACTAAATGCAGAGAGGTTAAGAAACGCCTAATGGGTCTGGCGTGGTGGCTCATGCCTGTAATCCCAACATTTTGGGAGGCCAAGGTGGGCAGATCACTTGAGCCCAGGAGTTCAAGACCAGCCTGGGCAACATGGCAAGACCCTGTCTCTACAAAAAAGTTACAAAAATTAGCCAGGCATGATGGCGTGTGCCTGTAGCCCCAGCTACATGGGAAGTTTAGGCAGGAGGATCCCTTGAGCCTGGGAGTTCGAGGCTGCAGTAAGCTATGATTGCACCACAGCCTGGGTATGAGAGTGACACCCTGTCTCAAAGAAAAAAAGCAATTGTGGACGCACACTGAACCCTTCTGGTGGGTGAGGCACGATGCCAAACACTGTATGAAGGGAATCATCTCATCTTCACAGCATTCTTAAATAAGCTGCAGAGAGGTTAAGAACGCCCAAAGTCACAGAGCTGGTAGGAGGCAGTGCAAGGATTTGCATCCAGATTTGACACTAACGTGTGGGCCTCACTACGGCTCTATAGTACCCACTTAAATGGAAGTGTCCTTCTCGATTATTTAGTTCATGTGTTAAACTCATTGGTGTTGGCAGCAGATGGTGAGTACTGTAGTTCAGCTTTCTGGAGAAAGCTCGTCAGGCTTCAAGAGAATGTTAAGCATCTGTGATGGTCTGGGAGGGAGGTTCCCTCTCCACCCCTTCACCACTTTACATGAAGCATTTACAGTGTGTGAGTTTCCATGCTAAGGATGATACTTTCATGATGACAGTATCTGAAGGGCAGGTGGGCAGAGGCCAGCAACATGGAATTGAGGGGTCAGTGATGCAGCAATCCAGTGACATTGTTCATTTGCACTCACAGGGGTCTGTCACACGCAGCCCAACTCAACTGGAGTCCTGAGAAGGTGACCAGACCAGGATGGAGGCACAGGAAACTCACCAGAAGTCCCCAGGCATCAGAACAAGGTCGAAGCATCCTGGTGAGCAGATAACACGTGCCCACGGTTTGTGGGAGGAAGTCCTCCAGCAGTTTCTCCTTTCCCTTAGATTTGACCCGGCCTACCTGGGATCATGCAGCTGATTCTCCGGGCCAGGTGCCTCCGGGAGGTGACCCTTCCTGTCCTGGGTTCTGCAGAAGCCAGCAGCTCTGGGCTTGTGCCTATCAAGCACTCTTCTGCCCATTGTATACTCTTGTGGATGCATGGTGGTGTTGACACAGGCCCCGAGTTAAAGGCTCCATGGCTGCCCGTGACAAGACAAAGCAAAAGAAGGCCAGAGTTGCGGCCGGGCGCGGTGGCTCACGCCTGTAATCCCAGCACTTTGGGAGGCCGAGGCGGGCAGATCACAAGGTCAGGAGATGGAGACCACGGTGAAACCCCATCTCTACTAAAAATACAAAAAAATTAGCCGGGCGCGGTGGCGGGCGCCTGTAGTCCCAGCTACTCAAGAGGCTGAGGCAGGAGAATGGCGTGAACCCGGGAGGCGGAGCTTGCAGTGAGCCGAGATCGCGCCGCTGCACTCCAGCCTGGGCAACAGAGAGACTCCGTCTCAAAAAAAAAAAAAAAAAAAAAAAAGAAGGCCAGAGTTAAACGCGCCCCTTGGGTCTCCTCCTTCACTTCATAAATGGGAAAAGCAAGGTCTAGGCAGGGAAAGGGACTCAGCCAAGGCCAGATACATAGTACACTAGCTGGAGTTAGGACTCCCAGCATACCCCGTGGCCTTCTCTAATGAAAGATTTTGCTGCTAGGTTCTTCTTTATCAAGTGTTAGTCACACGTTATCTCTCTCTGTGTTTCTTAAAGCAATTATTCTTTAATATCATTATATATTTAGTAAGTGTTCAAATTTCCAACTGTTTTATGTCAGAAAGCATTTTCTAACATTTTGATTAAATCAAGATCCAAACAAGATGCACACAATATGATTAGTTGATGTCTCTTAAATCTTTTAATCCATGATTCCTCTTTCATCGTTCTCTTTTTCCCTTTATTCTTTTTTTTTTTTTTTTTTTTCAGATGGAGTTTCGCTCTTGTTGCCCAGGCTGGAGTGCAGTGGTGCGATCTCAGCTCACTACAACCTCTACCTCCCAGGTTCAAGCAATTCTCCTGCCTCAGCCTCCTGAGTAGCTGTGATTACAGGCACCTGCCACCATGCCTGGCTAATTTTTGTATTTTTCATAGAGATGGGGTTTCATCATCTGGGCCAGGCTGGTCTCAAACTTCTAACCTCAAATGATCCACCTGCCTAGGCCTTCCAAAGTGCTGGGATTACAGGCATGAGCCACCGCACCCAGCCTTCTTTTATTCTTGAATAAGCCCCATCATGCATCCTGCAGATATCACCCATGGTCTGGATTTTGATTACTGCAAATCCATGATGTCATTTATACGTGTTTCTCTGTCTTCTATATTTCCTATAAGTGGATAGTTGAATCCAGAGGCCTGATCAGATGAAGATTTCGAGTTTTTGGCAAGACTTGTTCTTAGTAGGTATTATGTTCTTCCACAGAAGGCACAGAATGTCTAGCGACTTCCTTTTTGTGACATTAATAGCTATTGACATTCAATGTCTAGACCAGTTACTTCACTGGGGGTTAGAAATGGTGATATTCTTTTTTTTTTTTTATGGTGGGGTGGGGAGACAGAGTCTCACTCTATCACTTAGGCTGGAGTGAAGTGGCAAGATCTTGACTCACTGCAACCTCCGCCTTCTAGGTTCAAGCGATTCTCGTGCCTCAGCCACCTGAGTAGCTGAGACTACAGACATGTGCCACCACACCTGGCTAATGTTTTGTATTTTTAGTACAGACAGGGTTTCATCATGTTGCCCAGGCTGGTCTCGAACTTCTGAGCTCAAGCAATCAGACGGCCTCGGCCTCCCAAAGTGCTAGGATTACTGGCATAAGCCACTGTGCCTGGCCCAGAAATGGTAATATTCTAATTCTATCATCCTGTCTTCATATTAGCTGGATTACTTCTAAAGAGAAACTCCTTCTCATTAACTATTCCATTACCTGGAGTCTTATCTCATCAATACTGGGAGGATTCTGGGTACGTGGATTATCCCCACTTCCATGTCAGGCCAGAGGTCAGAGGGGCTGAAGGAACTGTTACCAGCAGAAGAATTGGCTGGCCCCAGTCAACCGACAACATCATAATAAATAATTAAGAAGTGAGGGCTGGGTGTGGTGGCTTATGCCTGTCATCCCAGGGCTTTGGGAGGCCTGAGCGGGAGGCTTGCTTGAGGCCAGGAGTTTGAGGCTGCAGTGGCCTATGGTCACACCATTACACTCCAGCCTACGCAACAGAGTGAGACCCTCTCTCTAAAGAAATTAATAATAAAGTGGTTGTTTTAAGGCCCTAAATCAGGCAGCAGCCCATGTGTGGCAAAACCAGGCCTAGGAGCCCCTGGGTCCTTTCCCTCCCTTCACAGGAGGTCAGACCTGCACAGAGTCACCAAGAGCATGCAGTTCAGCCTCGCCATGTGCAGATGGGGCCACTGAGGACTGGGAGGTGTAGTGACTCATCCAGGCTTGCACACATAACCCAGGTCATGGGCATATCCTTAAAGGAAACTCCTGAAAAGTCCTTGTGATGGGTTTCAGTGTCTTGGCTGGCTGGGCCTGATGTTCTCACTCTAAAGCCCGTACTTGTAAGCACTTGCAGTAGGCCCACCATTTGACCTGATCTTATTTCCTGTGGTATTCTCAATGCTGATAACAGATGCTTGGTAAATATCTGTTGAAATGAGTCAATGAATGAAGGAGCCGTTGTTTCTGTATGTCAGGAACAGGCTGCTCCTGGGGGAGATACTGGAGGCGTTGGGGTATCCAGAAAGCAGCCACCCTGGCAGGCCCAGGGCAGGAGCCAAGGGCACAGGGATAAGTGGGAAGCAGGGAGTGAGAGGCCAGCAGCAGAGCCCAATCCAGGAAAGCAAGCAGAGTGGGAGGCCTGCCATCCACCCTGGCAAGGGACCAGCCGAGGAACAGGATCCTGCTGGGTGGGGAGGCAGCATGGACGGGGTTCCAGCAGGTAGCAGGGGCCAGCCACTGAGCTGGGCCAAGGGCAGAACTCCAGTTGCAGGATGGAGCAGGCCAGGCCCCTCCTCCTTACACTGGGCAGGTGACCAAGGCAGGAACTCAGGCCCAAGGAGCAAATCCTACTGTATCAGGTAGGATTCAGTTGGGTTGAGAAGAATGAAAACCCTCAAATATCATTGGCTCAAACAAGTTCGAAGCTCAGTTTCTCTCTCATGTTTAGCTGTCCTGAGGGAGTCATTCCAGAGCCAACAGGGTGCTCCATGATGCAAAGGGAGAGGGGACCCAGGCTCCTGTCTTACTGCTCTGCTAACCACAAACATGACTTCTACCCCATGGTACAATATGGCGGCTGGAGCTCGGCCTTTCCATGCTGTATTCTAGGTATCAGGAAGGAGGATGGGAAGGAGAAGAGTACTCTCCATTTTTTTACAGCAATTCCCAGAATTGCACAGACTGCTTTATTTACATTCTTTTGGCCAGAACTGAGTCACATGGCCATACCTAGCTGCAAAGGGGGGCTGGAAATGTTGGTTTCCTTTCACATATTCATGAGCCTAGCTAAAAATCAGGACCTGTAGCTGAAGAACAAGAGAATGTACCTGTAGTGACTCAAATTATGACACAAGGCAGAAGTCACCCAGGGAACTCACAGTTCAGGCCAAGGGTGCTCGACTGAAGCCGTTTACACCTCTGCTGCCCTAGGTCCTGGGGCTTAGGCAGGATGGGGTCATAGGACTCCCACTGTGGGAGGGAGGGGCCGTGCAGCTTAACCACAGTGCCTGGCTGTCCGAGTACCTGCAACCACAGCAACAGTGGGTATTGTTTGGGGGAGTAGGAGGACAGTCTCACTCTGTCACCCAGACTGGAGGGCAGTGGCTTGATCTCTGCTCACTGCAACCTCTACCTCCCAGGATCAAGCAGTTTTCCCACCTCAGCCTCCCCAGTAACTGGAACTACAGGCGCACACCACCATGCCTGGCTAATTTTTTGTACTTTTAGTAGAGATGAGGTTTCACCGTGTTGCCCAGGCAGGTCTCAAACTCTTGGACTCAAGCAATCCACCCACCTCGGCCTCCCAAAGTGCTGGGATTACAGGTGTGTATACTGCTTCCTTTTAGAAGTAGGACCCTTCTTCGAATGAAACTTAATAAGACTCATATAAGCAACAGATAAGAAGTCATTCTGTTATCATAAGTATATTTTATAAATTCATTGTAGAACATCTAAAAAAATACAGAGAAGCAAAAAGAAAAAAAATCAAAATCTCTCCTAGTCCCAGACTACAGAGATGGCCACTATCAGTGTTTCGGCATATATTTTCATACATGTGAGTGTGTTTGCATGTGTGTGTAGAAACTTACCAGAAAGGAGTCACATGCTACACATTGTTAGAAAATCTTCTTTATCTTCACTTAATAATATATAGTGGCCATCTTTGTGTGTCATTAAGTATTCTTTTTTTTTTTTTTTTCTGAGATGAAATTTCACTCTTGTCGCCTAGGCTGGAGTGCAATGGCACAATTTCGGCTCACTGCAACCTCTGTCTCCCAGGTTCAAGCGATTCTCCTGCCTCAGCCTCCCAAGTAGCTGGGATTACAGGTGCCCACTACCACACCTGGCTAATTTTTGTATTTTAGTATAGACGAGGTTTTACCATGTTGACCAGGCTGGTCTCAAACTCCTGACCTCAGGTGATCCTCCCACCTTGCCCTCCCAAAGTGCTGGGATAATAGGCGTGAGCCACCGCACCTGGCCTCATTAAATATCCTTCTACAACAGTGGTCCTGCATTAGAACCCCTGGAGAAGCTTTAAAAATAGCAATGCCTGGGTTCCACCCCTAGAGTCAAATTTAATTCATCTGGGGTGGCCTGAGCTTTGGAATTTTTAAAACTCCCCAGATAGTTTCAGTATGCAGTCAAACCTAAGCGCTGCTGAACTACACATTTTTTTTTTTTTTCCCGAGATGGAGTCTTGTGCTGTTGCCCAGGCTGGAGTGCAGTGGCGCAGTCTCGGCTCACTGCAACCTCCACCTTCCGGGTTCAAGTGATTCTCCTGCCTCAGCTTCCCGAGTAGCTAGGATTACAGGTATGTACCACCACACCCGGCTAAGTTTTGTTTTTTTGTTTTTTTGTTTTTTTTTTTTTTTTTTTTAGTAGCGATGGAGTTTTGCCATGTTGGCCAGGCTGGTCTCGAACCCCTGACTTCCGGTGATCCACTCACCTCAGCCTCCCAAAGTGCTGGGATTACAGGCATGAGCCACCACACCCAGCCAGCATTATTTTTCAACAAGGGCCTTGCATTCCATTTGCTGAAGGGATGGGTTGTAATTTGATCAATCCACTTTTCTTGGACATTTTGGTTGGTTCCAATTTTTATATCATTATAAACCAGGAATTAGCAAACGTTTTTCTGTAAAGAGCTAGCTGGCATTTGTTTTGGCCTTTGCAGGTCACAAGTTCTCTGTTACAACTGCTGAATTCTGCTGTTAAAAAATCAGCCACAGACAATGCAAACATGAATGCACATGGCTGTGTTTCAATCAGATGTTATTTAGAAAAACAGGTGGTGGCCAGATCTAGCCTGTGAGCCATGGTTCACTGAACCAACTCTGTGTAAACATTGTGTAGTACATCTTCATGAAGCTAAACCTTCTAGGATGAAATGATCTTTTTCTTGTGACAGTGGTTTTATACTGTTTATTTATTTATTTTATTTTATTTTATTTTATTTTATTGAGATGGAGTTTCACTCTTGTTGCCCAAGCCGGAGTGCAATGGCGCAATTTCAGCTCACTGCAACATCTGCTTCCTCAGTTCAAGCGATTCTCCTGCCTCAGCCTCCTGAGTAGCTGGGATGACAGGCATGCACCACCACACCTGGCTAACTTTTTTGTATTTTTAATAGAGACGAGGTTTCACCATGTTGGCCAGGCTGGTCTCGAACTCCTGACCTCAGGTGATCCACCCACCTCAGCCTCCCAAAGTGCTGGGATTACAGGTGTGCACCACCGCGCCTGGCCTATACGGTTTCTTTTTAGAAGTAGGACCCTTCTTCAAATGAAACTTAATAAGACTCATATAAGCAACAGGTAAGAAGTCATATAAAAATATTTTTTAAATTCAAATATGCAGTATTTAGAAGACCAGTTAGGGGTCTTCTAGACTAGTGAGATGTCATCTCAAGATGACATCTCAGAAGATGACAACTATAGTTTTAAATCAGCCTCAGCACCAGTGACATTCAAATCAAAGTTTTGCAGAACTAGCAAAGCACCTGTGTAGAACCCCAGAGTTCCACCGGGAACACAATTTGAAAATCATTGCAATAGGATAAATTCCTGGAGTGGAATTGCTGGAGCAAAGGGCCTGAACCTTTTAAAAGCAGTTTGTGGCCAGGTGCAGTGGCTCACACCTGTAATCCCAGTACTTTGGGAGGCCAAAGCGGGAGGATTGCTTGAGGCCATGAGTTCAAGATCAGCCTGGCCAACATGGTGAAACCCTGTCTGTATTAAATATATGAAAATTAGTTGGGTGTGGTGGCGCATGCCTGTAATCTCAGCTTCTTGGGAGGCTGAGGCACAAGAATTGCTTGAATCTAGGAGGTGGAGGTTGCAGTGAGCCGAGATCGTGCCACTGCACTCCAGCCTGTGCAACATAACAAGACTCTATCTTAAAAAAAAAAAAAAAAAAAAAAAAGCATTTTGTGTTTGTTGTAGACTTGTCCTACAGAAAGAGAGAAATAAACGTGTTTCTAATACTGAAATGAGTGTGAACACCTGCCTGCATCCAGCTGGCCTTGACAGGTGAACACCCTGGACACTGGTTCCTGGTGTGCTGTGAACGATGTCCTTCCCTTGTCTTACCCCTTACAACGACTGGGGGAAGATCCTTCAAGATTCTCACATTGTACATGCTCAACAAAGCTTTCAACAACATCAATAGTATGATCACTTTATTCTTGACTTAAGGACAGTGGCAAAGGTCTTTATGACATGTTATCAGGTGAATTACATAGGACCTTTTGTGTAACTGATAAAAAGTTATCTTGAGGTAGCTGAAGCCATAAAGGAAGATTTAATTTAATAGCTTATGACACCAAACTACAGGAGGGTTCAGGGTTCTAAATGCTGGGGCTTTCTTTCACTATTGTTTTGACTCTTCTATGTCTGGTACTTCACCATTTCTGTTGCAGGCAGGTTTTCTCTATCTTTCCACTGTGGAGAGGAATATAATAGGCCTGCATCCCTATAGCCTTGTCACTGGACACAATAGAGCTCTTTTCCACCAGCTCCATGTGGAAATTCTCAGGGAAGTTTTCAGATTGGCCCATTTTGGCTTATCTTTTAATTGTTCCTTATGGTGTAAAAACAACCCCAAAACGGAATGGCTTAACAATAACCATTTAATTATTTCTCATGATTCTGTGGGATTTTGGGCTCAGCTCCAGAGCTCTGCTGGTCTCTGTCATTCATGGGATGGGAGTGCCCAAAATAGTTTCCCTAAATGTCAGGCACCGTGGCGAGGATGGCTAAAAGCTAGGAACTTGCCCTGTTCACATGCTCTCTCTAAATAGCCAGCTTGGGCTTCTTGGCACGGCAGCTGGGTCCCAGAAGTGAGTGTTTTAGGAGGACCAGCCCCATCGTGCAAGCACTCACCAAGCCTCTGCTTACATTACGCCTTCAATTGTCCCACTGGCCAAAGCCAATCACATAGCCAAGCCCAGCATCACTGTGGGGGTGACGATACAAGAGTGTGATACCTGGGGTCAGGGGCCTTGGTGGCCACCAACCAGCCTGTCGTGGGTCACATCCCTGTCCCTGAGCTAATCATCGAGGTCAGGCAGAAGAGTACTAAGACTGGCCCAGCCTCAATCATGCATTCCCTTATATCTGGGGGGCAGGGGAATTGGCAGGTTCTACCTTAACTGGTTGGGATGGGGAAGAACAATTCCTCAAAAGAAAGCAGGTGATGTTTAGAGCAGACAAAACAATAAACACCTGCTTCCCCAGGGGCCAGGTGTCTTCACAATTCTGAGCACAACTCAGCCAGAGCCAACCTGCCTTGTGCTTGTGTCTCCCCCTCCCCACCACCCGTGGGATCTGTTCGAAGGGGGTAGTCCCCAGCACTTGTCCTGACCTGAAATGTTTCTATTTCCTGCCTTCTTCACAGACCCTGAAGCAGGTGACAGGAGTCCCTACAACATGTCCTGTCCTTCACCGGGAAGGCATCTGACTAGCATGCCTGCTCAAAAGTCCTCCACCTCGCAGAATCCGCATAGAGTCCTTGGCTACACTAGCAGAGTCTGGAAATGACTGCCCATGCTCGAGGAGCGGCTGGCATTGTGAAACTGCTCAGGGACAGAGTGAAGCACTCATTTCCGGTGTTCTGTTGACCTGCAGCCACAGTGTCCCCTCTGGGCGCCCACCACATGCTATGTCTCCCTCTATTCGCACCTTCTCACAGCTTATCCTCTAGTTTCTCTACTTGTCTTCCTCACCAGACTGAGCTCCTTGAAGACAGAGACTGGCTTTCGCCGCGATTTCCCAGCACTTAGCTGGACCTGGCACACAGCGGATGCTCAGTGCATGTTCAGTGAATGGGTGAACAAGCTGATGACTTCTAAACCTTTATCTCCAGCCCCAGGGTCCCTCTTCTAAGTTCTCCAACCGTGCTTCCAACTGTCTGCCTGACACTGTCACATGCACATCCCATGGTCACCTCAGACTCATCATGTTCAACCCTGAGCCCCTCAACTCCACCCTGGCCCGACCACTCCACTCACTTGTTCACTCCCAGTGAAGGCCAGAAATCTGGAACCATTCCTCAGGTCCACAGGCTCCAGAATCCCCTCCCCCTTTCTACTCTTTCCCTGCCTTTGTTCATGTTCATCATTGCCTTTTTTAAAAACTGAGGTGAAATACACATAACATAAAATTAACTGTTTGAAAGTGAACAATGTATTGGCAATTTTGGCAATTTGTGCATTCACAATGTCGGACCATCACCACTCCCAAAACATTTCAGCACTCCAAAAGGAAACCTTGTACCCATCCAGCAGTTGTACCCCACTCACCTCTCTCCCCAGCCCCAGCAACCACCAATCTCAGTTCTCTCTTCGGATTTACCTTTTCTGGGTATTTCATACAAATGAAATCATATGTTATTTTTTGAGTCTGGCTTCTTGCACTTAACATAATGTGTTTGCTTGTTTGTTTGTTTTTTGAGACAGTCTTGCTCTAGTTGCCCAGGCTGGAGTGCAGTGATGTGATCTCAGCTCACTGCAACCTCCACCTCCCAAGTTCAAGCAATTGTCCTACCTCAGCCTCCCGAGTGCCACCATGCCTGGCTAATGTTTGTATTTTTAGTAGAGACACAGTTTCACTGTGTTGGCCAGGCTGGTCCCACACTCATGACCTCAGGTGATCTGCCTGCCTCGGCCTCCCAAAGTGCTGGGATTACAGGCATGAACCACCGCACCTGGCCTTAACATAACGTTTCTGAAGTTCATCCACATTATTAAAGCATGTGTAAGTATACGCTATAAGATTTATAGCATGCATATGTACTTCACTCCTTTCTATGAATAATTTTCCATTGTATGGATAAACCACATCTTGCCTATCCCTTCATCCAGTGATAAATATCTGGGCTGTTTCCACCCTTTGGCTGTTGTGAATAGTGCTGCTGTGAACAGGCATGTGTGTGTATTTGCTGGAGTGCCAGTTTTCAGTTCTTTGGGTGTATACTTAGAGTGGGGTCGCTCGTCAGTGCCTTTTGCCTTGTCTGTTGCAGTAGCCCCCAAACCGGCCTCCTAGAGCCAGTCCACTCTGTCCTCCATATGGTTGCAAGAGTGTTCACCATCTTCCTTTCTTTTTCAAAAAATACAATTTTATTTCTTATTGTAAAATCTATTGTCAATTGTTTTGTGCAAAAAAGAGTTGCTTTATTTTTAATCTGGGGAGATGTAAATGCCAGGCTGATCGTGTGTCTCCTCTGTGTTTTGGATGAAGTCCTGAGCGTCCTGGCACCCACGTGCCTCTTTAGCCATCTCTTCTGATGCTCTTCCTCACTGCCTCCCCATGCCTGTTCCCCTGCAACTACAGTTATTATTATTATTATTGTTATTTTTGAGACGGAGTCTCACTCTGTTGCCCAGGCTGGAGTGCAGTGGCACCATATTGGCTGAAGGCAATCTCTGTCTCCCGAATTCAAGCAATTTTCCTTCCTCAGCCTCCCGAGTAGCTGGGATTACAGGTGTGCACCACCATGCTCAGCTCATTTTTGTATTTTTAGTAGAGACAGTCCACCGTGTTGGCCAGGCTGGTCTTGAACTCCTGACCTCAAATGATCTGCCCACCTTGGCCTCCCAAAGTGCTGCAATTACAGGTGTGAGCCACCACGCCTGGCCTGCAACTACAGTTATGCACTCCTCCAGCCTCTGAGTCACTGGAGCTGCTATTCCTCTGTGGGACTGCCCTTCCTGCCCTTCCAGTCTGATCTATCCCACTTACCTTCTCTGACTCAGCTCTCCTTGTCACTGTTCCGCCCAGCAGGTCACACATACGTGAAAGTGGCCAGGATCACTGTGTCCAGGACAGAAGGAAAAGGAAGACCCACACAGGATGCAGTTAGGTCTCACTGATTGACCATAAGCAGCACTGGTTTTACCTCTCACTTTTTGCAGTCTCAGATAGTCCCCACAGTGTCTAAGCTAAACAGGGAACCACCAACCCACCCAAGCTCCGTCATTAGGAGTTGGCATCTTGCTGCATTCCCTTGTTGTGACGGCTGGCAGTGAGGCTTGTGAACAAATGGGCAACCCAGAAGGAGCTTTCTCTTCCTTTTTCCTTCCTCCAGGCTTCTTCTTTCTACTCGGGCAGCCAGATGCTTTAGAGCTTAATTACACCCTACAGTTGGAAGCGCAGAATGTCAGAGCTGTAAAGGAAGGGCCTTATTATAAATAATAGCTGCTAGCATTTATTGAGCACTTACTCTGTGCCAGGCACTGCGCCAGGCCCGTTTCCAGGCAGTACCTTGTTTAACCTTCCCAACAATTCTAGGAGGCAGTTACCATCATCATCCCTGGTCTATAGGGAAGGAAACTGAGGCTGGGGGAAGCTTCAGGGCATTTCCCAAACTGTGCTAAATGGTACATAGTGTCACAAAATATTAGTCGGGGTTGGCAAAAAAGGATTCCATTGACAAATGCTGAATCCCACATCCCCCTTCACCCCACCCCTGGGGAAATTCACAATGTACATCCACATACTAAAGGTCCTGAGAAGTCCTACAGCAATGAAACCTGTTTAGGTCAATGTCTCTTCTGTTGCAGACCTCACAGAACTACTTATCCAAAGAGCAGACTTTGGAGAACATTGGTATTGACCAACTTTCTCATTTTACAGATGGGATACCAGAGGCCCAGGCAGTACTTTTGGGGTAGACAAGGGACAGACCTTCAGCTCCTCACTGTCTTCAAGCTCACAAGAAGCATAGAGGGGAAGAAGACAGACGAGGGCCCATCTGGCCTACCTGTTTTTGTAAATAAAGCTTTTTTGAAGGTGTTCTGATTAGGCTCCCATAGTTAATGGATGAGCCAATGGAAGCCCAGAAAGGATGGTTGTCTTGTCCAATGTCACACAGCCAATTAGGAGCAGAGGCAGAAGTAGATCATAGATGTCCAAAATCCAGGTATTCTGTTGGGATGTGAGCTCCATGTCACCTGGGATACCTGTCTCACTCTCCACTGTATAGAACTTACCCAGGCACTGTTCCCTTTCTGCTACTGCGTAGACACCCAACCTGCAAGGCATTTCTTTAAATTTTCTTTTTTCTTTTTTTTTTTTTTTTTCGATGGAGCCTTGCGTTGTCTCCCAGGCTGGAGTGCAGTGGTGCGATCTCAGCTCACTGCAACCTCCGCCTCCCAGGTTCAAGCAATTCTCTTGCCTCAGCCTCCTGAGTAGCTGGGATTACAAGGCGTGCACCACCACGCGCAGCTAATTTTTGTATTTTTAGTAGAGACAGGATTTCACAATGTTGGTCAGGCTGGTCTCAAACTCCTGACCTTTTGATCCACCCGCCTCAGCCTCCCAAAGTGCTGGGATTACAGGCATGGTTGGCCTGAACTGCCTGGGTACTCCCCTCTGCCTTCAACCTCTGTAGGTAAACTGAGCAGGGGCCAACCTCGAAGTCTCTTAGGGGTCAAAGGCTGAACAGGACAATCCATGTTTATTTTAATTCTGTGCCAGATGCAGTAAAACATAATTAACTTTCCCTCTGCCAATTTGAAACGTGAGATCATTTGGACAGGAACTGGGCAAACGGGCAGAAGGCAACCTTTGCCCGTTCCAGGAAGAGTGTGCCAAACAAATGAAGAGTGTAAACAGGGTCCTGGGGGTTTGTTTAAAACCAATTCAGAAAATAAATGATGTCCAAAGGCTCTTGGGCCTCCCTGAAGTACACTGTTGTACAGTGGTCATCTATTTACATTTTTCTGAAGGCATCTGGGTGGTTTACAGTTGAATATGCAAATCAAATCATTCTTACCTCTTCATTAAAATGGCTCATACGAAGAACACTTGTTGACAAATGTGAACAATTTAAAATCTCTGCAGATTTAAGCATTTTCCTTCTGGCGGGTCCATCCAGCAAGTGATACTAATTAGGAGCTTTTATTAACCTTGAGATCTGGAGGAGGGGGACTTCTTACTGACTCTGGATGGCTCAGGCATGCCAGAGGGCTAAAGGTTCATCTAGAAACAGCTGCAGAGACAGCAGAGCATAAAGCTCCGGGTGGCAGCTCTTCCTGGGGCAGCCGGACTGCCCAGATGGCCCTTCCAGAGCTGGGAAATGCAGACTTGTCCCTGAGGTGGAGGGTAAAAATAGTCCCGTGTGGGTGGTGGCTGGGCCCAGAGGCACTGGCTTCCTTTTCTCTAGAGCAGGGGGAGGCAGTCAGTTGACAGACTCGCCCTTAGGCTCCTGAGCCCCTCTAAGCCCAGGCTCGGGGGAGTCTCTCCCCAACAATGAAGCAGCCCCACCCCCACCCCCACCCCCAACACATACACATATGGAAGTGCTGGAAAGAGTTTGAGCTTAGTTGTAAGGTAACTAAGGATTTAAACCCTGGCTGTGCTATTACCAGCTCCGTGACCTGGGACAAGATCCTTCTCCTTTCCAGGCCTCTGTTTTCTCATCTGTCGACTTGTTTCTTTCTACAAGTCTTGCTGTGAAGATTAAATAACAATGAGAGCCGACATGTTTCACTCTGTAACCTCACTCTTCTGTCCCTCTCCCTTCCATCCAGGTCCTCACCTTCTAGCACATTCTTCAAGAGTGACTCTGAGGCAAGCCAGCCGCCATGTCATGAGGACACTCAAGCAGCCCCATGGAGAGGTCCGATGGCGAGGAACAAAGGATCCCCCTGCCGATAGCCAATGAGGAACAGAGGCCTCCCAACAGCCATGTAAGGGGTCACCTTGGAAGCCAATGGCCCCTCCCTACTCAGGCTTTTACATGACTGCGGTCCTGGCCAACGCCCTGACGGCAACCTCATGAGAGACCATGAGCTAGAGCCACCCACCTAAGCTGCTTCTAGGTTCCTGACCCTCAGAAACCATGTGAGATCATAAATGTTTGCTCAATTTGAGATATTTGTGATGCAGCAATAAATAACAAATACACTTACCTTTCAAGGTTATTATAAGAATTAAGAGTTAATACACATCAAACTACAACCAAACTTGCTGGGACCAGAGGCTCAAGAAAGGGCAGACAGGGCTGGGTGCGGCGGCTCACGCCTGTAATCCCAACACTTTGGGAGGCCGGGGTGGGAGGATCACCTGAGGTCAGGAGTTCGAGACCAGCTGGCCAACATGGTGAAACCCCGTGTCTACTAAAAATACAAAAATTAGCCAGGCGTGGTGGTGGATGCCTGTAATCCCAGCTACTTGGGAGGCTGAGGCAGGAGAATCACTTGAACCTGAGAGTTGGAGGCTGAAGTGAGCAGAGATCATGCCACTGCACTCCAGCCTGGGCGACAGAGTAAGACTCCATCTCAAAAAACAAAAAACAAAAACAAAAACAAAAAAAAAGAAGAAGAAGAAAGGGCAGACAGAAACCACAGAAGGAGGAGTGGTTAGCTGGGTCCAGGCCAGGTGGGGTCCTGCTCCTGACGTGGATGGGTCTGGGAGACCAAATATGCAAATGGACCATGGCCAGACCACATATGAAAATAGAACTCTGCCCCAAAACCTACAGCAACAGCCCGGGAAGCCAAAGAACAACCCCGTAGCAATCAGCCCCAAATGGCCAGGACTTGATGGTAACTGTCAGCTTCCCTAATTTTGTCCCCACTTCCAATTCAGGACAAACTGGAGAAAGCCAAATATGCTCCCCTAACCAATTACTTAGGGTGCCCCTCTTCTAATGAGCCCAACTGTAACTTTCCTGCACCACCAACAGGACGTACCTGAAGCCTTCCCCTTTTCCACTATAAAGCCTTCCCCCTCTGCCTGCCTTTGAGTCTCCACGAAAAGCAAGTGACAGTGGCTGGCTCCCTTACTGTAGCAGGCTCTGAATAAATAGCCTTTGCTTGCTGTCATTTGGGTGGTCTTTGTTTATGTCCACAAGCCCAAGGTCTCTCTCTCCCTTCCTGCTCCCAGGTCAAAGACGTCTTTGTCCCTCCCCAGTACCTCCCCCAGGGATGATGGAAGAGAGGGGCACGGGGATAATGAAGAGCGTGGCTTTGGAACAGGACAGATCTGGGCTGAAATTCTGGCTCTGATACTTAACTAGCTGCATGATCTTGAGTAAGTCAGTTAAACACTCAGTGCCGCCGTTTCCTCATGTCAAGGGGACAGTCCGGCAGAACCCAAAGGCTGGTGTGAGAATTCAGGGAGGTAATGTATTTAATGCCCTGGACATGTAATAGGTGCTTAATAAAGGAGAGGTCAGCCATCATGCCAGCCTCTTCACAACTCGCTGGAGTGGGCAGGCCCCCATTCTGCATCCTCACTCAGCCCACCCCTTTCCTTTACATCAGGCAGTCTGACTTCATCTGGATGCAATCAAGGTACGGACTCCAAGTCCAGGGTATAGCAAAAGCCAGGGATTGGTTTCAGACCAAGGATATAACTGAACATTTCTCTACGGAAATCCAACTGGGCCAAAGCAGAGGACAGAATGTTCAGGCCAGACACCTGCTGACTCCCTGTTCTGTCCTGGCTTTGAGGGGTGATCAGGGCAGGGAGAGTCTTGCTCAGAAAACTGCGTGCCTTTGCGCCAGGCCAGCTTTCCCAGGACTGAGGAGCATGAGCCAGGTAGTTTCCCAGTCTGGAGTGTCTGTGTGTGCCTCAGTTTCTTCATCTTTAAAGTGATAATTTTGCCAGGCACAGTGGCTTACACCTGTAATCCCAACACTTTGGGAGACTGAGGTGGTAGATCATCTGAGCCCAGGAGTCCGAGGCCATCCTGGGCAACATAGTGAGGCCCTGTCTCAACAAAAAATAAAATAAAAAATTATGGTGGCACATGCCTGTGGGCTCAGCTACTCAGAAAGTTGAGGTAAGGGGATCACTTGAGCCAGGTGATCGGGGCTAAAGTGAGTTGTGATCGTGCCACTGCACTCCAGCCTGGGCAACAGAGCGAGATCCTGTCTCAAAATAAAAATAATAATAATAAAATAATAATTTTAATGACTTACCAGGATATACACACAAATAATGAGTATCAGGATGGGTATGGGTGTCTTAGTCTGCTTTGTGCTGCTATAACAGGATGCTTGTTATAAAGAGGGCAATAGATAGAAATTAATTTCTCACAGTCTAGGGGCTGGGAAGTCCAAGATCAAGTGACCAGCATGTGGTGAGGGCCTTCTTTCTGCATTATAACATGGCAGAAGACATCACATGCCAGAAAGAGAAGAGACAGAAAGAGAACGACGGCTGGAACTCATCCTTTTATAAAGAACCCACTCCTGAGACAATGGCACTAATCTATTCATGAGGGTGGTGCCCCCTGACCCAAACAATGGCAGCATCACGCCCGCCCCACCTCCCAACACCTCCAGATTGGGGATCAAGTTTCCAACAGATAAACTTGGGGAGACATATTCGAACCATAACAGGGAGCAGAGGCTCTGTGATGCCTGTGTGTGGGGGCATCCTGAATCCCTTCACTCCAGTTTGCCAAGCCCTTTCCACCCCCTTGTCTCCCACTTCACTGTCACTACCGGAATTCAAGTCTCCAGGCAGCATCTTTTGCCTGCATTATTGCAATAACAAAGTGTTTTCCTTACTCTCCTGCAACGATCAAAGCATACAAATTAACATACGGGTGGGAAACCACCCCTGCCCCTTCCCTACTCAGGCAAAGACTTAAAATAATGATAACGATGTCGGGGGTGGGGAGCCCCCTTTCACCACAGAGCATGATTGTACACTAGTATATTTCTGGAGAGCAATTTAGTAGGAAGTACTGTTTGATTCTACAGGTACCATTTTTCAAAATGTCATCTAAATAAAAATCAGTTCTGGCACAAATACTTTGTTACAAGGCTCCTTACGGTAATATTGTTTCTGATGAAAGAAAAAGAAAAGAAATGAAAAGAAAAGAAAGAAGAAAGGAAGGAAGGAAGGGAGGAAGGAGAGAAGGAAAGGGAGAAGGAAAGGGAGAAAGAGGAAGAAGGAAAGAAAAACTCAGACATCCAACAGGAAGCTTTGTTAAATAAATTGTGTAATCCATATCTTAAAATGCCATTCCTTCACTAAAAATGATGTAGATCAGTAGTTTGTGCATCACGTGGGAACTGTTAGAAATGCACATTCTGGGGCCCCTTCCACATCTGATTCAGAAACTCCTGGGGTTGGTGGTCGGGGCGTGGGGAGTGGGGGGCAGGAGGTGGAAGCAATCTGGGTTTTAATAAACCCTCCAAAGCAATTAAGAGCCATAGTTGTAGACGACCATCGCTATGGAAAGTTACACTGTTAAGTGAGGAAAGGTTAGGAGGCAGTAAGCAGGAACAGTGCATCCCCATATCTGTTATCTAGAGAGAGGCACAAATAGAAAAAGTCTGGGAGGAGTTTATACCCAGATGATAACATCGACACTCTCTAGGAAGCAGGATTATAAGGTTTTAGAGTAATTTTGGTAATTCATGTTTTCTAACTAGTCTACAATGACTATGTTTGTGTAAAACGGAAAGGAAAAAAACCCCAGTAATTTATTTTTTAATTAAAAAAAAAAAAAGTTAAATGGGACCAAGTTGGGGGGGTGTAGGGAAGGAGGCAGAGAGCCCGCCTCGCCGCGACAGCTTTCACCCTGGGAAAGCTGGGAGGCAGGACCGCCCAGGAGACCCGGGGCCAGTGGGGTGGGCAGCGCCAGGAGTCCCGGCGACTCCTCTGATGGCTAGCAAGGCTTACAAGGGTTTAAATAATAAGCGAAGAGAGTCAGGGCAGACTTCCGGAATAACTTCACTGCTAAGGGTATCAAATCCTGGAATGGGCACCTTGGAGAGATTTTCTAGACAAGAACGGACAGCGGGTGCCAGGAGGGGGTGGAGTTTCGCCGGCCAGAGCACAGAGGCTGCCGGATCTCCCGACCCCCTCCGGCACCGGGACTCCGAGGAGGCTGCGCCCGCGGCAGGATTCCCGCCCCTCGGAGATGTTGCAGGGACCGGCGGGGCGGGGCCGGGCCGTTGCTAGGGGAGGGGCGGCCGGGCATGCGAGGAACCCAGCGGGCGACCGCGACGCACACTAGGTTCTCCGGCTCCAGCTCCTGCGCCGCCTGTTGCTCGCTCCTCCGGGCGGCCGCTTCCCGCCCGGTGCGCAGGAGTAGGCGGCCCGAGAGCGCGCAGGGAGCCTCCCGCTTTCGTCCCCTCCCCGCACTGCACGAGCGGATCGGAGGGGCCCCGAGTGTCCCTGAGAGCGCGGACGCGGGCGAGCAGCCCAGTGCACCCGGGACTGCGCGCCGAGACCCCCGGCGCCGCGCCGCGATGAATGCGACCTTCCTGAACCACAGCGGCTTGGAGGAGGTGGGCGACGTGGGAGGCGGCGCCGGGGCAGCCCTGGGGAACCGCACCCACGGGCTGGGCACGTGGCTGGGCTGCTGTCCCGGGGGCGCACCGCTGGCCGCCAGCGATGGAGTCCCCGCGGGGCTGGCGCCAGACGAGCGCAGCCTGTGGGTGTCACGGGTGGCGCAGATCGCCGTGCTCTGCGTGCTGTCGCTTACCGTGGTCTTCGGCGTCTTCTTCCTGGGCTGCAACCTGCTCATCAAGTCCGAGAGCATGATCAACTTTCTGGTGCAGGAGCGCCGGCCCTCCAAGGACGTGGGTGCCGCCATCCTGGGGCTGTACTGAGCGCCATCTGGGCCCGCCCTCGCCAGCGCTGCTGCAAGAAGGACCCCGGAGACCCGGACCCTCGCCCGGCTCTCTCTGCGCTCTGTCGCTGCCTCCGGGCTGGCAGCTACGTGCCTGGGGCGCCAGGGCGGGGACGCGGCGAGACTCTCGGCGGGGGCGCGGAAAGGGACTTGGACGCCTGGCTCCGTCCTGTGTGCGCTGCAGCGTTGCGGGGTGGGAGAGTGGGGGATGAGGGTTCTTACCAGTTTTTGTTGTTGTTGTTGTTTGTTTTTTAAGACGTTCGGGACAGGGTGGAAGTGGGTGTGGGGATGCAATTTGGGACTGCGGTCGCTCGCGTGGGAGTTTTGTGTGTACGTTGGTGCGGGTGGTTTCGGAGCAGGGTGCGGGGAGAGTGGGTGAAGATGTGAAGCGTCAGAGTCGCTAAGCTTGTTGGCCTGATTTTGCGTTTGGAAAGAAATCTTGTAATAAAACTGCAGCCGTAAGGCTTCAGGCAGCTTCCCCCCCCGCGCCTGTGGGGTGTGTGTGTGTTGCGGGGCCGAGGGCATGTACCCTCCTGGCGGACCCTTTGAGCCCCTTGGAAGATATCTAGTCCCTGCGTGGACGCCTGACTGGGGAGCCCACAGGGCAGGTCAGGGGATCCTGGGGCTTCACGCCGAGGCCAGAGCGAGGAAAGGGAAAGGGAATCGTTTTCTAAGGCCAACAGCGGAGAAGGCAGGTCCTGTGGGACAGCCAGACAGCTGGTGAGATTAATTAAATCACTGGATATATGAGTCTTCTATGAGATGAAACAAAATCAGTCAGCTGAGTCCAAAACGGAGAAAACGTGAACAAGGAAAACTCAATTTGGCAGAGGGGAAAAACTAGATCTAATTAAAAGTTTAATTATAAGGCCAAAAGCCCCTTCTAAGTGCTTGCTTTGTCCCTACCCTTATAGCGGGCAGGTGAGTAGACGGAAGAAACCCCCTTGTTGCATCCTGTAGGGGTGGGGGTTGGCAGCTTTGTGGTGAGGAAGTCCCAGAATGTTTATTATAAAATGGAGAAAATGGCCTCCATGCGCAGTTGCCTGCAGGGGACTTGGAGCCTCCCATTACAGGATGCCCCAGCTGCCCAGAAACCCACGCCTCCTGCAGGTGCTAACTTCCCTTGCAGCAGTGTGGAGCAGCAAGAATTGACTACTCCCTGGCGGACAGGGAGAGGACAGCTCTGCTCTCTGGAAGTGGGGGACAGGGGGACCTGGGGACACCGCAGGAGAGAAGGCTGGGCTTTCTGGCCTATGTATCCCCTACCACCCTTTGTCCTAGTGCCAACCCCACTCAAGCGGTTCTTGGAAGACTCGGGGAGAGACTCTGGATTTCTCCCTTTATTCTCTCTTTCGCTGTGGGTGGGAGTGAAGAATAACAAGGACGAAGGTGACTGACGTCTTAGCTGGTTTTAGCTAAGAGAAGCGAAGGGAATGCCATCTCGTGTCTTTGGCACTAGTTTAATTAGGGAGAGGCTTAGCACAGGTGGGGTGGGGGAGTATCTCCAAGGCACAGATGGTCCCTGGCTATGAAGGATCCAGAGTCGTCCTGGCTCCCAAGTGCTCCTGTGCAGTCAGAATCATCATGATCAGGATGTGCCCCGTCCCCGGACCCTGGGACCAAATCTCAGACCTGGGAGAATTCAGGCCAGGCTAGGCCAGTAAGGCCAGGAGCTGAGATTCCTTGTAAAGTGTCTCTGGGGGCAAAACCCTGAATGCGGAGAATGTTCTGTTGATGGTTTGGTGTGACTTGCAGGAAGTCCAGCCTGATCTGGGGACAGCAGCCTTCACTGACTCAGGCAACCTAGATAAGTGGCTTCGTCGTGTAAGGTGGTACAGTTATCTGGAGCCTGGGCTGCCCCCAGTGGCTTGAGGAATGCAGCTCAGACAGCTACAGGCATTCACGTAAAACCCTGAATGACCAGAAAATGGTTTCAGAAAGAACACAGGCTTAGACACTTTTCCACCGGGCCAAGTTAGAGCAAACATTACGAGAATTCTCCTCTAATAAAATGGGTCTGCTACTAAATGTGACTGGGGTGAGAAGACAGTGAGTCAAGAGTTAATTTTTTTTTTTTTTTTTTTTTTTGAGACAGAGTCTTGCTCTGTTGCCCAGGCTGGAGTGCAGTGGCACAATCTCGGCTCACTGAAACCCCTGCCTCCCAGATTCAAGCGATTCTCCTGCCTCAGCCTTCTGAGCAGCTGGGATTACGGGCTTGCACCACCATGCCTGGCTAATTTATTTTTAATTATTTTTAGTAGAGACTGGGTTTCACCATGTTGGCCAGGCTGGTGTCAAACTCCTGACCTCAGGTGATCCACCTGTCTCTGTCTCCCAAAGTGCTGATATTACAGGTGTGAGCCACTGCGCCTGGCCAAATTTCTTTTTAAAAAACTTTTATCGCTAGGCGTAGTGGCTCACGCCTGTAATCCCAACACTTTGGGAGGCCAAGGCAGGTGGATCACGAGGTCAGGAGATCGAGACTATCCTGGCTAACACGGTGAAACCCTGTCTCTACTAAAAATACAAAAACTTAGCCGTGTGTGGTGGCGGGCGCCTGTAATCCCAGCTACTCAGGAGGCGGAGGCAGGAGAATGGTGTGAACCCGGGAGGCGGAGCTTGCAGTGAGCCGAGATCATGCCACTGCACTCCAGCCTGGGTGACAGAGCGAGACTCCATCTCAAAAAAAAAAAAAACTTTTATCATTTTTTTTTTCTTCCTTTTCTTTTCCCCTTCCTCCCTCCCTCCCTCTTCCTCCTTCTTTCTTTTTTTTCTTCTTTCTTTCTTTACCTTTCCTCTTTCTCTTTCTTTCTCTCTCTTTCTCTCTCCTTCCTTCCTTCTTTCCCTTTCTTTCTCTTTCTTTCTTTCTTTCTTTCTTTCTTTTCTTTTTCTTTCTTTCTTTCTTTCTTTTCTTTCTTTCTTTCTTCCCTCCTTCCTTCCTTCCTTTCTTTGTTCCTTGACAAAGCAAGGTTAACTGTTCTGAATTTGCTGAAAAGGAAAGCCTTAGTGGGGACACTTTGCAGGATTTTCCCACTGTTAAAAAAAAAAAGTGAAGATGCGTGTGTACTAACGTGTGTTTGGGTCTCCTGTGGTGTACCAGTCTGCACACGTGGGCACATGGCATGAGTGTATGCTCACACATGCAGTTACACGCACAGGCACAGGCAGGCTCGTGCCTCAGGAGGAAAACAGCCAGCAAGAGTGGGGTCCTGAGAAGGGGTGAGGGTGAGAGGTCACATTTGTAGACCATCTTAGTTCTCCCCAGGAGTCCTAAGGCCTGCAGGGTGTTTACTGGGCTGCCTTATATAATCCTTGGGGTGGCGGGCGGGAACTCTTACATAAGGTAAGAGTGAATGAGGAACAGTGCTCCGGGGCAGAGCCAGACAGAGCAGAATCCTGAGCCATCCGAGTGGAGGATAAAGAAGGGGCCTGGTTCTAGAAAGCCCCACTCACCCACAACTGTTGTCCATTGAGAGCTTTTCCCAGGATGCACCGGTAAATCTCACAGGGCCTTGGGTTCACAAGAGAGAAGGCCTGGGATCCTGGTCTTCAAAATCCTGGCTGCCCTGCTTCCTAGCTCTGTAACTTTAGGGAAGTAGCTCAACCTCTCTGTGCCTCATTTTCCTCACCTACAAAATAGGAGCAATAGGGGACCCATAGCTTTCACAACGTGATGTGTTTTAAGAAGCCAGCCTAATGCCTGGCATTTAATAGACGCTCAATAAGGGCAATGAGGATTATTGTTAGTTTTGTTTATCATATGAACTCTTTCCCTAAAGTACATTTGGTTCTCTGAAATGGATTCCCTGGACAAAAAAAAAGAAAATAGCAATTCATATTTGAAAAGCATTTGCAATTTTCAAAGTACTTTCATAAGCATGATGAAAATAGTAGCGAATGCCTAATATGCCAAACACTGAGCTTCCACCCCCATGAAGGTTTTGCAACTGGTCCCATTGTACAGATGAGGAAACTGAGGCTCCAAGAGGTTGCAGCTGCCTGAGGTAGTGCAACTAGAAAGGGGCAGAGCTGGGATTCAGATCAGTTTCACTTGAGCTGACCTCCTTTGCTCCCCACAACACATTGGTAAGAAGAGCAGATGCTCCTCTAATTTCCTGTTTAGAGGAGAGGAAATTAACGTTCTGTTTACTGATCTTGTCCAAGCTCATTCATTCCACCAGTGTCTATTGTGAATCTCCTGTGGGCTACGCACTGTGCCAGGCACTGGGGGAGCAAGGGGTGGCAGACCTAGAGTCTGGCCCTGGCCTGCAGCCCCAGAACCCCTGGCACTTGCTTTGCTCCCCAGGTAGCTGGTTCCATGTGTCTCAGGGTCTAGGTCAAACCCTCCACATCCTGTCCTCTGAGTCGGGGACAGTACTGGGGTCAGCTGTGCCTTCACTAGCAAGATGTCCCCTAGAACGGGGGAAGTAGGGAGGGCTTGCGTCACCACATCCACTTACTTTCCCACTTGCTTGTCTAAGCCAAGTTCACACAGAGGGGTGCACAGCTGTGGCTGCTGGAGGTCACCCTCCCCAGACCCCAACTCAGTAGTAGATGGAAAGAAGCCTTGAGTATTGGGGGTGGCTTCAGAGGGAAAGAACTGAGCGTGCGAGGTGGTGGGTACAGCAGAAATGGCCCTCATCTAGCATTCCAGTTTTGGGGAAAAGGTATACGTGTACACATATGTTGCACGCATGCACACACATTTAATAAAAAGGACTTAAGTGGGATTTCTGAGTAGCACGTCTTGAGTGCAGATTCGTGTCAAGAAAGCAAGATTCTTTCTTGTCAGTAAAGATCACAGCAGATACATAGGGTGTCCAGGACAGCAAACCCTAGCTCCACAGACGGGGCATGTGTCCCAGCCTCTGAGATGGCAGCACTGGGGGATGTTCTGAGGCAGCGCTTACTCACCCTTGCAGTCATAGCTTTATTACTTAGACTTGAGATCCCATGATAGGTGCACTCCAGTCCATGGATAAGGAGAGTTTAACCCCTGGGGAACGCTAGATCTCAACAATTTTCAACAACGAAGCAACAGAGGCTGGGTGTGGTGACTCATACCTGCATTCCCAGTAATTTGGGAGGCTAAGGCGGGAGGATCACTTGAACCCAGGCGGGAGGATCACTTGAAGCCTGGGCAACACAATGGGACCCCATCTGTACACAAACACACACACACACACAAAGAAAAAAGCAGTGGCAGACTGAGCAAGCCAGCTCTCATATAAGGTTGTCATCTGGTTGTGTGGTTAGGTAATGGGCTCCAGCTCACAATCAACTAATGAGTGGCAGAGGCAGTGGGTACAGCAGAAATGGCCCTCATCTGACATCCCAGTTTTGGGGGAAAGGTATACATGTACACATGTGTGTTGCACGCATGCACACACATTTAATAAAAAGGACTTCAGTGGGATTTCCGAGTAGCATCCCTTGAGTGCAGATTCAAGGGATGCTACTGGAGTCCTTTTTATTTGACACTTTCCCACCTGGCTAAGTTAGAGTGAACACTACAAGAAGTTTTACACACCTAATAAACTTGACGTGCAAGACCTTAGTTTGCATGTCAGTGCTGGTATTTTTTAGGTGTGTCCTATGTCACTCTCCTAGTGCTGGGTGCTAAGGAGGTTGCAGAGGTGAAAGCAACTCAGGCTCTGCCCTCGAGATGCTAATAACATCATTGATGAAAATGATGAGTAAGCAGAGGGTCTAGCACACATTGAAAGAGACTCAGTTATCTATAACTGCATAACTACTCCCAGAAATTTCTGGTTTTATGGAAGCCACTTCATTATCTCTCATGATCCTGCAGGTTGACTGGGCTCAACTGCACAGTCCTGCTGCACGTGATACTGGCAGGAACTGCAGTCTTCAAGGACTTGGCTGGCTAGAGTATCTAGCACCTTGGCAGGGACAGCTGGAATGCTGGGCTCTGCTGAGATGGTTGGACCTCTTTCCTCTCCTTATCTCATGGCATTTCCTCCATGTGGCTTCTCCACACAGTCTAGACAGCAGCACAGCCATACTTGATGTATGGCAGGTTTCTTCCCAAAAGTGCAAAATCAGTTTCCAGACCTCAATAATTGGCCCAGAATCAGCATACATTCTCCTCTTCCACATCCTGTTTATTAAAATGAATCACAGGGCCAGTCCAGATTTGATGTGTGAGGAGACTACACAAGGGCACGAATACTGGGAGGCATGGTTCATTGGGGGTATCTTTGAAAACCAACTACTACACTGATCAATACTTTTTCTTTTTTTTTTTTTTTGAGATGGAGTCTTGCTCTGTCACCCAGGTTGGAGTGCAGTGGCGTGATCTCGGCTCACTGCAACCTCCGCCTCCCGGGCTCAAATGATTCTCCAGGCTCAGCCTCCCACATAGCTGGGATTACAGGCTCATGTCATCATGCCCAGATAATTTTTTGTGTATTTTTAGTAGAGACGGGGTTTCACCATGTTGGCTAAGCTGGTCTTGAACTCCTGACTTCATGATCTGCCTGCCTTGGCCTCCCAAAATGCTGGGATTAGAGGTGTGAGCCACCACACCTGGCCTATATTTTATTTTTGGAATTCTAACTATGCCCCACTCCCTTATCTCCACTTTAGAAATATCATGTTTTTGGATTTGCACAGTTTTTATTTAATCAACAAGTATTTGCAGAGCTTTTTTATGTGTGTGTGAACAAAAGTTTTCATTTCACTTGGGTAAATACCTAGAAGTGAGATTGCTGGGTCATATAGAAAGCACATGCTTAACTCTATAAGACACTGCCAAATTGTTTTTCATTTTGCATTTCCACCAGCAATGTGTGAGCATTCTAGGTGCTCTATGTCCTCATCAGCACTTGATATTGTCAGATTTTGTGTTTTGTTTGTTTGTATGTGTGCCTTTCTAGCAAATGTGTAGTCGCACCTCATTGTGTGTCTAATTTGTCTTTTCCTATTGAATGATGATGTTGAGCATCTTTTCATGTTCTTAAATGCCATCTGTATATCTTTAGTAAAGTGTCTTTTGCTTTTTAAAAGGTGGGCTGTTTGTTTTCTTATTGTTGAGCTTTGGGAGCTCTTTGTATATTTTGGATACCAGTCTTTTGGTAGATATATTATTCAGGAAATGGCATTCTGGTTGCCCATCAATGAATTTGGTTAGCTTGAATCAGTCCTGAGAGGCTGACAACTTATGGATGTCCTGGCCCAACCGAGTTTCTGGACTCTACTGCTGAGGACGAGACCTGGACTATTGTGGCCACTCCAAAGTCTGCCCCGTGATGTCCTGTCTCAGGGCCCAGCCTGAATTCCTTTAGATGGGCTCTCTCCTGAATCAGTTTTCCTGCTCAGTCCAGAAGGAAAGGGAAGAAAGTCAGCTCCAGCGGTGGGAAGAATGGCTTCTGAGGACCTCTAAGGATGGGAGGATTTTCCATGGTTAGTGGGACGAAAGGGAAGGGAAAAGTTTTGTAGTGGAGAGTGGGATGGCAAAAGAGAGATCCCAGAATAGGAAAAAGGTGCTCAAGAAATGTCCTACCTTAATCCTTTCCCACCATAATTCAGCTTAAGGGGACTGCTATCCATGGGAGTTGGTATGAAAAGTTTTGGTTGCCCTCCTGAGGAAAAATCACATGGCTAAACATTTATAATAGTGATAAGCTCTTGAGAGTGGTTTTTTCCCCAAAAACCTGGGCTTCCAAATGCAAATGAAACCAAGAAGAACCTTTTTCTTTGCTCTAGAGATAGTCTTAGTTCCCAAAAGAAAGATGAAAAAGCTCTCCTTTCTCAAGAGGTTTAAGGCAATCTAAGCTCTAGGATCTGAAAAATAGCCAATGGCTTTTGAGGACTACCAGACAAAAAGAAATACACTTAAAAGGATGTGGGTGGGAAGGGGGTTGGATTTATGTTACTCCAAAAAGAAAGCAGAATGCTTTTCCTTTTTGAGCCAAACGTCTTTAAAAATCTTTGTAAATTGGAAGTTACACACTCTACTACCTGCTCTGAGCTGACAGTCAGTCTGTTCATCTGTCTGGTGGTAGGACACAGGTGACGCTTCTGCCACTAAACCCCACCTCCCACCTTCCCAACATCTCATCAGTATTGCTGCCACACTCTAGGTTCCCACCACAGTCTTTGTACTGACTCTCACCTGACCCAGGAGACTCCTCTGCCTGGTAAGAACAGCCTTGCATGCAGCTACTTTTCTCAGGCCACTCTTCATGGCTGCCCTGAAACCTCTTATCTTTGCATTGGCAGTGACTTTGGTAAAAGGCATTTCTCATCTCATGCATTCACTCAGCCTTGTAATAGTTCTTGGAGGTAGGTTGTACATTTCACTGTAGAGGAAACTGAGGGGCCACACAGCAAGTCTGGGAGGGGAGCAGAGGAGGCTAGAGCTCCGTTCTCCTAACCTATGTCATGTGTCAGCTCCCCTGAGCTGGCACATCCCACTGGCACATCTCACTGTGGTGTCCCACACCCAGACCTCTACGCAGCTCAAAAGGAGCTCACACAGACATCTCTCAGGCTTCTTCCAGATCCTGCTTCCAATGGCTCTTGGCTTAGTTAGGCTGTGAGACACCTTGTTTCCTGCCGTCAGCACTTCCTTCAGTTTGAGAATAAAAGGAAACCATTCTCTGAGCCCCCACACACGTTTCCCACCCCCAGTCTTCTTTGCTAGCTCCCGCTGTTGCAACTGTCAGGAGTGAGTTTTTGGGTAATTGTTGCCATGGAGATCCTGTCTTGAATTATTGTGCAAATGTGTCCCATCTTTCTCCTTATTTGGTGTGTGATTTGGATGCCTGTAAAATGCGAAGGTTGACGGCTCCACTTCTTTCCCCTGCCCTCCAAGTTGGTTCGCCTGACCAAACCTTCTTGGCAGTCTGCTCCCCATTCCCAGCTACTCTGAGGCCCCCTGGCCAGTCGCTGCCAATGGAAAGAAAGTCCTGCACAAACAGGGAGAGGAGAGCCACTCTCCATGGGTGATGGGTGAGGTGACCCCAGGCCAGTAACACTTGGCAGCAAAGACCCAAAGCAGCAGCCATGAGCTCCTTGGTGGGAATGAGCCACCAACTCTCAAAAGTTAGGAGTCGCTCAGTCAGATCTCCGACTCCCTTCCACTTCCATCGCTGTGCTAGGCACGCTGATCCCTGCTGCAGCATCCTGGGAGAGCACCTTGCCTCCATTTCCCTTGGGCGCTCATCCTCCTCCATGGAGATGTCTGGATCATTAGCACTGATTGCATCATGTCTCTCTCCTGTCCGAGATCTGGCCCATTTCCCCATCACTTCTTCTACAAAATATAGGCTCAAACTGCATCCAAGGGCTTCCATCAATTCCCTTCTCTCTACCAAACAAATCTTCCTTTATGTCCTCTCTGCCTCTCCCCTTCTCCTCACCTGGGCTTTCTGCTATCTGGGTTTTGTTTGTTTGTTTGAGATGGAGTCTCGCTCTGTTGCCCAGGCTGGAGTGCAGTGGCACAATCTCAGCTCACTGCAACCTCTGCCTCCCAGGTTCAAGCCATTCTCCTGCCTCAGCCTACTGTGTAGCTGGGACTACAGGCACCCACCACCACACCTGGCTAGTTTTTGTATTTTTAGTAAAGATGGGGTTTCACCATGTTGGCCAGGCTGGTCTCAAACTCCTGACTTCAAGTGATCCACCTGTCTCAGCTTCCCAAAGTGCTGGGATTATAGGCGTGAGCCACCGTGCCCAGCCTGGGTTTCTTTTTTTGTTTTCTTTTTGAGGTAGGGTCTCACTCTGTTGCCCAGGCTGGTGTGCAGTGATGTAAACTCAGCTCACTGCAACCTCCACCTCCTGGGCTCAAGCAGTCCTCCCACCTCAGCTTCCAAAGTAGCTGAGATTACAGGCACATGCCACTGTGCCCGACTAATTTTTGTATCTTTTGTAGAGACGGGACTTCACCATGTCACCCAGGATGGTCTTGAACTCCTGGGTTCACGCGATCCACCCGCCTGGGCCTCCCAAAGTACTGGGACTACAAGTGCGAGCCACCGTGCCCAGCTCTCTGGAGTTTTGATTCAGCTGTCAGCGGGCAGCCTCGCCCAGCTCGTCCCCGCCACCTTTATGCATCTATTTTTTCCTTCCTGCGTGGCTTTCCCTGACTCTTTTGGGGATTCATCACTTTCTTCCTTCCATTAGCATCCTTCCTTGCCACATGCTCACTGTGGAGCTGCTCTTTCAAGGATTTAGTCTTGGGGCGGGAGTGAGGGGACTCAAAGGCAGGGCAGCATGCTGAAGAGAGCAGATGGTGGTATCCTCTCCCGCCAGCACTGGCAGCCACACCGGCTACTCCCATCCAACAGGAGCTATGAGACAGTAGACACATGGCCACCCCCTCAGCGTCTACTTGCATTTGACAAGCTTCCCAAGAAAGGGATTCATCATTACACAACAGTCAAGGGACAAGAGAAACAAAAAACAGTGGCACGGGCTTGGTGCGGTGGCTCACGCCTGTGATCCCAGCACTTCGAGAAGCCGAGGCGGATGTTGGTGCGGTGGCTCACGCCTGTGATCCCAGCACTTCGAGAAGCCGAGGCGGATGGATCACCTGAGGTGACACAGAAACTCTGTCTCTACTAAAAAAATACACACACACAAAAATCAGCCAGGCATGGTAGTATACACCTGTAATCCCAGCTACTCAGGAGCCTGAGGCAGGAGAATCGCTTGAACCCAGGAGGCGGAGGTTGCAGTGAGCTAAGATGGCAGCATTGTACTCCAGCCTGGGCAACTAAGAGTGAAACTCCATCTAAAAAAAAAAAAAAAAAAAAAAATGCTGGCAAGGCAGAATCCTGGCCTTAGGCAGGGAGGGATTTCTACACCAGAGGGGACAGGATCTGAGTTAAACCCTTACAAGTGCTGTTGAATAACAGATTCTGATCCAGAACTAGCCTTATGTGCTGTGAATCAGTTTTTCCCTGAAGGTTAAGATGGACCCTCCTGCTAACTGTTCCCAGCTACCTTCTTCCTCCCACTCTCCACCTCTACGGGGTTCAGACTCCGTATCTTCCTGTCTTGCCAAGGAAGCTCCATGGGGCACAGAAAGATTTTCCGTTCCCAGTCTGATGTGAGAGGAGAGCATCTGGATCCCAATGGGATAAGAGATTAGAGTCCTCACCCTCAGGAAGTTGCTAGTCTGATGGAGACACAGCTCTTGCTCTAGAGAGTTCGGGAGAGTCAGCTGGTAGGGTGGGGTGGGGTGAGAGAGATGAGACACACACAACTATGCTCAAATACTCGTGGAATCCAAGTACTGCTGAATCAAACTGTTAACAAAAGTGAGTGTTCACAAGGTAGTTAGGATGTTGGAGTTAAGATCTGGTTTGGAAGGCTTCCTGGAGGAGGTGAGTGCAGAAGGAATGGCTTGGTGAAGAGGAGACGGGATTCCAAGCCATGCACTGCTTCAGATCTTGGCCTCAGATGAGGTGTGCTTGGCCTCAGATCTCCACAGGGAATTAATGAGTTTTTCCTTAATGAGTCTAGTTCAGATGTCAAGCCTTTTCAAGCCTTTATTTGACTCGTTGAGATAAGAATTGGGGGGCTCAGAGTCATCTGAATGAACATAAGATACGAGCTTTGCATCTAGCATCTTATGTGGGGTAGCTTGGGAGGGGAGAACAGAGGCAGGGAAAGACATGGGTTTGGTCTTGTGGAGGTTTGCACTGAGGGGTCTTTCACTGAAAGAGATGGAGACGCAGTGCAAACCAGCTTAAGTAGGAAAAGGATTTATTGATTGGCTCTCCAAATTGGGAAGTTCTGAGGCTTCAGGCATGGCTGAATCTAGGGGCTTAATTGATATTGCCCTCTCTCTCTCTCTCTCTCTCAATGTGTGTGTGTGTGTTTTGCTTTCTTCTTGGATCACTTTATTCTCAGGTGGCCTCTCTCACATAGCTGGAATAAAAGGTTAAGATGTCTCCATCTCAGCCATCAGTTAAGATTGGACTAAAGGAGCCATGTTCCTTTTGAAACCCTTTCCCAGAAGTCTCTCCTAGCAACTTCTGCCCATATATTATTGACCAGAACTGGGTGACATGACCCCTACCTGCAAGAAAGTCTAGAGGCACAAATATCTTCAACTGGACTTCTTGCTAGATCAACAAAAGTGGCGTGTGGCTAGTGAGAACAGGGGAGGAATGGATGTTGGTCAGGAAACCAGCAGTGTCTATGGGAATTCCAGGGAAGATTCTGATGGGCTCTCCGCACAGTCATGTGGTCACCCTGAACTGATCGCTGTGGGCTGCTGACCCAGTCCTGCATGGACCAGGCCTGCTTCAGGCGCTGACCCTGCTGGAGGAGGCAGCCCCCACTGAGTCCCGTGGCACAGGTTTTCCACAGGAAGGAGAGACAATGGTACCAGCAGAAGGGGATAAAGATTTGTAGTCCAAAGACAAGATGCTGAGTAGATAAATGACATCCACCCACTATAAGAATTTTCTGGAATAGAAAGAAAATGCACCAAAAAAATAGCTTCAGAAAAAATTTTTTAAAAACCAGCTTCAGGAATCTCCCCCTCTCCCTGATGCAATATATACGAAGTTATATTGCAGGAACCAAATATAGCCACTCTGAGAGGATGCAGAGAAAAACGGTTTAGAAAGGAAGACTTCCTGGTGGGGGTGAACATGGAGCTGGGCTGCGAGGGAGATGATGTCTAGTGGGGAGAAGCAGGGAGGCAAAAGCCCCAAGGGAAAAGCCAGCTTTTCTTGCAAGGCTGAGAGCAGGGCTGGCGGGCAGAGGTGGGGAAGAGGGGGCCCTGTGTGTTCTCCCACCCATCTCAGAGAGTTTTTCCTCTCTGAGTGTACCTGGGCCCCAGAAAACTGGAGGTTTCCTTTTCCCCTTGTGTCAGTATCTGACTTCGGGGAAGTCAGCATTACCCTGGCCTGGGAGGTTGCGCAGAGGGGAACGGGGAAGCTCTCCAATGCTAAGTTCTAGAAGAATGGAGTAGGGTGGCCTCAACATGGGGGCAAAAGAAAGTCCCTGGGAACAAGTCCCTAATCCAATTAGCAGGTGATTATATGGTGGTTTTCAAGGGCTATGCCAGTTACCAGGCACCTCCCAGGAGGCTCTCTCTGGCAGTTTGACAAGTCACTGCTAAACCTGTGATCTGGAGACGTGGGCTGGCGCGGCAGCTGGGCGATGAGCCCAGGCTCAGACAGCTGGGGTGGGAATCTTTAAGGATGAAATTGATGGGTAAGGAGCTTGCTGTTGTCATGGAAATGGGCTCTGGGTGAATGAGCTCTGGTCCAATGGGTAACCCGTGGGGAGAGTGCCACCCCTACCAGACTTCACTGTGGGCGGCCAGCAGGTAGCTCTGGAACCCGCCGTTCCAGCCAAGCCTGTGGGCTGTGTCCTCCTCTGTCTGCCTCCTCCTAGGGACAGCATAGTCTGGCAGTGTGTGTGCCAGTTTGTGTCAATAACTGAGGGGTGTGGAGAGATGCCCTCAAGCCAGAAAAGCCTTTGGCGTGGCTCCTGCCACCCTGAAATAGCTGTGCCTGGCATGAACCTGGTACAGTGACAGGCCATGGGCATGTATTTGGGGCGAGGGCCACAGGCTAGTTTAGGACAGCGTGGCATGGTGAGACTGTCCCTGGGCAGCAGCACTGGATTGGGAGTCGGTGTCTTCCCCCTCTGACTCCAGATCTCTCATCACCAACTGACTGGGTCACCTTTGGCAAGTCATTCTCCCCTAGAAAGTCTGGCTTGGTCCCCAAAACCACTTCTGGTCCCGCTTTTTCTCTGTTCTGGGACTTGGAACTGGGCGATTTTGATCTCATCAGCCCCACGTCTCAGCCCACTGAACTACCCCACCACAGAAGAGTGCCCCACACAGACCAGTCCCGCCCTCTCAGGCCACTGGGCAGGGCCCCGGGCAGGCAAGACGGTGGGGCAGCCCCATCCCATCGGCCCTTGCTGCTCGGGGTCATCTTCCCCGCTGAGTTAACATGGTGGAAGTTCCCGAAGCTCATGGCTGCCCCTGAATGCTCTTGGAGACGGGCCTAATAAGCTGCCTGGTTCAATTGCCCTTCCACTTCCAAGAGGTGCTATTTTAATTGAGCCTTTCCCTGGGACAAGTGTGAAGGAAAAAGCAATTTGCAGTATGGGCTTTTGGCTACGGCACTTAGCAATTTCATCTTCTCCCCCTCCATCTCCTTCTTTTCCCTCCCCTCCTCTCCATCCTCACCCTCCTGGCCCTTTCACGTGCCCCTGCCACCTCCTCAGCCAGTTGCCTCCTTCTTACCTACAAGAGGCAGAGAGTCCACACTCTCTGGGGACCAGTATGGAGGGAACAAGACCCAAGAATCCAGCTGGGGGTGAGGGATAGGAACAAGAAGTGACTCAGGGGCTGCTCTTAGCCCCGGTGAACTCTTGCAGAGACACTGAAAAATACTGGAAAGGCAACAACTGAGAAAGAGAATCTCAAGTTCCTACGATAAGAAAGTAGGTTCTCCCTGTCTATCCCATGCTGCCTCCAGGAGGTTCCACGGTCTCTGTTTGGGATTTGGTTTCCTCTTCAACACACACTGCTCACTCCAATTTCAATCAATATGAAGTGCCTACTGTGTGCAGAGGGCCAGGGACTGGAGGAGGGCAGGGAGTAATGAGTCTGCTCTTAGGCACCCCGCGTCTGGCCCCAGCGTACCTCTGCACCCTTTCTTCCCTCCTCCACACTGAACCTGAAGCCTGAGCTCCAGCCACAGAATCCTCCTGCCCTTCCCAGAGCACACCCCTTGCTAGATGACTCCCTCTGCTGAGACCTTCCTCCCAGGCTCCACCGGCTCCAGTCTGACTCATCTGAGATTCAGATCAAAAGCCTCCTCCAGGGTCCCAGGGTAAGTAGATACTACTTCTGCCATGGCCCTAAGCACCCTGTACCTATGTGATGGTTTGTGCACTGTATTGCTGAATGCTCATGTATGCCTTCCCAGCTAGACATGAGCATCATTCAAGGGGAGTGTGGCAGACTGTACTTTCCAAAGATGGCCATCCCCTGTGTCGATTCCATCCCACCTGCTCTTCTTAGAATGTGACCGACATTCTTCCCACTGAGAGGCAGCTGGGGACTTGTGACCATGTGGCTTGTGATCACAACAGTCAAAGCACTATGGCAAAACAGAGGCCCTGTGATTTCCGAGGCTTGATCATAGAAAGCGCACAGATTCCACCTGCTCTCTCCCTTGGGATACTCACCCTTGGAACTCAGCCACCATGACCTGAGGAAGCCCTGGCCCCACGGAGAAGCCGTGTGCAGGTGTTCCAGAGGATAGTCCCAGCCCAGGGCTCAGCGACAATGTGTGCCAGCCACATCAGTGAACTTTCAGATGATTCTCCTCCCAGCCTTCGAATCTTCCATCTGAGGCCCCAGACATCACTGAGCAGCGACAGCTATCCCAGTCATGCCTGGTCCCCAGTTCTTATGCTGAGAAGCTGTGAGGCATAGCAACTGAGAGCTACTGCCGTCAGTCCCCATGTTTTGTGGTGATTTATCAAACAGCAGTGGATCACAATGCAGGTGGGTCATGTCTGTTCTCCAAAGCCCAGCCCTGTGACTGGTACCTGGTGGGTGCCCAGTTTGTAGCTACCGAAAGAATGGATGAATGAACTTTAGCAGGCAACAATTCCAGACTGACCTGTCAATCATCATCCTCATCTTTGCTACATCCTCCCACCATGGTTCCACTCCTCTCAGGGAACCTAGGCAGTCCCAAGCCCAGCCTTGATGATGTCACTGAGCCCTAAATCAACCAGCTCTGCAGGCTGCCCCGCATCCACAAGTTCTTACTAATTAAGCTCCTTAGATCAGTATCCAATCCTAGCAGCGAGATTCTGGGATTTCTGGCGCTTGCAGCCCTGTGCATCCTCACTGATCCACGTGCTTGATTGGTTTTGTCTTCACCACAGTTCTGTGAAGTAGGCCATTATTAGCATTCCCATTTCCCCTACGAGGACACTGAGGCTGGGAGAGAAACAGGGAGTGAGCAAGTCCTAATAGGTAATGAACTGGAGATTTGAGTTCAGGTCTTCTGATGCCAAACACAGGAATACATGTGTGATATCGTATCTTGTAACAAATAAACTCTAACTGGCAAATACTTGCAGTCCTTTCTTTGGGGATATCAGATCCTTGACTCACAATCACACCAGCTGAATGAAGGGATCAGACCTGGGTCCTAAGCAATGCTAATGAACAACCACGACAAAACCTCAGTTACCATCTTTCTATGTCCTGGTCTGTGCAGTATGCACTGGTCACAGCTGCCCTGTGAGATGGGCATTATTGACCTGTAAAAGGTGACAGAACAGAGGTGTGGAGAGGTGAGGTGGCTTGCTCGGGGTCCCACAGCTAAGGGGCAGAGCTGATCTTCACACTCCACCTGCTTGACTCCAGTCACTAAAGATCTTCTGTCTCCTGACAAAAATCACTTCTAGGTCGGGCGCAGTGGCTCACGCCTGTAATCCCAGCACTTTGGGAGGCTGAGGCGGGTGGATCACCTGGGGTCAGGAGTTTGGGACCAGCCTGGCCAACACGGTGAAACCCTGTCTCTACTAAAAATGCAAAAAATTAGCCAGGCGTGATGGCACATGCCTGTAATCCCAGCTACACAGGAGGCTGAGGCAGGAGAAGTGCTTGAACTTGGGAGGCGGAGGTTACAGTGAGCCGAGATTGCGCCATTGCACTCCAGCCTGGGCAACCAGAGTGAAACTCCATCTCAAAAACAAAACAAAACAAAACAAAACTACTTCTAGTGACGGACAAGCTCTCAAATACAGGCACTTTTGCTACCACTTGAGGTAGTTACTATTACTCTCCCTATACAGACAGGACGCTGAGGTTTGGTTGATTGGCCCAAGGTCAGGCTGCTAATAAACGGCAAAGTCAGGATTCTAAGCCATGTCTGCCATCCCCATCTCAAACACCATCCCACCACTCCCATCACATTACACTGCACCTCAAAAGATCATGTCCAGGTCTTCCCAGGACAGCGGAGCTTGTCCACACCCATACCAGCCTGACAGCTTCTCCAGCTCTCATCTGTATCTCAGCAGCATGAACATAAGTTGTGGGGAGCTCTGAAGGTGTGCGGCAGTGACAGCCTCTGCCCTGCCCCGATGGTTGGTGGTTTCACCAGATCTGGGGCAGGGTGGGGAGGGAGCAGGGGGAGTTCAGGTTGCCAGGTGCTCCTGGGAGACAGACTAACAACCCACAGCCCACCACGACCTCTCTCCTGCACGCATACACCAAAGAGGAGGCTGTCCTGCTTCCCGAGCAGTAACTCCTGAGGTCACAGGATCTAGGACATGCACAAGGTCCTTCCCCCGCCCTCCTGGTTTCAGAGACAGCTGAGGGTTCCTGCATCTGCATTCATGTCAGGGTCCCCTGGCCTTCCTCCACACCCACCTCCAGCTTCACCCTAATACATTCCTACTCTTTCCACAATCCACTCCAAACCCCGCCTGCTGAGAACTAAGCTCACACTGCTCCCCTGTGAACCTGCCCCCGTCTCACCTTCCCCAGGGGCAGTGGTCAGCTGCACCCTCCAGGCAGCCTCCTCTCACTGCTGGGGGAGCTCTCCACCCTCTGACAACTACCCCACTTGCTTGGCACTTGACTGCTGCCCGGTGACATCTCATAATTTTTTTTTTTAATTGAAACAAAGTCTCATTTTGTCACCCAGGCTGGAGTACAGTGGCACGATCTCCACTCACTGCAACCTCTGCCTCCTGGGTTCAAGCAATTCTTGTGTCTCAGCCTCCCAAGCAGCTGGGACTACAGGCGCGCACCACCACTCCTGGCTAGTTTTTGTATATGTAGTCGAGACGGGCATTCGCCATGCTGGCCAGGCTGGTCTCGAACTCCTGGCCTAGACGATCCACTCACTTTGGCCTCCCAAAGTGCTGGGGTTAAAGGTGGGAGCCACCATGCCCGGCCTCTCATAATTATTAAATTGCCTTTTTCTGTTTGAGGGGTGCAATACTGAGCTTGAGCTTTTTTTTTTTTTTTCCCCACAAAGGGACTATCCCAGGCCTCCTACATTTTTAATTTAAATGTGGTTCCCTTCGAGTGAGTGACGACAGAGAATCGATTCCCAGGTGGCCTAAGGAGGTGGCCACAGCTGCTGTTCTGGAATTCAGCCCCGGAGACCCCGCCTTCCAAGGGTCTCCCAGGGCCCCTTGATTAAGGTAAGAGAGGCTGCCCTTTGCCACAGGGGGAAAAAAAGAAATGGTTTCCTAGAATAAATCACTATGGACACTGAATTTATGCTCACTCTATGCACATAGCAACAATAATTTGGACAGCACCCAGCAGCAATCAGGGGTTTATCTCCAGGGTTTTACCTTGTGACATTCACAACAACCTGGTGAGGTCCTTGGGGGCAGCTGTGATTATTCTCCCCTCCTACAGAGGTCCCCACTCCCTGAGCTCTTGCCTCAGTCCACAGGCCTGGGGCACAAGAAACTCTTAGAGGAGGCCAGAAGTTGCCAGGAGGTGAGCAGGGCCAAGTGGTCTTGGCTGAAAGAATGTGGATCCTGTTGCTTGGGCTGGAAAGAAGGGAGGAGAACTGCTTCCCTTCTGCACAGCCCATACCTGTTCCTCTCTGATGAGTTACCACCCAGCAAAGATTCAACTCTGTTTCGAGCTGAATACAGACAGGAAACTGAGGCTGGGGTGATTAAGCCCAAGGTTAGGTTGCTAATAAACAGCAAAGTCAGATTCTAAGCCATGTCCGCTATCCCCATCTCAAACACTATCCCACCAACCCCATCATGCTACGTTGCACCTCAAAAGATCATGGGCAGGTCTTCCTAGGACAGTAGGGTTTGTCCACACCCACAGTAGCCTGACAGCTTCTCCAGCTCTCAGTAGCATCTCAGCAGCATGAACTCAGGCCTCTGAGCAAGAGTTTCCCAGCTGCAGCATGGAGGACGGTGAGCGGAGGATGCTGCGCAGAAGACAGCATATCAGGCCTCAGCGCCCACAGTAGCCAGGGCTGGTTAGATCTTCCTCCCTCCCCCAGGCTGCTCCTGCCCCTCGACTGCTCCCACAACATCTCCTCTCCTTCACACACCCACCACCTCGCCCTCTCACAGAAAGCTCTTCCTGGTTACTGCCCCCACCGCAATGGCCGCCCTAAACTATCACCCTCAACCTCGGCTGTTTCACGAGTAGATCTTGTCTTTCCAGCTGAACAGGAATAAGACCCCATTTACAGACTGACAGCCGTAGTTCTCAACCTCAACCTCACAGGAGACTCCTTAGAAAGTCAAAAATTATGGCCGGCCACGGTGGCTCATGCCGGTAATCCCAGCACTTTGGGAGGCTAAGGTGGGTGGATCACCTGAAGTCAGGAGTTCGAGACCAGCCTGCCCAATATGGAGAAACCCCGTTTCTACTAACACAAAAATTAGCCGGGCATGGTGGCAGTCACCTGTCATCTCAACTACTCCAGAGGCTGAAACAGGAGAATTGCTTGAACCCAGGAGGTTGCAGTGAGCCGAGTACACCATTGCACTCCAGCCTGGGCAAGAGAACGAGATTGTCTCCAAAAAAAAAAAAGGAGGGAGGGAGGAGGGAGGAAGGAAGGGAGGAAGGAAGGAAGGAAGGAAAGGGCTATGCTGCCCCCTAGGGGCAAGGCCTGAGGACAACTTTCACTTCAGATTCCCTCCCCTTCCAGTTAGGAAATTATTTCCCAACAGAGAACCTGCCCTGTACCATCTGAAAGGTCTGCACCAAACACCTTATAGCTCTGTACTTCCTGCCAGCAGGCTGCACTGTCTCGGTCCCCTGCACAGCTCTCAGACCCCAGCAGAGCACCCCACGGGAAGTGTGGGAGGTTAAGTGGGCCTGCGGTTCCAAGCTAGATGAGGGAGCAGCTCCTCCCGGACTCCCTGTGAGGCCTTCAGAGAGTAACCACAGCTCAGCCCTTGTCTGCACAATGAGGATAAATGATGGAGCACATCTGGAGTGAGAGGGTTTCAGATTGGCAGGGATGGAGCCAGGAAAAACCCCGTCTGACTTCCGGTAAGGCCTACAGGCAAGCCGTTTAGGAAGCGCCTGGGCTTTCCCTTGAGCAAATGTCACCCCCGCCCCCACGCTGAGACAGTAGTCAAATTAGGGGTTCCCCAGAACATTTCTTAGGGCATTAGAACGTCTGAGTTCCTTTTCCTGTGTTGACATTCTACACCGACTTGATTTGTTCTTGTGCCTCACTTCTTTGTATCTCATTGTTCCAGTTATTTCCTCAAAGTCTCCTCAAATCTTTTTGGATTAAGGTAGGATATAAACAATAAGAATTTATTTTGGACTTGACAAGTTTTGCTCTTTACACAGTGTACGCTGAGCCAGTTCAGCGTTTTTTTTCAAATGTGATCATCTTTAAGACAGAAGCTTTCCGTCTAGGAGACAGTGGTTCCAAAAGACACACATCAGAATCACCTTAGAGGCTGGGTACGGTGGCTAATACCTGTAACCTCAGAACTCTGGGAGGTCGAAGCGGGCAGATCACTCGAGGTCAGGAGTTTAAGACCAATCTGGTAAACACAGTAAAACCCCGTCTCTACTAAAAATACACACACACACACACACACACACACACACACACACACACACAAATTAGCCAAGTATGGTGGCACACGCTTGCAGTTCTAGCTACTCAGGAGGCTGAGGCACGAGGATCACTTGAACCCGGGAGGCAGAGGTTGCACTGAGCCAAGATTGCGCCACTGCACTCCAGCCTGGGCAACAAGCGAGACTCTGTCTCAAAAAATAATAATAATAAGTAAAATCACCTTAGAGACTTAAAAAAGGTTCTAATTCAGATCTAGGGCAGGCCCCAGGAATATGTAATTTTAAAAAGTTTCCCCACTGCTTCTGAAGCAGCCAGCCCAGCCCCTGGCCATGGAGTAGTGTTTGAGAATCTCTGGTCTAGAAACATAAAAAAGGGGGGCCATTAGTTATAAAAATGAGTATCAAATTCCGTTACAAAATGTGATTTTCTAAGTAAAATAAACCTCAACTTTATTCAGCTGATGTGCTTCAAAAACAATGGGTCTAAATCCAAATTCGCAAATTAAACCCATTCAAATTCATTAGGGCAAAGGGTGGACAGAACTCCTCAGTGAAATCTTCTAAAAAATTTAAGACTCACCTCACTTACTTGATCTTGGAGTTTCGCTTTTCTTACAACGGTCCCCCCTGAAGTAAATGTCCACGTAATAAAGAGATCCCAAGTTCCTCTTGATAACCCACCTGTTTTAAATCACAATAGGCACACCAAACTCGTGTACAAGGTCACACAGGCTGGCTACTAGAGATTCTTGCATCAGCTCGACATAAGAATTCACCCCCGCCTCCACTAGAGGGTGCTCCTTCACTGGCCTGGACCCATCCCTACACTCTGAGGTGGCGGAAACAGTCACATTGTGAGGCCAAGGTCTATTTTTCACCAGGCACCAAAAGCAGATGTGTGAAAAGTGGTTATGTGACATGTAGTCTCAACGCTCCTGGATGTCCAGACACACTGGCTGCTGTCCACCAGCTCCAGGTGGTAAAGACCCAAAATGCACCTCTGCAATTTTTATCCCAAACTAGAGAACTGGCTCTGAAGGTGCAGCATGAGAGTTCATCAAAGCCAACTAGTCAAATGTGGAAAGCACTGGTGCACACCATGAAAAGACGTCCTATCGGTCCACGCATGATGGGTGCGGGGACTTCTGCCTCCCAGAGTTCATGAACAAATGGCTCAGCTGCTCCCTGCAGACCTTCCTCCAAAGTGTGCTGTCTGGCAGGATCCTTGGGTGCCTGGGGGACAGGACAGCCATGCTATCGTAGTCTCAGAATCCATTTTATGGATTACCAAGAGGCCCGTGCTAGGTCCCTGGCACCGCAGCAGTGCTGGGTGTAATGGAAATGTCAACGTGAATCCCCAGGGTTGGACAGATACAGGTCTAAAGATGCCGCAACGCCTCAGTCCACCCTCCTCCAGTCACTGCTTTAGCTCTGGCAGGGTCCCAACCCATTTTAGGAGTCAAAGATCCCTCCTTCCTTGGAAACCTACGGCCGTCTGGCCCAGAGGGGTAGGAACAATGGAGATTTCATCCGACCAAAAGTGTGAAATCACCATCCAGGAACCTCAGTTAATCTGTGACAATTAAGAAAACTTACCAAAGGGGAGCTATGCCACAGACGTGCCTGAAAAGACCAACATGACTACAGAGCGGGAGGAAGGGGAGCAAGGGAGGTGAAGAGGAACACAGAAGAGAAGGGAAATAAGACAGAAGACAGTTCAAGCAACAAGAAGCTAACATAGCAGGTGGGGCAGGACAACCAAAGGTGGGGTTAATACTGAGCAGGTTTCCAGTTCTGAAGGATTTTGAGTGTCATTTTATGTCTTGCCATGAAGCTACTGTGCCCAGGGCTGGTAGGGTTGGCAAGGCCTGTGGTAAATGAGAAAATACACTAACTAGGTCTTTCTGGGACTTTCAGTGATTAATCACGTTAGATGGACTTCAAGACAGACTGGCTTTATACTAAATTCCACAAGACAGCTGGCATTAGTACGGCCTGAATCCAGGGCTGGTCAGAGAAGGAAAAAGATCATACTCCCCGAAAACAGAGTGTTACAAGGATATACACACTACAGATGTCTCCACGGTGGCATCTGCCCACACTGGCTGGGTAAAATGGGGGCCTGGCTGGCAGGTGCTAATATATTTCAGGGAAGAGAAGGGAACCAAAGAATTAGAGATACTAAAACTAGAGCTGAGACTGTAACTGGAAAATCACAAATCTTTGCCTACAGCTACTTTCTAAGGGGCAAAGGCCCACAAGGCCTGGGCACAGGTGCCAAGCCCCAATCTCTGAACCTTAAAAGCCAACCACTCTATTAACAACTAGAAAAAATCAGTGACTAGGGTCAAGACTGAACACGGCCAGGGAATAACACTGGCCTCACTTCAGAAAGGAGAAACACCCAACTGCAGTGTGGAAAATCTTGTTATCGGCAATAGCATCTTGTTTCCCCTAGGTAGCTGCTTCCAGGGAAGGGTGTCAAGTATTGACAGTTAGTCATCTACATGTCACTGGAGTACAGGGGAGGTGGCTAGGAGCATGTGAATCGACCTACTATTTAATATAATGGCTGTAAGAAAAGGAGGCTTCTTTCCTCTCCTTTTCACTTTTGCTCCAGCCTATCAGGAGCCAGAAAGGCCAGATGGTGACAAGGTGTGAACCGTGTGGACAGTCCTGCACGCAGGGCTCACTGTGGACACCTTCCCAGGGCACGCATCAGTTGTGTGAACAAAGCCACCAAAGCCATTCTTTCCCTCCCCCAGTGACAGCAAGAGTGAGAGAGACAGACCTGGGACTTCTTTCATTTCCTAAGCACCGCGTATGGTGGTGGCACTAGCTCCCCCTCCAAGATGTCACAGAAAACAGAGCAGGTTGGAAATTAGATCACAATCACTCCCAAGTGTCTTCACAGTTCAGACAGGCACACATTTCAAAAGGTGGCCTCTGGGCCCCCCTCTCTCTTTCACGCACACACACTTGCAGGCCGTGGGAATGTTGTTCAGCCACTCAGTGTGGCTGGCTCATGTCAGGTACTGCACCACGAGGAACATGACCACACAGGTCAGCAGCATCCCGCCAATCATAAAGTACTTGTCCTGGAAAGCCCGCTTCTCGATGAGCCGCATCACTGTGTTGGACAAGCCCAGCATGTTGGCAATGTCAAGGATCTTCTTCTGAGTCCCCTGGGGCAGAAGAAAAGAGAAAAAAAAAAAAAAACCATCAAGTCGCTTTACCAAGGTGGGGGAATGGCATCAGGAGACGGAGCTCTGCCAACAGACATTCTCTTGGTCACAGCCAGAATACACAGAAAGCAGTATCCGCCAGAAATAGAGCCACTCTCATGTGGTTGACTGATTTCTGATCAAGGTACCAGAGCAAAGCAAAGTGGAAAGAAAAGGCTTTTCCACAAATGGTGCTGGAACGACTGGCTATATAATATCATAGATATGTACTTTATATATATGTATCTCTCTTATAGATATGTATGTAAAAACTGAACCTCAATTCACATTATATATAAAAATTAATTTGAGATGGGTCATAGAATTAAACATAAAAGCTAAAGCCACAATTAAAGCTTCTAGAAAAAAAATAGGAAAATATCTAAAAACTGCAAACAGGCCAGGCACAGTGACTCATCCCTGTAACCCCAGCACTTTGGGAGGGGTGGGTAGGAGGATTACTTGAGGCCAGGAGTTCAAGATCAGCCTGGGCATGTAGTGAAGACGCTTTCTAAGTTATCCAGGTAAGGTGGTATGCACCTGTGGCTCTAGCTACTTGGGAGGCTAAGGTGACAGAATCACTTGAGCCCAGGAGTTCGAGGCTGCAGTAAGCCAAGATCATACCACTGCACTCCAGCCTGGGTGGCAGAGCGAGGCCCTGTCTCAAAAAAATACATAAATAAATACATACTGAAAACAATGGTATCATTAATTACAAGATGAATGAACAAATTATGGTATACCTGCACCAATGGAATACTGCTTTGCAATAAAAAGTACCTGACTACCAACGTGGAATTAAATAGGTAACAACGTGAATGAACCTTGAAACATAACTGGGAAGAAGAAGTCACACAGAAAATAGTAGTTTGAATACCTTTATATGAAGCTCAATAACAAGCAAACCTCATCTATGGTGAAATAAATCACAACAGTGATTGCCTGGGGCAGAGGGGTCAACAGACTGGGAAGGGGTCTGAGGGATCTTTCAGAGGTAATGAAAATGGTCCAGGCCTTGATGGGATTGTGAGTTACAAAGGTTGACACATTTGCCCAAATTCACTGAACTGTAAAAATATGATCTGTACACCTTACTGTCTGTAAATTACATCTCAACAAAAATACTTAAAATTAGAATATTTATACTAAAAAAAGAAGGCAACATCAAAAAACTTGTCCTCGGCTCTCTAGTTCCAATAATCCTTGATACCAACCCATTTACTTTGTAGAGCAGAATCTTTGAGGTTTCTTCTGAGTACAATGGGTGGGTCAAGTCCATATTTACAAGAGGGTCTGAAGTGGGAAAGACAGAAAGACACCAACACAATGACCTAAAACCCTTCTGTAAATGGCATCACCCACCACCGAAACAAAAGGGCATTTTATTCCTAAACCAAAACACAAACCATCCAGCCTGTCCTTCCCTACTGCTTTCTAATTTTCAGCCTAAAGCACATTCAATTTCTTAGTAAGTAACAAGTATAAGTGAATGCCGGGGCAGACCCCAAGTCACTCAGCACACATCACCCACTGCAACTTGTATGAATGGCATCTAACCTCATGCCCCATATCTTTTTTTTTTTTTTTTTTAAATAAATACACATTAATGAGCAACTGAGAGAAGCAAGGAAAGTGAGATCAACATTAGGCATCATGGACAGGAATCCAAAATCTACATTCTGCCCAGACAGCAACTAACAAGCCTTAGCCCGAGAAATTACAAGTCAAACTTCACTGCCTTCAGAGATCAGAGAAATGTATTTTTTTCCCAAGAGAGAATACAATCAGACTCTTCAAGTCCTGCTTAGCTCTGAACACAGATTATTTCATCACCGTATGAGACTAAGGATCAACCTTCTAAATCACTTGAAAAGGACCATAAATTTCAAAACATGTGTTCATTTTCAGCCACAAATTGGCCCCAGTCTTCAGAGTGCTTCGGCCTAGCCCCTTCATGCCCTCTCCTATGTTCCTTTCGAATGGCGTAGGTGGAAAATCCCTGACAGAGATAGGGTGGGAAGTGGATGAAGGGAATCAAGAGACAAACACCAGGTAGCCACAGGTGTGCAGAGGAAAGTGATTAGAAACCTCAAGTCTCAACCCCCAGCCACCTCACAGGCTTCCCCTCTGGAATCAGTGTGGGTGCCAGGAGGTGTGCAGACGCCCCAGTGCTGCCAGACTTCAGTGGGAAGCTGCATGTGCCTTAACAGGAAGCTCTAACCCCCACTGGCTCTTCATCATGTGACATGGAGTTTGTTCCTAAAAGGCCTCTACTGTTTTTCTGAGATATGAAAAGGAGAGTAGCAGTTTTCTAAAGAAAGGGCAGACTAATCAACACGTATCAGTTCAGTTCACCACAGGTGGCTCTCATGAAAGGGGAGTGCCCAGCAGGCTGTTGGAGACCACCCTTCCAGGCCATCTGAGACACTGCAACTGTCAGCAGGAGGCGAGTGTCACTTGCAGCTTGCCTGACCTTCTCCCCTGTAGAGATGGCAGGGACTGTTCAGAAACGCACTGAAGTCCTGTGGAGCTGACAGGCTCAACATGGTCCAACAAAAACTAAGATAAAGCTCACACTTCCGAGTGACTGTTTCTCACAGCTCAGTGGCTGGGAGTGCTTCATTCACAGGGGACCACACCCTGATAACACACAGAACCCACGCCCTATTATCCATCAGGGTTGATACAGGAAAAGGGCAGAGGCTGAAACATCATGACTGACATCAGAGTCTGTGTAATGTTTCTGTAAACCACTCCCAGGGGCTGGAGTCTCAGCAGTGCCAACTGGTCAGGGCTTCTAGGAATACCTGAGGCTAGGGAGTGAAGAGTCGCTGGGATCACCAGCATGGGTTTTAGAAGCTCTAGAAGCTTCTAAAGCTCTAATCTACTGCAAACAACGAGGCAGCCCTAACACTGCACGGTGGGGATTCAGTTACTGAAATACAAAAGGTTTTAGTTATAAGGCAGTCCACAGTAGGGGTCCTAAGGGAAAGCCACCTTAAAGTGAGGTACCAAAGGACAGCCACGTCTTCATTCTTCCAAGAGTAGATTCTGTAACACAATTTCTCAGCCTGTGATTGGACCCCTCGTAGTAGCACTCACTTTCATGATAAGTTCAGTAAATGGGAAAAGACCTGGATAATAAGAGAGGCCACTTCATGGTTTGTTTCAAGCACTGGCAAAGGAACTGGGTACTTTCAGGCTCACAGTAACTCAACTCCAACAGAAAGGATCCCAAACGCAAGTGCTCTGTCTTGTCATCAAAATATCACAATTTTGAGGACACGTAATCAAAATATAAACACAGTTACTAAACTATTGGATGAGGCTAAAACAAGAGGCCTTCTCCCTGTCCCCCAGCAGGGACCCCACCTTCAAGGTCAGTCTCTGGGTCCTCAGTCCATCTAAAATATTGTGCCCATCTAAAATGAGGTCATCCATGCCGTGGTGAACTTTCTGGAGGGAGGAGTTAAACTGCAGTGATTCGTCCATTGGTATGGTGGTGTCAGAGTCCTGTGAAAGAAACACAGGCACTTGATTAACTTTGCTTGTCAGTCAGCTCCTGGGGTCTGACTGCTCTGTCTTTTGGTCAAGGCCAAGCCAGAACAGCCAGAGCGGCGGTGCAAGAATCAGCGGACCCTAACAGATAAGAAAAAGCCAAGCAAAGGCCTGGGGTGGCCTCTGTCCACACAGAAGAGGAACTTCCTCAGATCTGTCACTCTCCAAATGAGTTCCACTCCACAAATAACATTAATTCCAACGATACTTGTCTCTGTATCACTGTCTCCTCTTAGGAAAAGCCATTCCTTCAAGACCTCATTGGGTGTCTCCTAAAGGCTTTCTCTGACTACTCACTAACCTAGCTTGTCCCAAATGTTCCTTTCCTTGGCTTCCCCTTAATGCAATGTTAAATGTTTGCTCGTGTCCTTTAGCTATTTTATCTATAGTTTACCTCTCCAAGTAGACTGAGGGTTAACTAAGGATAGAGGAGGCTGTGCTTCTGCATTTTCTACATATATATATATATATTTTTTTTTTTTTTTTTGAGACACGGTCTCCCTCTGTCACGCAGGGTGGAGTGCAGTGGCATGATCTCAGCTCACTGCAACCTTAGCCTCCTGGACTCAGTGATTCTCCCACCTCAGCCTTCTGAGCAGTGGGACCACAGGTGCATGCTACCATGCCCAGTATTTTTCTTTCTTTCTTTTCTTTTTTTTTTTTTTTTTTTGAGACGGAGTCTCGCTCTGTTGCCCAGGCTGGAGTGCTGTGGCCGGATCTCAGCTCACTGCAAGCTCCGCCTCCCGGGTTCCCGCCATTCTCCTGTCTCAGCCTCCCGAGTAGCTGGGACTACAGGCGCCCGCCACCTCGCCCGGCTAGTTTTTTGTATTTTTTAGTAGAGACGGGGTTTCACCGTGTTAGCCAGGATGGTCTCGATCTCCTGACCTCGTGATCTGCCCATCTCGGCCTCCCAAAGTGCTGGGATTACAGGCTTGAGCCACCGCGCCCGGCCCTTTCTTTCTTTTTTTTACTTTTGGTAGAGACAGGGTTTCACCATGTTGCTCAGGCTGGTCTCGAACTCCTGCGCTCAAGCAATCTGTCCATAGGCCTCCCCATTTTATAGATGAAAAACTGCCCAGAAAGGTAGAATAACTTGTCCAAGATCACAGAGCTGGTAAGAAGTCCAGTGGAGGTGGGAATCTGGGTACTGAGCGCACGGCCTGCCCTGTTACCCATACTGTAGAGAGAAACACCAACACCCATCCTGGTGGCTCTACTTCTGCACTGAAAGTGGACTACAGACAGGAGCCAAGTCCTTACCAGTTGTGAGAGTGTTCCCTTCTCTTTTCTGCCAATCACAAACTCTCCTGCCAAGTAGTGCTGGGGTTTGTTTCACGTTTTTTTTGAGACAGGGTCTCACTCTGTCACCCAGGATAGAGCGCAGCCTTGACCTACCAGGCTTAAGTGATCCTCTCACTTCAGCCTCCCGAGTAGCTGGTACCACAGGCTCATGCCACCGTGCCCGGCTAATTTTTATACTTTCTGTAGAGACAAGGTCTCACCATGTCACCCAGGATGGTGAACTCCTGAACAATCTGCTGCCTTGGTCTCCCAAAGTGCTGGGATCACAGGTGTGTGCCATTGTGCCCCGTCCTACTAGTGCTGTTTTTACCACCTAAATCCCAGTTTCAACTGTCAGAAAAAAAAAAAAGGTTATGCCACTGTTTCTTTGCTGCTCAGATTTGGAATCATTTTGTACACGTGCATTTTCAACTGCCCCTGCTAACAGGGGAGCTCCTCACACGTAGGTGTCAGGTCTTTTAATTTCATCATGTGCTTTACTCCTAGTGCCTGAATTAATCAGTGTTCTGCATGCAGCTAATGCCCAGTGCGTCAAAAGACGCTGGTGTTTGAAAGACTCAGTTAGAGACTTCTCTTCAGTAATTTGACAAACACTTACGAAATGCCATTTACATACAAATCTTTCTTACCCTCCCATCTAAAACAGTATGGCTGATGGGCCATTATCTCTCAGAAAAATGTATTATAGCTCCAGATGGTAGAATGACCAGGAAGAAGTTTCATTTGGCAAGTCAATGTTTATTAAGAACTGACTGTATGCACAGCATCACACCAGGCTAGCAAAAATCAAAATAATCCTAAGCGATCATCCCTGGTCTAAAAAAGGCCTGAATACTACATTATTAACGATCTAAAATCCAAACATCTTTTAGTGTGTCTTATAGTTCATTAAATTTTTGAACTGTTAAACACTGTGACTTGACTGCTTAGTCTGGGGAAGCAAAACAACGTTGGCAGAGCCTGAAACACTTGGGGAAATTTATTGCAAAGCAAGGATGCAGCATTGAGGGTTAAACATCTACAAAGCGGGAAATGATGTGAATTTTAACAACAGGCTTAGAAAGCTAACATCTCTTTAGAAAATAATCCTCTGTAAAAAACAAAATACAAAAAGCCAAAGCACACTTCACTTAGTGGAATATATTATGCAGGACACAGAAAAGACCAGTCTGTTCTACAGCCACGTGCAGGAAATGATCTGGTTAAGACTAAAGGGCAGGGACAATGGGTTCTGAGAAATCAAACATGCACACCAACACATTTTCAGACAGACTCAGGCAAGCAGTCCGTCTAACCCTACACATCTGTTAACAAATTCCTCCAAATTGCTGCTCAGACTAGGGGCAAAAACATTTTAATGCACCTGACACTGGAACCACACACATACTCGGCACAACGGCAACTGCCCGCAGGCAGCTTTGAAATACTGCCTTCTCTACAAATGGCCTAAGTTCTAATCATCTGTCTCTATCTGATCAGAAAAACGTTTCCACTATGTGAACTTCCACCTTTCTGTCTCAGACCAGTCCAACCAGGTAATTTTCACCTCTGCCTATTCCCCTTCAATTTAACTGCTTCCTCTTCAGGTTTTTGTCTTAGAAAAAGGGATTCTCTGTCGAGGTCTAGTCTCTGTGGCAATGCACAAAGTTCCCATCATTTCCAGTTGGTTTCCTCATCACCAGTCTTCTTCAGATACCCCCAAAACAGATGGCGCTCAGAGATCTGAACTCCAGCCCCCGCAATCTGTCAAATGCAGGCCGACCCTCACCGCAGGCCTGGCTTACGTTAGTGGTGAAGGTTCGAGACAGAAGCTCTTCTCGCTGTCTCTCCTGCTGCTCCCTTGCATGGCGCCGATGCTGGAAGTTTCTGAGCGCAGTCTGCAGGTGCTGGACATCATACTTTAACTGGTCGACCCGACTGGAATTGATGGAGAGAGAGATTAAATTCCAGAAACTCAGGGCAGCAGAGTCTCAGGGGGCCAGGCTTTGTATTCAGGAAAGACGGCATTTCCTTACTTCTCCCTACACCACCCCACGCTATACCCCACCACCACAAGATCTGATTTTGATCAATGATGTTGAAAGTAAAGAAGTAACGTGTGGTTAAAGTGAGATGGTAGCACACAAGTTTCTGGCAGCTTTACTTCAGAATCTGTTGCTCTCTGATTCTGGATGCATGACAGGGAACAGGGGACAGGAAGCAGGCTCGCTGACCTCTTCTTGACCTTCTATGGATTATATCGCTCTCCTGGAAGAAGCCCAAGGGCATCTTTGAGGTAAAGCATCCACAAAGTTTCATAAAACTTTTGGAAACAGGCACTGGGGGTGGAGTGGCAAAGGTGGTTTCATTTTAATTTCATGGTGGAGTATCAAACATTAGATCAGCATTTCATTATGGGTGGACTGATTCAAGTGATTTTTCATTTCAACCCAAGAAGAACCCAGCAGGAACCAAAGAGCAGAACAAAACTCCATGGCAACATTAGGCTTCAGGTGGCTATGGGTCTAGTCAGAAAAACAGAACTGGAGGCAAAATTTCAAAATGACACCAAAGAGGTCACAAGGTTTCTGAGTCACAAACCTCACAGGCTATTTATTTTGAGGAGCATCACTCAGATACAACTGTGCCCTTTGGGGGGGCTTTTTCTTTGCGTAGTCGTAGTTTTTCAACATGTACGTGGGTTTTCAGAATATTCTATCGCCTCCCCCCCAGGAGAAACGCCTGTCTTGCCGGGCCTGGAGTAGCAGTGCCATGTCAGAGGTCAGCACTTACAGTTTGGCATTTTGCCTTTTGTTAGGGGGCTCCTTGCTGGACAAAATCTCCAGACGTTCTAGACGGCTGAATATCTGGTCTATGCTTGCTTGGATTTCGTTTTCTACTACTGTACAAAAAAGAAAAAAGAATAATTGCTGGAAAAGAGATAGTGAACTTAAATTAGAATAAATTACAGATTTTTTTTTCAATATCCAATAAACTAGAACTACATATTTCAAAAGGAGAAAAATGTATACACTAATGAATAACAGAAAAAATTCAAATTATGCCGTAAATGTTGTTTTGAAAAAAGTACATGTATATAGTTGTTAATGACACAACAATGCCAATTTTTTTAAAAAGCTGAAGGTAGATCTGTAGAAATAAATTTCCTACCTTTAGAAAATAAACATGCAAAGGTTGTACAAATAAATACTTTAAGCTAAATTTTCTGATATAGGTCTTTTCCTTTGGATTTCTCAGACGTGGATTATAAATACCTAGTAAAAAGACTGCCAGTTGAATTCCCTATAGTAATGAGTTTGTTTTTTTTTTTTACTTAAAAAAAAAAAGCATAAAGGAAGGGGAAGATTAGTATGTGAAACATACAGAGGAGAGCTCCCTTAAGGCTTTCTGTAAGAATGGGTGGGCTGAGCAACGTTGACATCCCCAAAATAGACCAAATATCAATAGGAAAGGCCCAGGAAAGAATCCACAGAGGTAAAGAGATATGATAAATACGGTTATTTTCCTTATCCCTTTCGATAAGACAGTCAAAATGACCTCTTTCCATTTCTAATCATGTAACGAGATTGCTGAGAAGGCAAACAAAGTCCAATGAACAAAAAAGCTAAACTGTGCACAAAAGAAAGCATCCAGACTGCTTCTTGCCCCATAAAGAAGTGACAGCAGTGACACTGCCCCTTCCTAGGCCTTTGCGCCCACAGTAAACAAAGACAGTTGAGATTAGAACAAGGTGGGGCACAGAACCAAGAACAGAGCTGCTTTTGAAGCTGTGAAAGGAGACGTGAGAGAACAGGAGGAATGGGTCCAGAGGGAGCCCAGCAGTGGGGTGGGTAGGCAGCCCCCGCAGGTGGTGTCCATATGACTGACTCAGAAAAAACATCTTTCCTTAGAATAGAAAAAAAAAAAAAAAACCACGAAAAAAAACAAAAATCCAGCATGCTTCTCAAAAGAAACCATGCTGTGGGAACTAAACTAATTAATATTGCTGTTCGTTTCTGAATAATCCTCCTAAAAAGCCACAGTTCTCAGCTCAGAAGAAATGGCCAATTCCAGTTAAACATCTCTGAATTTTTATGGAGTACATTCCTCTAAGGACTAGGTAATTAGATTAAGACAGATGGAGGCAAGCGCTTCCATTCCCATAGGGCCATGTCAGGTTGAGTGGAGGGGTAATGGGGGATAAGACTTGTGGGATTCCAAAGGGCACACTCAGGGAAATCAGTGATTTTGCCATAGGGTTTTTCTGTCCACCCTAACAACAAAACTCATTCCACGCTGAATCATTAAGCCCCCGAGGCAGAGTGCAGTCAGGAAACCCAGCCCATTAGCACCCTGTCATCAGAGAAAGGACTCTGGTCTCCACAGTTAATTACTCACTCTGCACAGACTGCTTGTCTGCCGTCTCCAGGCGTCCCATGCGAGACTGGATCTCGTGGACCTGCCTATCAAAGGAAGAGGGAGGAAATGAGTGAGACAGGAGTAATCAACAGCGCTTCAGTCAGAAAAGACAATGTTTCTGATGCCAACATGTAACTGATTTAAATTGACAGCATCACTGAACTGTAAAATTTGTATGTGGCACTTTAGGTCCCACGTTTTGGCATGGTTTCTAATATCTTAACTACTAATAATAACACTGATAGGCAGATTATGGGTGCTTACCATATCCAAAAGACTCTGCCAAGTCAATAACCCTATGAGGAAAGTACTATTATCATCCTCATTTTATAAATAAAACTGAAGCCCAGAAAGCTTATGTAACTTGTTCAAGGTCACACAGCCAGTGATAAACCTCGAACCGGACCCAGCCAATCCTACTCTCTGTTCTATGACCTAATGTGCTAAGCACTGGCCTGTACTAGGAAGAGTCAAAGAGCAAGGGAGATATAATCCTTGTCCTTGAGAAACAACATAATTAGGAATGACAGGCTGGACAGACATGAACAAGCCCTGGGAAGATTCACAAGAAAAGCAATACACATAAGTATAAACAAACAGAAAGAGGGGCAGCTCTGCACAGTGGTGTCACAGGCAAGCAGACAGAGGGGCGGGGCTGAGAAAAAGAAACCAGGTAAGTTTTGTGGACGGAGAGAGTTCTGAGCATCACTGTGAAGAAGGGAGACATCATTTGGTGAAGGAAGATAGAGAAAATTGATATGCAAAAATTCATACGAGACATGTGGATTACAAGCAGAGAGGGCTGCTTGAAAGAGAATCGGGTCAGAGGAAGAGGACGGTGAAGTGACTCACTGGAGGAAACCAGTCAAAGGAAGACCCTGAAAGACAGGGACCTCCTGTTTGGTAAACATCTTCCCCTGACAATATCAAGGAAAGAAGGAACTGCCATCTCATTTGGAAATGCAACACTGTACCCCGGATCTGGGTAACACTCTCTGGAGGCTTTCCAGGGCCTGGCCAAGGACAGCCTCAGGACCCCCTTCCTAGTGGTCCTCCATGATCAGTCCTTGGGATACTGCTTATGCTGGCCCCACCGTCCACTTCCTGGTGCTCACAGTGGAGGTTCCCCAAGTTAGGGCCCACATGTAGGGAGCCTGCTGGACTCTCACATCATCCCCAACGCTGGAGGAAAGGTCAGCAACCAGTCTCCATCATGAGCACTGCAAACCAGGACTCCAAATTTACCAGTGCCAGCCAGGCACCCAACTTCGGCTTCAGCTGGTGCCCAGTCTTTACCAGGGCTTCCCTGTGGCCTCCAGACATGCCCTTGGGCACCAAAAGAAGCCGGGCGAGCTGTGAAATGACTCCCCAGGGTGCTCCTAGGCAAGACCTGTGGCCCTGAGAAGCAACTAGAAATCACTGCTAGAGTCCAAGACCAGACCGTTGCTTCTGGAAAGTCAGTCCGGGATATTCCGGGATGATGCGGGGGTGTGGAGGTATGGGGGTGGATGTAGGAATGCAGCCTGAGGTAGCCGACATCTGAAGCAGGGCAAACAAGGGAACGGGTATAGGGGACCGGAGGGTAACGGGGATGGAAAGGAGAATTAGGACTCTAAGGAAGTCCTGACGCAGGCTGTGAGGTAAATTTTCAATGCTGATTTAATAGAAAAATCTGAAAGTTCATAATATTATCAACACGAACAGTGACATAATAAAAAGTGGGGAGGCCAAGAATAGCCAAGACCACTCTGAAGAAGGAGGGGGAGGAACGACTTGTCCAACCAGCCATTATGACTATAACAATGGAAACAAGATGGCGGCAGTGCAGGCACAGATGGACAAGGAAAGGCAAACCCTACAGCTGGCCCAAGAGGAAAGAAAGAGCGCAGACACAGCTCCACGTATTTGGGAGCTTTTGAAAGAAGGGACTACAATAAATGCCAACAGCTCCGGTTTGTTATCTGTACAGAAAAAGGACACCTCGGGTAATACATAAAAATAAACTCAAGCTCACTTAAAACCTATCTGGAAAAAGCAGAGCTTTCAAACTTTCTGAAGAAAATACAGGCATGCATAAATGACCTTGGGTTACAGAAGGATTTCTTAAATAAGACAAAATCCAAAAACTACCTGCCCCCACAAAACCCACAAACCACAAAGAAAAAGACAGATACATCTGACAACATTAAAATAAAAAACTTCTGTACACCAAAGCCACAAAATAAACAAGTAAATGAACAGCACAGACTGGAGGGTATCTGCAGCAGATAACAAAGGATTGATGTGCAGAAAATATACAAAGAATTGTTACAAATCAATAGGAAAAGTCCAACAAGGCATTTTTTTTTTTAAAAAAAGAAGAAAGGGCAAATGACAGGAAAGAAAACCCAAATGGTCAATCAATACACAAAATGACACTCAACTAGGAAAACACAAATGAAAAGCACTGAGATCACATTTCTTTAGCCCGTCAAACTGACAAATATTTTAAAGTTTGGGAACATATGCATTAATAAGGAAATAGGGAAACTAGAACTCTCATACCCAGCTGGTAGGATTGTAAATTGGTAAAACACTTTAAATGCTTTCTGACAATAACTAGTAGAATACAGCATGTGCCCATCCTATGACCCAGCACTTTGAGGAATGTATCCTAGAGAGCTTCTGGGATACCTTGAGGAGATGTAAATGGCAGGGATGTTCATCAAACCACTTTTGTACAGGCCCATAATCCACTGACTTTTCCCATCAAATCTCTATTTGCTTTGAACCAATTAGAGAAGATGTAGCTAATAATACAATTCCAGTCGCTACATTTCATGCTAAGAAAAGATAAATGTGAAACAACAAAGCCAAGTATGAATGGCAAGGTGGGAACTACTAATATGCCAAGTGCAAAATCTGTCTCAAACTGAACTGGGAATTCTGACAACACAACACGCTGGAAGTCAATAAGAAACACGTGATACACAAGCAAGACCTGGGAGCATGGCCATAAGGAATGCCCTCTCTAGCATGGGGTCCATGGTGGGCTTGGGCGATAATATAACAAAGCAGAGAAATGGTAGCAAATAAGCCAGGGTCACTGTAGCTGTCTTTTAAAAAGGTTTACAGAAGATCTAGGAAGAATTTTTTAATAGAAGTGCTTTTTAAAAGTTCATGAAACTACTCACCACCCCCCACCACCCCATAACATCCACTTTACATCCAGGCTGCCTCTGACCACTGTGAATGTGAAAACGCTATGTAATCTATACAGCATCATGTAAGTTTGGTGTTAACTTTACTTAAAAGTAATGGCAACAATCTGGTCTTTTTTTTTTTTTTTGAGACGGAGTCTCGCTCTGTCACCCAGGCTGGAGTGCGGTGGCCGGATCTCAGCTCACTGCAAGCTCCGCCTCCCGGGTTCAGGCCATTCTCCTGCCTCAGCCTCCCGAGTAGCTGGGACTACAGGCGCCCGCCCCCTCACCTGGCTAGTTTTTTGTATTTTTTTAGTAGAGACGGGGTTTCACCATTTTAGCCAGGATGGTCTCGATCTCCTGACCTCGTGATCCGCCCGTCTCGGCCTCCCAAAGTGCTGGGATTACAGGCTTGAGCCACCGCGCCCGGCCTAATCTGGTCATTTTCATTTCACTCACTTTGCCTTTACATTTTGCTCATTAAAGGGCAAAATCTATCAAGGAAAAACATGGTCTTGAGATAAGGTAATAGTTCTTAAGCCCAGCTGCTCAGGAAAAAAAAAAATGGTCTTGAGATAAGGTAACAGTTCTTAAGCCCACCTGTTCATCAAAACCACCTGGGGAGCTTGTTAAATGTAGTGCTTCTTGTTTCCTGGACATATGATAACATCCAGGACAGGAGACTGATCTTGGACTACATACGGGACAAATGTGGTCGCCTTTACAACCACTGGGATCTCAAAAACAGAAGCTTGGCTATTAGCTCCTCTATAAAGTTTACCTAAAGTAAACATTTAAGTGTAATATGTTTATTCTGTTTTTCATCTTTTATTTTCACTCATTCGCTGTTCAAGTAGATTCAGGAGTTTTCAAGTAACTTTAAAATGTCAATCCAATTCCAATGTATTCAATGTATTCAGGGACATGGTAAGAGATAACCACAAACTGGGTTCAAAGTTCCAGTAAAATTAATACGTTTAGCTACTGTTGTGTCAACTCAGCTATAATCGCTAATTTCTGCAGTTGCCAAAGTTCATTGCTGGTGCTCACTGGACTCCACGTGTTTCCTGTGAAAGTCATTCAGTCACCAGTTCTGTATCATGGAACTGAAAGGAGCCTTACAGTTTAACCAGCCCAAACTACAATACCATTCTACAGATGAGGAAAAACAAAGCAAGGAGGTCTAGAACCAGAACTCCCACTCTGAAAGGAAAGACAGATACTGCAGCATAAAAGAAAGTAAACTCCTCAAGGGCAGGGCTGTGCTGCCAGCACTGAGAATGGTGCATAGCACATAGTAGGTGCTCAATAAATATTTAATGAATTAATGAGTGTCGGGGTAACAGAGGGCCTAATAGTTGTGGGGCAAAGCTGGCCCACTGCTTGTTTTGATAAATAAAATTGTACTGGAACACAGGTACATCAATCAGTTTATATATTGTCTATGGCTGTTTTCCCAATATAACAGCAGAGCAGTCACTATAGAGACTGCATAGCCAACAGAGCCTGTAATATTTACTATCTGGCCCTTAACAGAAAAAACTGGCAAGCTGCTAGAGTTCAAGGGTGCATTGTTGAAGGCCTACAGAGTTCATCTACACTCCACACACCTTGTTTGGGGTACCACTTAGAATTCCTCTTCTGAGCCATGCAGTTTTCTCTGAGATTAGCTGCACTGAAAACAGGTAGTCTAAGACTCTCTAAACAAAATTATTCTTGAATATAAAATGGCTCATGGCCTTCTTGGCAACATCTTTTAACTAAATTAACTAGATAAGACTATACATAACAGATTAACTTCAAGGCACCACCATGCCCATTGTGCCCCGGGATTGTGAAAGATCTGCCCTTTCTTAGTAACATGAACATAATTGCGTTTCATTCTTTCTCTAAATTACTCACAGACTAGTTTAAGTCCCTTCCTATAATGTTTATGTGAGAACAGGGCTCCCCCGTGTAAAAGTAAATTCTGTCATTACAAAGTAGGTTCTGTATTTTCGCCCACACAAATGAAACACTTCATCGTCAAAATAAAAGAAACCCGTAAACTTAGAAAATGAAAGAGAAAGAGGATCTTCACCCTCTTACTCCTAATGCTTCAGGGCATTTCATTTCCAGGCCTTGGGAGTGTGAGTTTAAGTGTTTTAATCAATAAAACTACAGCATAAGTTTGACAGTTCTCAATAGGACAGGTATATACCTCAATAAATTGAGAAGAGGATCTAAAACAGATACTTTTACACCAGAGTTCATAGCAGTATTATTCTCAACAGCCCAATGGTGGAAACATCCAAGTGTCCATCAACAGATGAGTGGGTAACAAAATGTGGTAGATACATACAACGGAACATTATTCAGCCATAAAACGGAATGAAATTCTGGTAACAGGTTACAATATAGATGAACCCTGAAAACATTAAGTGAAATAAGCCTGATACAAAAGGACAAATTCTGTATGACTCCACTTATAAGTATCTAGAATAGGTAAATTCATAGAGAGAAGTAAAACAGAGGTTACTAGGTGCTCTGGAAGGAAGAAACGAGGTGCTACTGATTAACAGGCACACTGGGATGATGAAAAAGTTCTGGAAATGGATCTCAGTGATGTAAGTTGTGTACCTACCCAATGTCACTGAATTGTACACTTAAAAATTGTTAAAACAGTAAATCTTATGTTGTGTATATTTTACAATAAAAAATAAAAATCATAAAATTCCGTCCCCCCAAAACAGGGTAAAAATCATAAACTTCTGCCCCCTCCCCCCAAAAATAGGGTTAAGTATGGCCCCATTACCATATTCAACTACATATCTCAGCAAGTTCCAAAAGTGCAGGACGATGCGAATAAAGGACACTATCAAGGAACTTAACTCATGAGAAGCTAAATTAAAATTCGACTTTCTCTGCGATAACCTGTAACCAAATACTATTAACAAGTAATAACAGCGAATGCTACGTGGACAGCAATTTCTTTGTACCATAAAAACGTGGTCTTTAGTATAAATCGAATAAGAATAAAAATATTTTCCCGTACGTGCCTTGACTCTCCAATTAAACAGTACACTCCTACGGCCAGGGGCCGTGTCTCCTACTCCGTGTCTCCTCTCGAGCTCTACCAACCAGGAGCACCGAGTTGACAAGTGCTGGACATAGTTTTATAACCTGCAGGTGCCACTTTCCCTTCACCCAGTCTACCCAGCAGGTAGTCACGGACTTGCAGACCCCAGGAGTCATCGGCCCCACGTCTCCAGGCCCCAGGCTGAACCCACTGTCTGTGTCTGACCTGGGCGTCCCGCCAAGGATTAAGCACTTCGGAGGCATCCCCAGCAGTGCCCTGGCGGAAAAACTCGAGCTCTACCCTGGCGGACGTCCGAGGCCCCAGCCCCGGAAGCCAGCCTCATCTGGCCTATCCTCGTCTAGCCCCTGCCCGCTCCCCAACCGGCCCTCACTTGTGCGTTTGCTGGTACAGCGGCTCCATGTCGCCGGCCGGGCCGGCCACTGCTCCGGCTCTGGCTTCCTCTGAACACGTCCTCACAGCCCCCCTTCCGGTTTCCGGTTTCCGGTCGCAGGGCCCTCCCTCCCCTACCGGCCAAGGCTGCCCGCACGCGCGCCTTACTAGCGGTGGTTGCGAGATGAGAGAAGGGGAAGGAGAAATGAGGCCTGCGACGGAAGGATAATTGTAATCACAGGCTCGGCTTTACGTGAAGGGCAAGGAGGTGTAGATGTTTGCTGAAGGCTAGCCTCAGGATTGAGTCAGGCATTAGGAAGGACAATGGCGGGATACTCACGAGAGGTCCTCAGAGCAAAGTTGAAGGCGAGCGACGGACATCTGCTCTTCCCTGCCGCAGAAAGGACGGGAGGTTCTTACTTGGCTTCGCTTTAAACCATGTAATCGGGGGTCTGGAGATTTCGCTCTTCACTGTTTTTCCTGGCGCAAGCTTTTCCTGTTTCGCATTTGTCTACTCACTCTCCCGCGTATCTACTCCCCATTCCTATTTATCCCTCCAGTAAACCTACATTGAATGAATGAGTGGTTATTATGTGTCATGTATGAAGCAGGGAAAACCAGGTTCCTGCTGCCCTCAGAGAGGTTCTGGTCTGGGAAAGGAAATAAGATATGTATACTGTCAAAAGATAAAATTACAAGAAATGTAGTTATAGATCTTAACTGGCTATTTGCGATTCTAGCACCGGGCAACACCTTACTCTATAAAATAGAATGAGTATTCTGATGAGCTGAGCAGAGCAGATTGTCTTTATAGACAGAAAAGGGCTGAAAAAAAGCAGAAGCAACAAGTTTCAAAGTTATTTTACTTGTATTGGTTAAGGCAAAGGGACTTCCTTTATCATGGGGATATGGCTATTTCCCCTCTCTTCTGATTTCTCTGAAGGTCAGATGAACAGCTTAATTTCGGCTTTGTGGCTTGGAACGTTAGCATGAGTGACTATTTTGGTTTGGCCTGTTGGGCCTAGTGCGGAGCTCAGTCCAAACCAATGGCTTTCTATGAATTTTATTTATCAAGACAAACATTTATTTATCAAGACAAACATTCCAAAGAGATTGAGCTGAACTAGGGGTCGTCTCCCGGAGGACATTTAGGAAAGACTTAATGAAGGGGTGGTATTTAAGCAGGGACTGGGATTTGGACACTTCTGTGTCTGCACATAGGCTATCCCATTTCCATCCTCTAAGCTTATCTGCTCTTCTTCCCAAGGCAGGAGACTTTTTGTTTTTTTTTTTTTTGACAAATTGATACTTCTGTTTTCCTGGATCCTGGATCCCACCCAGTTTTGTGTCCCAAGAGACTGTCCACCCATGTACATTCTTTTCCTGAAATTATTTTTTTCATTTATTCTGTCGTTGAGCATCTACAACGTACCATGCACAGATACTGGAGATAGGTACACAAGCAAGACACAGCCCTAAAATCTCCCATATCTCTCGTGGTCTGTTGGGAGGACAATCATACTCTCAAGCTACATTATCAAGTAGAATACATGCTACAAGTGATCCAAAGTACCATTTCCCTGGGGAGGGCAAGAAGGGTTCATGGACAAAATAGCATATGAATAGGACCTTCAAGAATCAAGAGAATTTTAACAGTGTCTTGTATATACTAACCACTGTGAAAATGTTTGTTGTATCTGCCTGGTAGAGATGAAGAGGAGTACATTTGAGGCTGAGGGGATAGCTTGAGCAAAGGCAAACAGAAGGAAAGAACATGAATCTCCTCTGGCTGGATTCAGGGTGTTTGGGGCAATAATAGTATTCGAAGAAAGATTAGAACCAGATCATAGGAATTTTTTTTTTCTTTTTCTTTTCTTTTCTTTTTTTTTTTTTTTTTTTGAGATGGAATCTTGCTCTGTTGCCCAGGCTGGAATGCAATGGTGCAATCTTGGTTCACTCCAACCTCCGCCTCCTGGGTTCAAGCGATTCTCCTGCCTCAGCCTCCCAAGTAGCTAGGATTACAGGCACCCACCACCACACCCAGCTAATTTTTGTATTTTTAGTAGAGACAGGGTTTCACCATGTTGGTCAGGCTAGTCTCGAACTCCCGACCTCAGACGATTCACCCACTTTGGCCTCCCGAAGTGCTGCGGTTACAGGCGTGGGCCACTGCACCTGGCCAGGAAATCTTAAATGTCAGTGTTGGGTTTTTATTTATAGATTTTTATTCTCTGGATAGTTGGAAGCTATCAGAAAAATCTATCAGAGGATAGAAATGTAAAAAATTTCTCAAATAATTTTCATGCCTATGTCTTGTTTTCCTTTGGGTCTCATGGCATCCCTGGGAGGTGGATAAGGCAGATAAGGAAATTGAAGTTCAGAAGATCTCCCTTCTGCCTCTCAGTCTCTTAAAGACTTAAGCCTTTACATGTATTTAGGCCTTCCTCTAAAATGGAAGAAAACTCCACTCTCCATCTTACTGCATTTTTAACTTATATCCCATTTTTTCTTTTTCGTGTGTGGTTAAACCACTTGGATAATTGATATATACTGCTGACATTCTCTTGGCATGACTTACCCTCTAGCCTCTCCTTCATTTTACTAGAACTGTTTTCTAGGCTTACCAGAGTCCACTTGACTTAGTCCATTGGTCTCCTTCCATAAATCATCCTACATTATATATTCATTGAGCTGATAACTGTGTGTCAAACACAATGCAAGGGCTGATGTACAAAGATGAGTAAGACACCACCTTACAAACAAACAAAACTGTGTTATAAAATTCATGGACTCATGTGAGGAATTGTGATTTAACAACAAAGATTAGAAAAATTAGTAGAGAAAAGTACTTAGGTGTTTGTTTATTGTCTAATATGTGCATGTGAATATTCTTTACATTGTTCAGGCACCATCACTTTCTGTCTGGATCCAGGAACTATCTCTTTATGCTATTGTCAAATGTGCTGTTTCTCGCTAGTTTCTGGCTACCATGAGAAAAGGGGAACAACATTGTTATTCACAATGTCATGACTTTTCAGAACCTGTTTGTATTGTCCTATGTAGCTTTCTCTGCCCCTCCAGTTCCTAATGCCACTTATTTAAAGCTGGTACTGCAGAGAGTCCCCACTAGGGCAATGCTGAATGGAAATGTGGGATTGGAGCCACTGTAGAGTCCCCAGTAGGGCAGTGCCTAGTGAAGCAGTGGGAATGGAGCCATCTCCAAGACCTCAAAACTGTAGTCCTACCAGTATGCAACTCCAGCCTGGGAACTATAGGCAGGAGACTCCAATCCATCAGAGCTGCTGCCTGGACTGAGCCTAGAAAGGCTGTAGAGGTGGGACTGCCCAAAGCTTTGAGGGCCCAGCCTCCCAGCATGTCCAGGAGTGGGACATGAATCAGAGGAGATTATTTTCTAGCTTTAAGACTTAATGTTGTTTTCCCTATTGGATTTTGGACTTACTTGGGAATAGTTACCGTTCTTTTCTTGCCTAGTTATCTCTTTTGGAATGGGAATGTCTATCCTATGCCTGTACCACCATTGTATTTTGGAAAAAGATAACTTGTTTTGATTTCATAGGGTCACAGCTGGAGGAATTTGCCTTGGGATGAATCGTGCTTTGAGTCTCACCTATATCTGGTTTAGATGAGACTTTAGACTTCGGGCTTTTGAGTTGATGCTGGATTGAATTAAGACTTTTGGTACTATTGGGATGAGTGAGAAGGACATAAATTGTGGGGGCAGGGGGAGAATTTTATGCTTTGAATGTGTCCCCCCAAAATTCATATGTTGGAAACTTGGCTGCCATTGTGGCAGTACTGAAAGGCCTTTGGGAGGCAATTGGGTCGCAAGGACAGAGCCTTCATGCATGGATCGATGTTATTACAGGAGTGGACTCCTGATGAAAGGACAAGTTTGGCTGCCATTGTCTGTCTGTTTCATATACTAACTTCTGCCTTTCACTTTTCCATCATGGGATGAACTTCACCAGATGACGGTGCCATGCTCTTGGACTTACCAGCCTCCAGAACTGTGAGCGAATAAACTTCTTTTCTTTAAACATTACCCAGTGTGTGGTATTCTATTATGGCAGCAGAAAATAGACTAAGACAGTTGGTTGTATTGATAATGCCATTTATTTAATGCTGGTTACATCGTTACTCATGATGCTGCACCATTGTTCACTCTACCTACAAATACTGGCTTCATAACTCAAAGTTTGTTCCTGTGCTTCTTTAGTGATGACACCAATGGCGATTTTTGCTTACAGAATACAGAAAAATGTGAATAAAATTTCACCAAAGTTTTAGATGTATGTTTACAACAATATATCATCCAACCACATCTTCTCTTGAATTCTTTAGGCCTTAATCCTAGGCTTAATTCTAGGCCTGAATTCCTAGAAGGTGATCTCTTTCAGTGTTGACTGCATCCCTGCCTTCCACACACTGAAACCAGTTGTCAGGGGAAGGGGTGGATAGGCTCAGGTCCCATGGGTGGAGCAAGAAGAGAAGTTCCATTCATGTAAGGAACATCTGGCCCTCACCTGGAACAGCTTAAGACCAACCCAGTATCTTATGAGGTCACTATATTGATCAGAGGCAAGAGAGGACATTGATTGTCAAAGTTGGTTGGCATTACAGCATAATGGTCTTGAATGGAGAAGATAGGCATGGCCACTTCTGGAGGATTGCCTGACATGTGGTGCAAAGCCTTGGAGAGGGGTGAACACATTGTACCAGCTTGAGGTGGGGGACCCCAGTAGTCAGGTTAAAGGATGCATCCACTCTCATTATTGTGTCATGCCAGAGGTGGCACTGTGGTCATAAATGTGGTGAGAGCCAGGGCATTGACCCACACAGGTGGCTCAACCTCAAGGATTGGTGGTGAACTGTTAGTAGCCCAGAGTTCTGAACTCATATATCCAATGTGAATCACCCCAAATTAGCAAATTGGTACTATTCTAGTGGCCCAGTATTATTCAATGCCATAAAATAAATACTGTGCTGGTCAGCAGAAGCAGTCTACTTGTCAGGTTGCCCTGGACAACCCCATAGGCATGGGCCCTGAAGCTCCTCAGGGCATTTGGCCAACCACACAGATCAAGAGGTGGGTCTTAGAGTACTCTGAAGAGAAACCAACTGGGATGATCCTAGCCACTGAAGAGGACTTAGAATATTTCAAGAAGAGCACTCAAAAGTGTGGGGTCCCCTGAGGATCTGGCCTGGGGCCTGAGCTAGGGACCCTTCTTGCCTAGGTCTTAGGGAAAATTGTGTAATAAAATAGAGATGATCTCATATTCTTTGCTACTGCTACCGTTGAGAGGTGAAGTCTAGTTTTACTCCCTCTAAACCTGAGCTGGCCTTAATGACTTCCTGGACCAATAGAATGTGAAAGAAGTGAAATTCTGGGATTTTCAAGGCCAGGTTATAAGAAGCCCTCTAGCTTGGGGTTGCAGAATGCAGGAAAGAAAGAGATCCCTTTGAATTATTATGACAAAGGAAGACTTTATAGAGTAGGTGTGATTTCAGCTGTACCTTGAAATACAAGGATGTATGGAAAGGCAGGCACAGGGCATTTCTGGCAGCAGAGAGGTAAAGTTGGAAAGGGTATAGGTAGGCCCAGGAGGCAATCTGTGTCGTTTCTCTTGGCTAGGACAGAGAGTTTCTTTTCTTTCCTTTTTTTTTTTTTTTGAGATGGAGTCTCACTCTGTCACCTAGGCTGGAGTGCACTGGCATGATCTAAGCTCATTGCAACCTCTGCCTCCTGGGTTCAAGAGATTTTCCTGCCTCAGCCTCCTGAGTAGGTGGGACTATAGGCATGCACCACTATGCCTGGCTAATTTTTTTGTATGTTTAGTAGAGACAGGGTTGCACCATGTTGGTCAGGCTGGTCTCAAAACTCCTGACCTCAAGTGATCTACCTGCCTTGGCCTCCCAAAGTGCTGGGATTACAGGCTTGAGCCACTATGCCCGACCAGGACAGAGAGATTCTGCAGTGGAGGAAGATTGAATTAGAATTGTGAGTCAGTCATGTCACAGACAGGAAGAATGTTTTGCCTCCACCCTGTGACCATGGGTAATATCTGACAGGCTTTTGGCCTCGGGTAATGGGATGAAGTCGTGTTTCAGGAAAATCAATGCGATGACATGTTTGCACCTTTACCTGAACTTCAGGAAGTGCCCCCACAGTTCTAGAGTTCCAGAATTCAGCAACCCAAGTCATAGTTAGTGTGTTTGTTCCCTTTGTGGTGAGACAAACTTGAAACACATCTCTCTGAAGAGGACTTTTGGTCTCACTTGATGAAACTTAATTCTTATTTCTGGAACGGTATTAATTTGTTGTGTCTCTCTGGCCAACTCAACCAGATGAAATAGAATAATTTTTGTTGTTGTTGTTTTATGAGACGGAGTTTCACTCTTGTTGCCCAGGCTGGAGTGCAGTGGCATGATCTCGGCTCACTGCAACCTCCACCTCCCAGGTTCAAGCGATTCTCTCCTGCCTTAGCCTCTAGAGTAGCTGGGATAACAGGCGCCCACCACCACACCTGGCTGATTTTTGTATTTTTAGTAGAGACAGGGTTTCACTGTGTTGGCCAGGCTGTTCTCGAACTCCTGACCTCAGGTGATCGCACTCACCTCGGCCTCCCAAAGTGCTGGGATTACAGGAGTGAGTCACCGCTCCCAGCCAAAATAGAATAATTCTATTATCCCTTCTCTCAAACTATTAGTGGCCCCTCTACTCTCCTGGCCTGGTCACTCCCCTTCCCAGAGCACCTTTGGATTCTTTTTCCTCCTGGCCCCCACGCTATTGTGTGTCCCACCTGTGCCAATGCTCACATGCCATCTTGCACAGTTGGTGCCAGCTGTGAATATGTCCCACTTCCCCTACTAAGTTATGAGAGCACCTCGAGATGCCCTCATCATTCTTCAGCCACCTTCTCCACTTTCAATCATCCTCTTAAAGTTCCCCAAAAGATCTTTCTAAAACACAGAGTAGGCTGGGTGCGGTGGCTCACACCTGTAATCCCAGCACTTTGGGAGGCTGAGACAAGCAGATCACCCAAAGTCAGGAGTTTGTGACCAGCCTGGCCAACATGGTGAAACCCTGTCTCTACTAAAAATACAAAAATTAGCTGGATGTGGTGGCGTGCACCTGTAATCCCAGCTACTCGGGAGGCTAAGGAAGGAGAATCACTTGAACCCGGGAGGCAGAGGCTGTAGTGAGCCAAGATTGTACCACTGCACTCCAGCCTGGATGACAGAGCAAGACTCTGTCAAAATAAATGAAAATAAAAACGTAAAAAATGAAACACACAGTTGGTGCCTTGCCATGCCAAGCCTTTTGATGGCACCTTGGTGTCTAGAGAACACAGTAATATCCTCATCTTGGCAGACAGAACCCTCTATACTGGCCTCATCCTGGTCATTTCCCCCATCCTAACTAGAATAATTGCGGCTCTCGTCACAAGGCCTTTGTGTCTTCTGGCCTTTGCATGCACTATTCCCTGTGCTTCAAACACTCTTCCCTCTGTCTCAGGCCTAAGCTATTCCTGTTCATTCTTCAAGTCCCACTCTGAATTCACCTTCCTTGGGTCACGGCCCCAACCCCTAGGCTGGGCTAGAACCTCTCCCCCATGCTTCCTTAGCACTGGTGCTCCCTCTCAGCACTCGTTACAGGGGTCCCAGTTCTCCATTCACCAGCCCGAGGGCAGAAGATGTGTCTTGCATCCCTGCATTTCCCCGGCATCCAGCTCAGTGTCTGGTGTGAGGTAGGTGCTTATGAAATTTCTGTTGCCTGGAAATGGACTCCATTTCATTAACTCATTCTCCTAAGTATCCTACCTGCTTGGCATTTCAGAAACCTAGAATTATTTGGAAGTCGACTTTTAGGCAATTAAAAACCACCCACAGCGGTGGAGCCATTCTTGGTGGAAGAGCTGTCACCTGGAATCAGTGCAGAGTGCCAAATACAGTGCCTCCCATTTAGGCACTGGCACAGCCGTGGCTGGTTCTGTGCTCCCATCTGCCTCATGGGAGGCAGGACAGGCGTCACTATGCCAGTTTTCTAGACAAGGACACTGAACTTCAGAGAAATTAACTCACCTGCCCAAGCTGGCCAAGCTTATTGGTGGCAGAGCTAACTAGGACCAGGCTGCTGTCATAAACCACCCTCCAGGTAGCTGCTGGATCATCTGGCCTTTGTGACCCAAAGAGGGCCAAGTCACACAGATAAATAGGACACCTCTGATGGCTTCCACTCTGGACAGCAACAGTGACCCCAGTCACCCCCACCCCAAAGCCAGGGAAACATCATCTTGTCATCTCTGGATTTTTCTTCACCCCCTTGGGTTAAAGCTAAGCAGACAGGGTGGCACTTCTGAATTCAGAGGCTGCAATGAGCTGAGAAAAACAAGCTTCTGTGGCCCCCTCCAGGACCCACCAGGTAGAGGGGATATTGCCCCAGGTGCCGCAGGAGGTGGGACGGGGACTCCAAGGAAGTTGTCCTCCCTAGAGAGTCCATCAGCAAATTGTCTCATGTAGCCATAACAGCCAGGAGCAAGGCAGGGGAGGAGGGTTTTGTCTAAGGAAAACCAGTGTATTGTAAACAGGATAAAAGGGGCTGGAAAGCCCCACTTATCACTGACTAATGTGTCCCCAGGTCATCGAGGAGCTGGACCCCTACCAGCAGCCCTGAGGAGGGAAAGAATTCCCGATTAACCCCATCACCTGTGAGCAGGGCCAGGGCAAAGGTCTGGCTTTTTCTCTTACTAAGCGATTCCCATGGCCATTAGACATTGGCAGGGCTCAGCAGCGTTTCTAGGAAGCCCGCCCAGACTAGAGAAATGCCTTCTACACCTGTTGCTCTTTGGGGCCATGCAGAGCAGGGAGTAGGTGTGCACATCCTTGGGATGGCAGGAGAGGAGGTCTGAGGAAGGCAGGGGTCGCGTGAGGCTGGGGAAAGCTGCAGGGGGATGGTGGTGGTCTCCTGATCAATCGTGGGGGTGGAGCAGGCTTGTGTGTCACATGGAGTGATGGGGGTTGGCCTAATTTAGACTTGAGGGGCTGGCTTAGAGACCAGTCTCTCTGGGCTCGCACTAATAATGACCTCATTCATTCCTTACATGCTTCTCGCATCAAGGTATCTTAATTTATATCTATTTATTTTATTTACTTTGAGACAGAGTCTCGTTCTGTCACCCAGGCTGGAGTTCCAGTGGTGCAATCTCAGCTCACTGCAACCTCCTCCTCCCAGTTCAAGTGATTCTCCTGCCTCAGCCTCCTGAGTAGCTGGGACTACAGACATGGGCCACCATGCCCGGCTAATTTTTATATTTTTAAGTTGAGATGGGGTTTTACCATGTTGGCCAGACTGGTCTTGAACCCCTGACCTCAGGTGATTCATCCATCTCAGCCTCCCACAGGCGTGAGCCACAGTGCCCGGCTGTCTTAATTTACAGATGAGAACACTGAGACTTAGCGGGGTTACATAAAGCATCCAAAGCTATGCAGCAGGCAGGTGGCCAGCTGAAACCTAAATTTAGGCCTCACTGACTCCAACTTGGGCGCGTAAGCACCAGTTGGATCAGATGCACCAGGTCAGTATTGAAGTGTGAAGACTTCTGAGGGATGCTCGGATCACCTGAGTTCTACTCTCCTCTGAATGTACTTCACCCCTCTGGAGAGCCTTCTTTGGTTATCTCTATCTCCTTTTGGGACCCCATTTTCCTGGACCATTAGGACCTGGGATGGTAGGAAGAGTTCAGTATTTTTAGACACAGAGCCTGAGTCTGATTCTCCAAGGTGGTCCCTTTGGACAAATCAGTTAATTCCTCTGAAACTCATTTTCTTTATCTTTAAGAAGGAAGCAATACGACCCATTCTATGTACTTCACTGAGTTGAAAGAGAATTAAATGAGAAGGGGCATGAAAGGGCTTTCCATTTTGAGTGTTAGTGTCACAGTGATTATCACAGGAGCTCCTGACTGTTTCCTCCACACCCACCTTCCGCTCCAAGCATCCTGCCTTCACATTCACCTGCCTCGGCACCGCCATATGCATGTCATGCTCCAGGAACCATCAGTGGCTCCCTGCTCCTGCTTCCTTAGTTTGGAATCCTGCCTTCCCCAGACCAACCCACCTCTACCTCCCAAACTTCGAGCCTCTGCTTCCCTGCCCTGCCTGAGCTGACCGTGGGCTCAAGTCATGGATTCTATGCTGGGTGCTCTAATACACTCTGTGTTTTCACACCTCTGTGCCTTTGCTGGCTCCCTAAAGTGATTTGTCCTCACTTCCAAGCTGGCTCAGATCCCAGCTCCTCCTCCAGCAGCCTTCCCGACCACTCAGCCTGTAGCAGCCTTTCCTCCCCCTTGCCTTGATTGTTCTCGGCATTGACTTCGCTGGAGTGTTGACTTCCACACGTAATCAGTCTCCAGGTTGGATCATATGCTTCTTGAGGACAAAGAGGTGCGTATGTCTTTTCATGAATCTGCTCAACTACTCCAAGCTAGACAGGTGATGGCTAAGGGGACGTCTTCAGGAATTACTCCATTTCCACGTGGGGTTGAGATGCCTTACCTCACCGTGAGAGCCACTAGAGCAGTGGCACTTGGAGGGTGTGGCGCACTGGAGGGCTGAATAAACGTTGATGAATTGACTCCAGCTGTGGCAGGCCAGTGCAGAAGCGGAGGTTGTTTTTGGCAGGTGGCAAAGAGTGCCAAACCAGAAGTCCTCTATTCTACATCGCTACAGGGCTTGCCCTGTGCATGCAGGAGACCCTGTATCATCCCAACTGACCTGTTCCACTCTATGAATCCTTGAGGTTTCAAGGGGAGAGTGGGAGATGGGGGTATTGAGTAATTGCCTTCCTGCTCATTTGCCACAAGGAAATGGAGGCCCAGAGCAGGTATGTGATCTGCCCGATTGTGCAGAATTCAAAGCCCACCTGGAACCTACGTGTCCTGACCGCCATCCAGCGCCCAGCTTCCTACTCTATGCTGCCTCTCGGGTGACACACACAGCAGCAAGTGAGCCCTGCAGACAGAGACGTTCCAGAACCCCAGGCCTGGGACCAGCGCTCAGGAGCCATCCTCTCAGCTAGATTGCCTTCAGCCTGCCAGGAGGAGGAGCAGCCCAGCCTAGACTGAAAGCCTCCAAGGAGGAAGTTCTACCTGCTTCTCCATGCCTGCAGACCCACTGTACCTTGTGCATTTCATCTGGAATTTTCTTCTGTTGAAAGGAAGGTGCTGGGTGGGAGGAGGAGGGAGAGGATCAGGAAAAATAACTAATAAATACTAGGCTTAATACCTGACACAAGTTTACGTATATAACAAACATGCACATGTACCACTGAACTTAAAAGAAAAGTTAAACAAAAATAAAGGTGCTGTTGCCATGACCCAAGCCACATTCTCTAGAGCTGTACCATCCAATACGCTAGCTGTTAGCCACATGCAGCTCCTGAGTACTTGAAACATGGCTAGGGCAAGCTGAGATGTGATGTCACTGCAAAGCATGCACTGGCTTTCAAAGACAGTACAGAAAAAGGTAAAAAGGTAAAATATTAATATGCTTAATATTTATGTTTTATGTTGAAACAGTATTTTTCATCTGTATTGGATTAAATAAAATATATTAAGATTAATTTCATCTGCTCCTTTTTCCATTTTAAATATGCCATCTAGAAAATTAAAATTAAATACATGGCTCATGTTAAATATAGGCATCTTCCCAGCACTTTGAGAGGCTGAGGCAGGAGGATTGCTTGAGCCCAGGAGTTCAAGACCAGCCTGTGTAACATAGCGAAACCTCATCTCTACAAAAACGATTTTAAAAATTAGCCAGCTGTGGTGGTGCATACCTGTGGTCCCAGCTACTTGGGAGCCCAGGAGTTGGAGGCTGCAGTGAGCCATGTTTGTGCCGCTGCCCTCCAGCCTGGGTGACAGAGTAAGACTCATGCTACATTTCTATGGCTCAGATGAATCTGGTCTGGATGGTAACCTTTGGCCTCTGGTGAGACTGCAGGCTCCTGGAAGGCAGAGCTGCCTTGGATGGTACCTCTTCCACCAGACTCACCTCTCCCAGCCTGACAGCCCAGGGCCTGCACATGCTGATGTACAAAGGGGGTCCCCAGTTTTCCAGACTGAATAGCTCCTCCATTTGGGCTCCTCTGAGGTCCCTCAGACTCAAAGAGTGGATCTCAGAGTGGCGTATGAGGGCAGTCCAGGAGAGCTTTCTGTTGGAGGTGAATGGGGCTTTCAGGTTAGGGCCAGAGTGGGGCACGGAGGCCCCAAGGAGGCACTGACTCTCCAGAAGGTGCAGGTACTAACCCTGGGGATGTGGCTTGTCTTCCCCTGCTCCCAGCATGGCAGGCTTCAATGTGGTTCTTTCCTTGGCAGCCAGGCGGCAGCTACATCTCTGCAGAAGTCCACAGCTGAACTCACTGCAGTCCCCAGGGTGGTCCTAATAGCTCCCACCCCCTCGGGCAAAACCCGCACTCAACATCCACCAAGCAGGCCTGTGCCCTTCTCTCTCCCACACCCAGCCCCAAATAAGCCAGATCGATGCAGGTTCTCAGAGGCCAGGCAGTCAGGGGCCCTTCCTCCCTTACCCTATTTTCAGCGCCTCCAGGAGACAAGCTGCATTAATGGCGATCATTTTGCAGCTTTGAAAGGGAAGCGCCCAGGACCCCGAGGCATAGGGTGAGAGGAGCCCTCTTGAGGAGAGGGCCAGACAGCAGGCATCCCTCAGAGGCCCCCTTCCCGCTGCAGGCCATGGGGCCAACGTGTCCCGACACTGACAGGCTTCCTTGCACAAACCAGACCTCACAGAGTGAGGGGGGGTGGAGGGGGGACACAGAGACAGGAGGACTGGGGGCTCATCTATCACGAAGCGTCAAACAGCAGGGCCATAGCAGCCTCTGCAACTCACCCACCCTCCACACCTTAGCCTCCTGGAATCAAGCACATTCCACTGTTGGGGGATTAGGGGGTCGGTAACCCAGGCTGAGCTGCCCCCAGCCTGCTCTCCCACAGTGCCGAGACTGAGTTCCTCCACCCGCCGTTCCCAAATGGAGTTGTGGTTAAGGGGCCCAGGGCAAAATAGAAATTGATGGGGCCTTTTTGTCTGCTCCTGTTTTTCAGAAAATAGCGCACACACTCTGAGAGGCAATCTTCTTCTTCTTCTTCTTTTTTTTTTTTTTTTTAAGACAGGGTCTTACTCTGTCTCCCAAGCTGGAGTACAGTGTCACGATCATGGCTCACTGCAACCTCGAACTCCTGGGCTCAAGCGATCCTCCTGCCTCACCCTCCTGAGTAGCTGGGACTCCACCATGCCTACCAAATTTTTTTTTTTTTTTTTTTAGCGATGGAGGTTTCACTATGTTGCCCAGGCTGGTATCGAACTCCTGAGTTCAACCAATCCTCCCGCCTCAGCCTCCCAAAGTGCTGGAGCTACAGGTGTGAGCTCTTAAAAAAAAAAAAAAAAAAACGGTTAGGGGAGCTGAATTGCACTGAGGATCTCCAAAGTCTTGTTTATGCTAAGAGCTGGGGCTGGAGAGAAAGAGGGGCTGCTCAGATAAGAGCAGAGGACCAGCAGTCCATCCCACCAAGCCCAACACCTGTGCCTGAAGCACAAGGGTCAGCTGGCCCCAGATGCCCTGAGTACTCACTGCAACAGTCAACCTCTCTTTACCAGGTGGGTCCAGAACATGACATTTCCACTTCTTCCCCAAGGGAAGCCCCACCTGGGGAATTACAGTCCTGGGAAGAGCTGGGCCCAGAAGAGCCCCAAGCCTTGGCAGTGGCTCATAGAGGCATCAGAAAGACCTGTGTTTGAATCCTGGCTCAGCCCTCTGCTGTCTGGTGACCTCGGCAGGCTACTTGAATGATCTAAGCCCCTCTTTCCTTCACTGGCACCTGCTCCTAGGATACATACTCCCGGAAAGTGGGAGTGGAAAGCCATCTTGTCTCGCCTTCAGAGAGACCTGGATTGGGCCAGTGACTAGCTGTGCATCTTTGTACAACTTACTCTTTACAACTTTATACTACTCTGACCTTCAGTTTCCTTATGAGTTTTTTGTGATGACTAAATGAAGTCATGTATTTGAGAGTACCTGATTAGTGAGCTCCAGGCAGGACCCTGTGACAGTGCCTGGCACACACATGGTGTTCAAGCAATGCTTTTATTTTTGTGCCTCTGGGAGGTGGCACTGCATATTAGGTAAAAGCCTCAACTCTGCAGCCTGAATTCAGATCTGGGCTCTGCTGCTTACTAGATGGGTGATCTTGGGCGAGTTGCTTAACCTCTCTGTGCCTCAGCCTCTTCCTATATAAAGTAGGCATAATCAGAGACCTTTCTCATAGCGTTAGTAAGAGGCTTATATAATATCAGTTCATAATTATAAAGGGCACATGATACATGGTATTGGAGTGTTACATTAAATAAAATTAAATTAGCCGGGCATGGTGGCATGCACCTGTAGTCTCCGCTACTCGGGAGGCCGAGGCAGGAGGATGATGGCTTGACTCCAGGAGTTGAAGGCTGCCGTGAGCTATGATCATACCACTGCAGTACAGCCTGGGTGATAGAGCAAGATCATGTCTCTTACAAAAATTTAATTTAATTTTTAAAATAAAATGTATTCCCCACCTTCCCGGCCTAGACATGCTCATCACCTGTCTGCTGGCCAGGGTTCAGGCCTTTTGCAGGCCCTGTCCTGTTAGTTCAGGGAAGTCCTTTCGGACCTCGTGTCTATTTTTTATGGGAGAGGTGAGGAAGCCATGCTCCAGAAGAGGCTGGGTGAAGGCCTTGACTCAGCCTCTGGTCCTTGCCTCCCACCCCACCCATCAGCCTGGTCAGAAGCCAGGACACAGAGCTCCTTCGTGGGCTGGCTCTCGGGAGCGGGGGCTGGGCTGGGCTGAGTGAGCTGCTCCTCACTGCTCAGGAAGAGAACGACAGGCAGGGAACACATTCGTAACCACCCAGCGGTCAGCACAAAGGTGGCGCAGGAGGAGCTTCCTCTTCAGGAGGAAGGGAGAAGGTCGGCAGCCCATATCCGGCCCTGCCCGTTCCTCCCAGATGCTGTGGAAAGATGTCCTAGCCACTCCGTCATTGCTGGGCGGGGTCTTTCCTTCACACTGGGGCGGGTCCCTTTGAGGACCCTGGTCTGCAGGGCCGGGCACATACTCACAGGCACACACACGCACACACACACACACGCAGAGTACAGGGGTAAAGCAACTGATTAGTGACTTGGCTGTTTGTCTTCCAGGGGGCTGTTCCAGGCTGCAAGTCTATACCATCTGATGCGCACTGGGCCGTTAGGGATGATGGCTTAGCTGTCGGAGCTCATTGCCCAAAGGGTCAAGGTCATGGGTCAATCCCTAGTAGGGTCATAGATTTTCTTCTCTTTCATAGCCACAGGTGCCATCCTGCACCAGGGCTTGCTCTCTTCTTCATGTGTGACATGTACAAAAGGGAACAACTTATGACTCAGCTGAAGGATGAAACTAAGTCTTCTTGCTGCTGCCCACTCTTGCTGGAAGTGGGTTATTCCAAGCATCATCTTGAAAGGGGACTATCAATTCTGTGACATGGGCTGTCTAAGAAGGTCATCTCAGCCAGGTGCAGTGGCTCACATCTGTAATTCCAGCACTTTGGGAGGCCGAGGCAGGTGGATTACCTGAGGTCAGGAGTTCGAGACCAGTCTGGCCAACATGATGAAACCCTGTCTCTACTTTAAAAAACACAAAAAGTAGCCAGGTGTGGTGGTGGGCAACCTTAATCCAAGCTACTTGAGAGGCTGAGGCAGGGAGAATCGCTTGAACCTGGGAGGCGGAGGTTGCAGTGAGCTGAGATGGAGCCACGCACTCCAGCCTGGGCAACAGAGCGAAACTCCATCTCAAAAAAAAAAAAAGAAGGTCATTTCACTAGGGCCACTGCCATTCCCCTTTACCCAATGTAGAAACTGAGGCTTTGGAACAAGTGGAGACCTGCTCAAAGATCCCACAGCTGGTTTCTTTACAGTGGGGATGGATAACTCCTGCTTTGTGTGTAGGGAGGTGGAGACCTAGGAGGGGCCCCAAAGAGATGGGAGTGCCCCGTCTTCAAGGGAGAAGCAGAGTTCTGCAGGAAACCCCAGGCAAAAATACTGTGTCTGAGACCTTTCTTGGGCAAGTTTCCTGTCATCTCCAAGTACAGAACAGGCTTGTGTTCATGTGACGGCTTCATGCAAGTCTCCTGAGTTTGAAACTTTATGCCTCTTCAGTCCACTCTAACCTGAATTGAGAATACAATGAGAACTAGAAGAGCAGATGCTGGGATAAGGTTGCCATGTGAGGTGGTGAGCTCCATCCACACATTCATTCATCCATATACCCACCCACTCACCTGCACATCCTCCCACCCACCTATCCATCCAGCCAGCCAGCCAGCTACTCATCAATCCATCCATCCATCCATCCATCCATCCATCCATCCATCCATCCATCCATCCGTCATCCATCCAGTCACCCATCCATCCATCCATCCATCCAGTCAGTCAGCCACCCAGCCATTCACCCACCACATCCATCCACCCATCTACCCATCCATCCACCCACCCATTTACCCACCCACTCACCTGCACATCCTCCCACCCACCTATCCATCCAACCAGCCAGCCAGCTACACATTAATCCATGCATTTATCCATCCATCCATCCATCCATCCATCCATCCATCCATCCATCCATCCATCATCCATCCAACCACCCATCCATCCATCCATCCATCCAGTCAGTAAGCCACCCAGCCATTCACCCACCACATCCATCCACCCATCCACCCCATCCATCCACCCATCTACCCATCCATCCACCCACCCATTTCCACCTAATTTACCTACCTGCACATCCTTCTTGACCTAATTTTATCCATCCAGCCAGCCAGCCAGCTACTCATTAATCCATCCATCTATCCATCCATCCATCCATGCATCCATCCATCCATCCATCCATCATCCATCCAGCCAGCTGGCTACCCATTAATCCATCCATCCTTCCAGCCGCCCATCCATCCATCCATCCACTCAGTCAGCCACCCAGCCATTCACCCACCACATCCATCCACCCATCTACCCATCCATCCACCCACCCATTTACCCACCCACCCATCCATCCACCCACCTACCCATCCAGTCACCATACTTCCATCTACCCACCCTCCCACCTACCCATACATCCAGCTAGTCAGCCACCCATCCACCCATCTACCCATGAATTCTTCTGCCCAGCCACCCAGCCACCCTACACATCCACCTACATAGCCATCCATCCAGTCATCTAGCCACCCATACATTCATCTACCCAGTCACTCACCATCCATCCACCAACTCATCTATCTAACCCCCATCCACCCACCCATACATTCATCCAGCCACTCATCCATCTAGCCAGCCAGCCGCCATCCACCCACACACACACCCAACCCTTTCATCCATCTACCCACCTATCTACCCAGCTGCCCATTCATACATTCATACAGCCATCCATTCATCCATCTACCCACCCACTCATCCATACATCCACCCACCTATCCATCATCCATTCATCTACCCACCCATCCATCTATCCACCCCACCCATCCATCCATCCACCCCACCCATCCACTCACCCACCCATCCACTCACCCATCCTTCATCCATCCATCTACCCCCGAACCCACCCATACATCCATTAAGCCACCCACCCATACATCCACTCACCTGTTGAGCACCCATAATAAGCCAGATTTGGTGTAGGTTACTGGAATCCAGAGAGGTGGAAGCCATGGTTCTTACCTTCCAATTGTTTTCCAGTGAGAGTGACAGCATCAATCCGGATACAAGTACCTGTAAGCCCTACCTGAAATAAGAAGGAAAATTTATTTCACATAAGAAGGCCAGAGGTAGGGAAGCTCTGGATTGGTCAATTCAGGGGCTCAAAGGCATCACTGAGAATTCAGATTTTTTCTGTTTTTCTGCTTGACCCACCCTCCAAGTGTCTGCCAGTTCAGCTCATGGTGCCAAGGGGCTACCACACATCTGGTGACTGCAGACCATTCCTGTAATAACTGAAGTATAAGAGGAAGAGTTTCTTCTTGCATTTTTTTTTTTTTTTTTTTTTTGAGACAGAGTCTCACTCTTGTTGCCTAGGCTGGAGTGCAACAGTGCAATCTTGGCTCACTGCAACCTCCACCTCCTGGGTTCAGCAATTCCTCAGTTTTGCCTTCCTAGTTGAGATTACAGGCATGCACCACCATACCTGGATAATTTTGTATTTTTAGTACAGATGGGGTTTCACCATGGTGGTCAGGCTGGTCTTGAACCCCTGGCCTCAAGTGATCCGGCTGCCTTAGCCTCCCAAAGTGCTGGGGTTACAGGCGTGAGCCACCACGCCTGGCCCCTTCTTGAATCCCTTTTTAAGAGAGGAGAACTTTCTACAGTCCCAGACAGAACTTCCCTTCTACTGTCATTGGCTAGCACTGCATCAATTGTCCATGTGCAAATTAGTCTCTGAAAAGGAAAAAGGAATGACCACACCTGGCTTAGGTGAGTCATGACTTACCCCGGAGCTGGAGATGGAGATCCCTTCCCCAAGGGAGAATGGGTATCTGATCAAAACCAGGGCTCTCCCTATCAGGAAGAAGGGGAAACTGACCACTGGGTTGGCTACTCACGGTATCTGTGAGCAACCAGGTGAAAAATCTAAATGTTTTGTGTTTCTTCCTCACTCCAGAAGCAGCATGGTAAACTCATTCCTGGCTTTCTCAGCAACCCCGGACGCAAGCCCCCACTCTGCCTGTTTGTTTTTCCCCCTGGACTGACTGCTTGGCCACAAACTGCTCGTTGTTTGTTGTTAAAACTTGGCTAAGTGAAAACTTCCTGCCATAGCATTCTCTCTCTCTCTCTCTCTACCTCTATCTTACACACACACACACACACACACACACACACACACACACAATTCCTTTATCTAGATTTCAACTGAATTACTCTGAACATCTCATCTTATGGGGAAAGTAAGTTTCAGCACATTTTACCCTCCCCATCACCGACATTCCCCATCTATTTCTGACAAGGTTAGCATAAGTAGGCATCTATGAGCCTCCATTTCTTCACAATCAATTTACAGCTGAAGACTGGGCTTGACCTAAAGCAAGGGAAAAAGAACACCTAAACTCATGTGCACCACCCGGCCTTCCCCAATGGAAGATGCTTCAGGAGGGCAGCATCCATGGAGGGAAAGAGGCTGCTCACCTCATTGGGTCAACACCAGGCACCAGAAGGAATCCCAGTGGTAAAGATCTTTCGGCCAGGTGCTGTGGCTCATACCTGTAATCCTAGCACTTTGGGAGGCCGAGGTGGGCAGATCACCTGAGGTCAGGAGTTTAAGACCAGCCTGGCCAACATGGCAAAACCCTGTCTCTACTGAAAATGCAAAAATTAGCCGGGCGCCTGTAATCCCAGCTACTCAGGAGGCTGAGGCAGGGAGAAGCACTGAAACCTGGGAGTTGGAGGTTGCAGTGAGCCAAGTTTGCACCATTGCACTCCAGCCTGGGCAACAGAGTGAGACTCTGTCTCAGAAAAAAAAAAAAAAAAAAAAAAAAAAAAAGGCTTGTTCCATCTAGCCCAGAGACAGTCCAAGGCAGCTGACATTGTGGGGGAAACCAAAGAATTTGTTGCAAGGGACTCAATTGCCTTAAGCATGAAGAGACATCACACTAGACCTGTTGCTTGGGATTCTGATGTTCTCTTCAGCTTCTTTCCCATTAGAAAGCTGGAGAACTTTCCTATGCCACCTACTACACTGAATACAGAAGTCAAGTCCCTCATGCACACCTGCTTTCTCTGTGTAACAGGGCTCTGGCTCCCTCATGGGTCTTATCTGGTGTCACTCTCTCTGGTTGCCCCAGCTCCAGCTGCACTGACTCTCTTGCTGTTCTTTAAATGTGCTGGGCTGGGTACAGTGGCTCACAGCTGTAATCCTAGAACTTTGGGAGGCTGAGGCAGGAGGATCACCTGAGGTGGGGAGTTAAAGACCAGCCTGGCCAATATGGTGAAACTCCATCTCTACTAAAAACAGAAAAATTAGCCGGGCGTGGTGGTGCACGTCTGTAATTTCAGCTACCTGGGAGGCTGAGACAGGAGAATCGCTTGAACCTAGGAGGCAGAGGTTGCAGTGAGCTGAGATTGCACCACTGCATTTCAGCCTGGGCGACAGAGTGAGACTCCATCTAAAATATAAATAAATAATAAAAATAAATAAATAAATAAATAAATAAATAAATGTGCTGGGCTTATTTTCACTTCAGTTCCCTCTACCTCAAATATCTTCCTCCTATCTTAGCTCAGAAGCCAGTTTTTCAGAGAAATCTTCCTTTAATGCCTATATAGGGCAGTCCTTCCTCCTTTATTTGATTAATTTCCATGGCATTACAGCTGATTGGGAAATACATTGTTTTTCGTTTATTTATTTCTTATCTGCCTCCCCTCCCCACTAGAATGTAAGCCTCCGAGCACCAGACCCTGACTGTCTTGATCCCCACTTTGTTTTAGGGCCCAGAGCACAGAGTTTAGCTTGTAGATGGTGTTCAGTAATGAATAAGTTAATGGTGTCTCCCGGCCAAACCACCTTTCTGGGATGACATGGAAAGAAAAAAAAAAAAAAAAAAAACCACGTACATCTGCTGCCAAAGTGCCTAATAGAGATTAACTAATATTATAGTCTCCCCACCCTACCTTGTACTGTACTGCTGAACACAGTGGAGTGAGTTGAATGCGAGAAGCAGGAATAGACTCTTTCCTAAATGCTGCTCCTTCTCACCATCCTCATCCTCTAAGGGTGATTGTACTTCCAGGGGGCTCAAGAAATAGAAAAGGGTCAGGCGCCGTGCCTCACACTGGCAGTCCCAGCACTTTGGGAGGCCAAGGCGTGTGGATCACCTGAGGTCAGGAGTTGGAAACCAGCCTGGCCAACATGGTGAAACCTCATCTCTACTAAAAATACAAAATTAGCTGGGTGTGGTGATACACGCCTGTAGTCCCAGCTACTCAGGAGGCTGAGACAGGAGAATCTCTTGAACCTGGAAGGCAGAGGCTGCAGTGAGCCAAGATCACGTGACTGCATTCCAGCCTGGGTGACAGAGCGAGACTCCATCTCAAAAAAAAAAAAAAAAAAAAAAAGAAATAGAAAAGGATGGGAGGAGGTGGTGAAATCGTACTACTGTTGAATTCCTACTACATCTAACAGTACCGATGCCTGTGCACTCCCTGTGTCCCAGGCACTGTGCTGTGTGGATAAGATACAGATCCTTGTGCCCATTCTACAGATGAGGACTCTGAGACTCATGGAGGTTGAGTGACTTGTCCAAGGTCCCTGAACTAGAAGGGAATGAGCAGAGGCTGTACCCCTATATTTTGACTGGAGAGTCTGTGCCCTTAACTACCCCCACTATATATCTCCTTAATTCCATGTGGGGTCACTGTAAGAATGAAATGCAATAGCAATCAACCTGCCTCACACAATTTCCTAGCATATTCTAAGTAACAGTTCTATGCGGACACAATTCATATACAGTTCACCCTATTAAAATATACAATTCAGTGGGTTGTACATACTCAGTGTATATTCACAGAGTTGTGCAACCATCACCACTAATTCCAGAGCATTTTTCATTACCTCCTCCCAAAACCCACACCTATTAGCAATCACTCTCATTCCCTCCTCCCCTTAGTCCTAGGCAACCACTAATCTGTTTTCTCTGTCTATGGATTTTTCTATTCTGGACATTTCATATAAATGGAATCACACAATATGTAGTGTTTTGTGTCTGGCTTTTTTCACTTAGCATTATGTTCTCAAGGCTCATTTATGTTGTCTGTGTGTCAATGTCAGTACTTTTTTTTTTGAGACAAGGTCTCACTCTGTCACCCAGGCTGGAGTGCGGTGGCATAATATTGGCTCACTGCAACCTCTGTCCCCCAGGCTCAAGCTATCCTCCCACCTCAGCCTCCTAAGTATCTGGGACCACAGGCACATGACACCATGCCTGGCTATTATTATTATTATTATTATTATTGTTATTATTATTATTATTTTGTATTTTTAGTAGGGGGGGGTTTCACCACATTGGCCAGGCTGGTCTCCAACTCCTAAGCTCAAGTGATTTGCCCGCCTCAGCCTCCCTTAGTGCTGTGATTATAAGTGTGAGCCACTGCACCCAGCCGTATGTCAGTACTTCATTCCTTTCTATGGTCAAATAGTATTCCATTGTGTGGATATACCACGATTTGTTTATCTGTCTACCAGTGCATGGACATTTGGGTTGTTTCCACCTTTTCCTTATCATGAATAATGCCGCTGTGAACATTCATATGGAAGTTCTTGCATGGACATTTGTTTCAACTCCCTTGGGTAAATACCTAGGAATGCAATTGCTGGGTCATATGGTAACTCTATGTTTAACATTTTAGGGAACTGCCAGACTGTTTTCCAAAGACATTACACCAATTTGCATTCCCACCGGCAATGGACCAGTGTTACAATGTATGAGGGAGGCTAGGTGCTGTTATTATGACTGGTTATTATTACTGTTGAAATATGCGATTATCTGACTGTCTGTTGAATCTGGCTCCATTAGGCAAAGATCCCACCCGAAACTCGAGGATTCCCAAGGCAAGAATTACCAGCGTGACTTTCATTTTTTGTTCAGCTGTCGTTCCTCGTCCTCTGCTTCCTATCTTTCCTCCTGGCCCTAGTCTCTAACTCTTCTCCATCCCCAAGTTTGATTTCCTTCTCCAGGTCTTACCTGTGCCCTCCTCACGTATAGTGGCAGGCCAGAGACGAGGCCAGGTCTCATAAGAAGAGGCCATGGCCAGGGCGGGCAGAGAACAGCCGAGCAGCCCCCTTCCTGGGGCAACCTTGAACTTGGCAATGGAAACCCTTGGGGTAGCAGGCCAAGGTATCCCACGGGAATTATTTTAAATGTACAACATTTATTTGTTGATGTTACTAAGATTTCAGTTGTGAACAGTTTGAACTTTTTCTGCACATTTTTGAGGCTCTGAGGCCATCTATTTGTTGGCTGGGGGAGGGTGGGAGGTGGAAAGAGAAAAGTTCTTTCCCGCATTTTCCTTGGGGTATCTCAGCAAGGTCACAGTAGTGCCCAACGCTGAAAAATGTGGAGAAAGGTTGGCCCTTGGGTGAGTGGGATGGAGGGGATCCAATTAGGATGGCCCAGGCCCCGTGATCCACCAGTAATGCTCTGCTCTGTCTCTAGAACATTCATACAGCCTCCTCCAGGACATCCTTTGGCCTACTTCCCAGTGTATTTTCCAGAAAAAGAGGAGACCACATTAGAGTCCATGTACCCCCTCTCTCCCTGAGCAGTCCTCACCTGGGTCCTGGGTGTGCAGGACCCACCCACGTGACACCTCTTGTTTCCTCTTTGGAAAGTTCACAGCCAGAACCCAGGACCCAGGTAGGCAAGAAGCAAGGGGTTCAGGAGTCTCCATGATATTTTGTTATGGAGCAGAGTCAATAAAGAAAGGTGGCCAGCACGGTGGCTCATACCTACAATCCCAGCACTTGGGGAAGCTGGGGTAGGAGGATTGCTTGAGCCCAGGAATTCGAGACCAGCCTAGGCAACATGATGGTGAGACTCCATCTCTACAAAAATAAAAAATAAAAAACAAAAAATAAAGTAAAAAAAGGTGCACCCAGAGCCTGCACAAGAAAAGCCATTCATCAAGCATGATCACTGCCCCCCCAGGAAGCTTCTCAATCCAGTGTGAGTCCAAGGATGGACTCCACATCAGTGACCCTATGGCCCCCAACACTGGCTCATGGTGACTTAGAGTTCTAGTTTATGGCAACCCTGGGTGGGCTCCTCCAGGGTTCTAGGTCCTATGTCCTGTGGTCCAAGCGGTTCCAGGTGTCAACAGCCCCAGGGGAAGGTGATCTTGGCTAATGGTAGCATCGGGTTCTAGGCGTTGATGGTCCTGTTAATGACTATTGGAGACAGCGGCCCTAGACTTTAGTAGCCATGGGAAATCTGGGTGCTGGTGTTCCTGGGCATTACTGATGGAGGCTCCACAGCTCCAGGTGCTGGCCGCCTTCTGAAACTAGGTCTCAAGCCTGTAAGCATTGGCCGCAGCTGGTCAGAAAGAAAGGAAGAGGCGCCAAGCCAGAGTCGGCCTCGTGCTGCTGAGCAGCTGCGCAAGCGTTCCTGGTACTCGAGCAGTTGCAGCAGGTTCTTTCTCTTCTGAAGTTCTTCTCTTTCTGTTTATCTAGCGACCTCCTCCAGGGGCACACCCACTAGCTTGTGACTCTTCTGTAGTCCCCTCAGGAACCTATGGGAGAGTCACCATCTATAGCATTTGACTTGAAGCTGCAAAGCCCTAGTAAGACCCAATAGTGTTGACTTGGGGACTTCTTTTGGCCTGGACGCTGGTAGGGGGTGTCCAGCCCTAGATGCCCTCAGGGGCCCAGGCCCATGCTGTGTGACTTTCTCCCCACACACTCCCCTCCTGCTTGGGCACTGGAATCCAGGAGGAATAGGGGACAGTGAGTGGCAAGGACTGCCTTGTGGTGGGAAGGACGTCATTAGAAAGCAGCACATAGCTGCGAATGGAGGGAAATAGGCATGGCCAAGCTGTCGCTTTGCCTTGAGAGTGACCATGACGGAGCTTGACCAGTTCATGACCTGTGCACTAACCTTGGTCTTTTTAAAATGTGTTTGTTTGAGACAGGGTCTCACTCTGTCACCTAGGCTGGTCCCAAACTCCTGGGCTCAAGTGATCATCCTGTCTCAGCCTCCCAAAGTTCTGGGATTACAGGCATGAGCTGACACAGTGCCTGGCCTTGGTCTCCTTCCTTCTCCTTCCTTCCTTTCTTCCTTCCTCCCTCCCTCCCTCCCTCCCTCCCTTCCTTCCTTCCTTCCTTCCCTCCCTCCCTCCCTCCTTCCTTTCCTTCCCTCCCTCCCTCCTTCCTTTCCTTCCTTCCTTCCTTCCTTCCTTCCTTCCTTCTTCCTTCTTTCTTTCTTTCTTTCTTTCTTTCTTTCTTTCTTTCTTTCTTTCTTTCTTTCTTTCTTTCTTTCTTTCTTCCTTTCTTCCTTCCTTCCTTCCTTCCTCCTTTCTTTCTTTCTCTCTCTCTCCCTTTCTTCCTTCCTTCCTTCCTTCCTTCCTTTCTTTCTTTCTTTCTTTCTTTCTTTCTTTCTTTCTTTCTTTCTTTTCTTTCTTTCTTTCTTTCTTTCTTTCTTCCTTCCTTCCTTCCTTCCTTCCTCTTTCTTTCTTTCTTTCTTTCTTTCTTTCTCTCTCTCTCTCTCTCTCTCTCTCTCTCTCTCTCTCTCTTTCTTTCTTTCTTTCTTTCTTTCTTTCTTTCTTTCTTTCTTTCTTTCTTTCCTTTTTCTTTTCTATCTCACTCTGTCACCCAGGCTGGAGTGCAATGGCACGATCTTGGCTCGCTGCAACCTCCACCTCCCAGGTTCAAGCGATTCTGCTGCCTCAGCCTCCTGGATAGCTGGGATTACAGGCATCTGCCACCAGGTCCAGCTAATTTTTTTTGTCTTTTTGGGTTTTTTTTTGGTTTTGTTTTTTTTAGTAGAGACGGGGTTTCACCATATTAGCCAGGATAGTCTTGATCTCCTGACCTCATGATCTGTCCTCCTCAGCCTCCCAAAGTGCTGGGATTACAGGCATGAGCCACCATGCCCGGCCTGGCCTTGGTCTTTCTTAATCCCCAGATGGAACCTCCTCTACCCCACCAACTTCCCCTTCAAGACCCTGCCCAACACCAGGCTCCCGCCCCTCAAGCTCAGATCAGGCCCTGCCCCCACTCATCTCCTGGATCCTCAGGCACCTGCAGTAGAACCAGGGGCTTACCCAGCAGCAGATGGTTCCAAACAAGGCAAGGTTCTTGAGTAGCAGAAAATATTTCTGCACCCACCATATACCAGCACGGAGCCATGGGGAAGCTGCTTCTCTGCAAAATGGGAGTAACAGGACCTGCCATGCAATGTTGCTGTGAGGACTGGTCAAGTCAATTATCATTAAGAAAATAAAACCTGGGAAATTCCCAGGCACAATCTTTCTGAACCTCTGCAAGACAGGGTAACAGCAATTATCTAGAGGCCTATTGAGAGAACCAAATAGTGACAATGGTGGGGGCAGAATGCTCAGACAGGCCAGGCACCGTGTCAAGCACTTCACTGCATCATCTCAATCTTCAGCCTCCATGGTAGGCACCACGGCCACTGTCCCCACCTCACAGGTAAGAGAGCTGTGGCACAGGGAGGTTCCATCCTCGTAACACAAATGGGGAAGTTAGGATTTGACTCCTACAACCCAGCTCCTGAGCCTGCCTGGTTAAGCCTTGGGCTGCAGCTATATCAGAACTGGAAGCACTTCGTAAGGTTCCGTGTACAAGTTAGTTATTATAAGTCACTTGTGGGGCCGGGGTGGGGGATCCCAGCCAGCAGCCTCCGCACTGACCGGTGGCTGAACCCAGGCTGGGCTGTCTGCCCTGGGAGCAGGGCGATGCCTGGGGACGGATGGCCCTGTGTCCTCTCAGCTGGGCGCTGCAAGGGCCTAAGGCCACCTTCCTGTGGTCTCTGCTGCGGTGCGGGCAGAGGCCACTACCAAGGAAGGTGGGATCCGACCTGTCTGGGCAGGTCTGCTCTGCCGAGACCCGGCTGGCTCTCCAGTGGCTGGGATGCCCCAGAGCGGGCAGGCAAGCACGTCTCGAGCACAGGCCCCTGCCCGGGAGGCCCCGCTAATGACCCCGTGCATTCCGGCCTGCACGGCCCCGGCCCGGGAATTGGCTGTGGGCAGGCCCATTAGCTGGAATCCTCCCAATGCTCACACATCAGAGTAGAGGGGGGAGAAGTGAAAAGTTGAAAAAGAGCTAATTATCGCTTTTATCAGAGCGGGTGGGTTGATGGGTCCTGCCCGAGGGCAGCTGGGACTGCATTAAAGATTAAACGCCAGGTGGGGGGAGTGAGCTCGTCATTCCACAGGAGGGGGGCCGGCAGGCGGCCCCACGGAGACCTGGTGGCAGGCGGCAGCCTTAGATCTGTCAGCCAAGCCCTCTGTCCCAGCACCCACCACAGCCACATTCCACCAGGGGACCCCCGCAGTGCCGGCACTTCCGCCCCATGGGGAGGGCAGCTGGAGTCCACCTTTGCTCCCTCAAGGGCTGAAGGGTCGGGGCAAGCCTAATTATCCAATTGGTAGGTTTCCTGGCACCTGTCTTGGGGGACTTAATGACCCCTGCACATCACGCAGTGACCTTCTGTGTAAACCTACATTGGAATCTTATGAGGCCTGGCAAACCTCAAGGTTGGGTAGGCTGATCCCCCTTGTTATTACAGAGCAAGAACCCAAGGCCCAGAGAAGGAAGGGGACTCAGTCAATCACATTGCCCGCTGTGAAGTTAGTCCCGTGAAGCTGCAAGTCCATCGAGGACTCGGCGGCATCTTCAGCACTGGCCTTTATACCTAAGGTATTGAGATTAAAGAACAGGGCAACTAGCTCAGAACCAGGCCAGGATGACTTTGTTATACCGTCGCAACCCAACAGGGTTTTGGGTGTCCGAGGTGTTTCATGGGTGTTTGTTGGCTGTGATCAGGGTGGCACCTAAGTGGTCACAGTAGGCATTCTCCAAATCGTGGGGCGAATTCACTGGCTGCAAATAGAGGATGAGTGTCCTGGTCTGGAGTTACAAACCAAGCCATGGGTGAGCCAGCTGTGCTAACCCCATCATGCCCAGCATCATTGTTTGTGTCCTGATGAAGATGTCCACCAAGACACCACCACGCCCACTTGAAGCATGGCATCCACTCTCTGGCCCCACCAGGGACCCTCAGCCCCTGGCTACCTTGGCTCTTCCCGGGCTCTGCCCTAGCTCAGGAGAATTAATTGGGCTCTTTGCTTCTTTCTCTTGCCGACACTTGCAATCTTTCTAGATGCCTCTAGAAGCCAGGGCCTTCCAGTTTGTTGTTTTCAGGATTCCAACCTCAGCTTGGAACTCCATGGCTGTTCTTACATCTCCCCATGGTGAGGAGATTCCACAGGTGACATGTAGATACTCAAGTCAAGGGGGTCCTGGCCTCCCCTACTCTGCTCATATACACTGTCCCATAGGCAGACACCCTCCACCCAAAATGCTCTGGGCTAGACTGCTCTAGGAGAGCCCCATAAATGCCTGGCTGGGAGAATGAAAGAGTCTGGACAAAAACAGATAAAAAGGGTCTGAGGTCCATAAAGGACCCCAAGCTGTAGCTACACTGGCCACATGAGAATAAATGAGTTTGAGCAAAGATAGATAAAAAGGATCAGAAGTCCATAAAGGACCTCAAGCTGAAACTACAGTGGCCAGTGTCTAAGAGGCCAGCCAACATGATGCTGGATTGCTGTGAAAGATTTAAATACAGGAACCTACTCCTCAGAACCAGGTATTTCTTAAGAAAGTTCAGGTAGCCAAGCAAGGGGGCTCATGTCTCTAATCCTAGCACTTTTGGAGGCCGAGGCAGGTAGATCACTTGATGTCAGAAGTTTGAGAACATTCCGGCCAACATGGTGAAAAGCCAACTCTACCAACAATACAAAAATTAGCCAGGCATGGTGGTGCGCTCCTGTAATCCCAGCTACTCGGGAGGCTGAGCCACAAGAATTCTTGAACCTGGGAGCAGAGGTTGCATTGAGCCAAGATCACGCCACTGCACTTCAGCCTGGGCAACAGAGTGAGACTCCACCTCAACAAAAAAAAAAAAAAAAAAAAAAAAAAAGGAAAGAAAGAAAGAGAAAGGTCAGGTAGTTCTGGGCTGCATAAGCCAGCACTCTACAGTTCTTCAACAGACACTCACACACAGTGGTGATGAATCTTCTGATCAATTGTATGTATATTTGATGATGTACATCAGCCACTAGATTGAACATCCGTGAAAACTAGGACCATGTCTTTTTTTGTCCATCCCTGAGCCCCCAGTACCTGGCCTGGCACTTTGCAGGACTGTCTAAATATTTATTGAAGGAGAGAGGAGAGGAGGAAGGAAAGAAAGAAGGGCAAGAATTTTTTCAGGAATCGAGGTGACTGAGAGCCACTTCTTGCTCATAGAAAGCTCACAGTCCAGTGCGGGGAGAGAAAGAGATGGACAGATGGACAGACACCTACAATGCTAGTGCAGGCATAAAGGGAAAAACAGTCTGATGGTGGAAGCTCAGAAGAGGAAGTGATTCAGGGGAGAGTTTGGACATTTTCTACGGCTTGAGTCTTCAAGGCTGAGCAGGAGTGAGTTGGATGGACAAAGGCAGGAAAGTCATTGTCAGTAGGACTGGCACATACAAAGGCACAGAGCAGGGAACATGTAGTCGGCATTCAGAGACAGATGATTCGGCTCAGGGGATGGGGCTATGGTGTACCTTGAGGGGCATTGGAGGTGTGGGTCTGGGAAGGTGGGCGGATGGTGGGGAAGAGCTGAGGGACTTACCTGGGGTTTTTAGGCAGGGGTGTGACATTTCCAGCCACCAAGGGTAAAGGGAGGAGGCTGGCACAGTGGTTCACGCCTGTAATCTCAGCACTTGGGGAGGCTGAGGCAGGGGATCACTTGAGGTCAGGAGTTCGAGACCAGTCTGGCCAACATGGTGAAACCCCCTCTCTACTAAAAATACAAAAATTAGCTGGACGTGGTGGCATGCGCCTGTAATCCCAGCTACTCCAGAGCTGAGGCAGGAGAATCACATGAACCCAGGAGATGGAGGTTGCACTGAGCCGAGATCGCACCACTGCACTCCAGGCTGGGTGACAGAGCAAGACTCCATTTAAAAAAAAAAAGAAAGAAAAGAAAGAAAAGAAAAGAAGAGTAAAGGGAGGAACTTGGAAACTCTAAGGACTGCCATTAACATTCACTAGAAACACGGACTGTTTAGTCTGGAGCCAAGAAAGTTCCAGGGTTCATGAAGCCCCTGCAGAGGGAAGTCCTCTGGTCAGAGGATAAAGAAGGACCAGACCTAGTGGGAGGATGAGACTGGGCCACATGCAGGGATGTTTCCGGCTGGAAGGCTGTCAGGTCGGGTGGAACGGGAGGCATTTCATGGCGGTGATCATTTTCTCCCTGGTGTTCTGTACAGACAAACTGACATCCTCCCAGCTGAAGTGATAGCCTTGGAAGGGGGAAGGTTTGAGGGGCCCACATGAGAGCCCCTGGCTGGGTACCCCCTGGAAGCCTCTCAGCTCTTGGCCCAACTGAGGACGCTGCAGATGGTGTGGGGAACGCCTACCATCCATCACAGAGGTCAGAGTGCGGTGTCCTCACTGCACAGCTGGGCCCTGGTGACCTTGCTTTGGGTTCTGGCTGAGGCATCTTCCATCTGTGACCTTGGCAAGAGGCTTCGTCTCTCTGAGCCTCAGTTTGCTCATCTGCAAAAGGGGACGATAAGGCACACCTGCCTGCCCTGTGGGCTATGGTGAGGCTCAAAACGAACGGCCACAGAAGACACTTTGTAAACAGGAATGCGCTACACAAAGGTTAAATAGGATTATCAACACGTAATACCCAAGTCACAGGACAGGGAAGACCCAGACACAGAATTTCAGGGTCCGGACCAAATTTTCTAGAGGCTGGGACTAGCCAGAGAGCCCTGAGGCTGCCAGGGGTCCCCCTCCTGTCTCTCCCCATCAGGTGCTTTGCAACCTGAATTCAAAATCCTACTCTTCCCCTTTCCAGCCTTGGGCAAGGCCCTCAGGCAAGGGCCCTTCATTTCTCTGTGCCTCAGTTTCCTCAACTGTCAAGGGGTGATAGGTGCACCTACCTCGGGGGCTGTCATGGAAATGAAACAGGATGAGGCGGGCAAAGTCCTGGCTCAATGCCAGGCCCACTGAACATGAGCATTAAAACGGGTGGTTCTTGGCTTCCTTCCTTCCTGGCATCCAACCCCCGCCCGTGCCTCTTGCTCCTGCTTTTGTCTCTTCCTGAGAGCCTTGCCCAGGGTTCCTGAGGGACCCTCTGGTCAGTGAGATCCTTGGAGCTTGGGCCTTTGGAAGGAAGCTTGTGACAAGGTCCAAGGGTTACTATGGACAATGCCATCCCAAAGAGAGGCCATGCCTGTGGCTGAAGGAGATAGACCCCAGGGCAAGGGCTGAGCACAGTGGTTTTGCCAGGAGTCTCTCAGTTGCAAAATTTCACAGCCCTGGGAACTTTCAAATGGAGTGACCAAAACGTGGTCCCAGAGCAGTGCTGTCACACGACACCAGTATGAGTCTGCCCGGAGGCAGTGATGCTGGGATGCCAAGACCTCCCACTCCCTGGTCTCGGGGCCTGAGCTCCTAATGGAAGTCCAGGAGGGACTGCTCCCCTTTGCCCACTCCCCACCATCCAGCCTCTTCTCGAATTGGCAGGAAGGAGGAAAACCCACCAGGGGACTCACAGACCCGGATTCTTCCTCCTAAAGCACCCTCCAGCTGGGCAGCCCTTGTCCCTCATGGAGCACTTTAGGCAGAGTTGGGAAACCACAAAAATTTTAAGCTGAGATGAAGGAACGTAATGGACTCTAATCTGAACTGACAGCAGCATGATTAGTCGGCACAAGACTGCAGGAGCAGTGGGGCACTGGCAGGGAGGGAAGAGGAGCAAGGAGGAGGAGGGACGAGGGACAAAAAGACATAGAGCAGACCCAAGAATGAGGCAGAGCCTCAGGGGTGGAGATGCAGGCCGGGCTGAAATGGTGACATGGGAGGGGCTACTTAGGATAATATTTACGGTGATGGTAGTAATTGCAGAGAATGCTTATTTAGAGCTGACCATGTGCCAGGCACTGTTCTAAGCACTTGTATTAACAAATGTGATCCTTGCAATGTAGGTGTTAGTATCTCGATCCTCATTTTACAGATGATATAGAAATAAAGGCATGGAGAGGTCCATCGATAAAGAACGTCAGTCCTGCGCGCAAGGCTGGGGTCTGGTTGCTAGCAGAAGCTGCCTTCTGTCCTCTAGAGGTCAAAAGTCAAAGGTCCCACTTAGGAGTCCGTGAAATGCAACTGACACTTTCAGAATGAACAAGTGCTTGGGGTCTGTGGCGAGGAGGGTGAGGGAGGGCTGTGTGGACCCCTCCATCCAGGGTTTGGAGGGAAGAAAAGGCATACTCTAATAATCACAGCACAGGTATGGGTGACGGGGGACCAAGGACACAAAAGTCAGAGGTCTTAATTAGCCTTTTAGGACTCAGAGGTCCATTTATCCCAGCGGGGGCTGATGGCCACGACCCCTGACAGCTGGCTGGTCTCCACTAAGGCCATGATGAAGCTATGGGTTAATACATGACTTCCATGTTCTTCCAAGAAAGGACAGAGGGGACTTGGTCTCCAGCTCAGCTTGCCTGTGGTTAGCTGGCCCCACAGCTCTCCGAGGGTCAGACGTGCTGAGCCACCCCTGCCACGCCCAGGGAGGCACTTCCTGCCTGGCTAAGGCAGTCACACCCAGAGGTCCTGATTCTGAAGGGGACATCTCTGAGTGAGTGGTTCATTCCCTCCCCATCCTGCATCTAGACATAGTCAACTCCTGACCATCTGCCCCCACTGGAAATCAGATTTTCAAAATCATATTGATGCCACCACGGGTTCTAAGTCTAGGACACGAATAAAGATTGAGTTGTATTTAGTAGGCTGGGCAGAATCAGGAGAAATGGTTCTCTTCCTGCTGCAAGGAAGAGCTGAGCAGGCAAGCAGAGGAAATTTTAGATATGAGAGCTCTGCTGTAGGGTCAGGAAGGGGCTAAGAGGCACCTGGAGTCAAAGCTTGACAATGCGACCTCATGCAGGTTACTTAACCTTTACATGCCTCAGTTTCTTCATCGGTAAAATGGGGGTAGTGATTACAGTAGCTTGCTCCTGGTAGGGTGGTTGTGAGGTCAAGGATTTAATCAAATCCAAGTAAAGCATTTTGCACAGCACCAGGTGCATCGGTGGTGCTTGGAAACACTGGTTTTCATTGCTATGAACAGTATGCTGCTGCCTTGGGTCTGGCATGGGGAAATTTCTTGGTCTTCCTAGAAATGGGGAAATTTCTTGGTCTGTGACATAAGATGAGAAACCAGACAGTGTGGGTTGTTTTGGTCCTGTGCTTGACAGGGAGCTGATTCTAGAAGAGCCAAGAACCCCCCTCACTGGACCACCCTGAGCTTCAAACTTCTCTCTGCCCTCCTGTACCCAGGATTGGATTAGTGTAAACTGTAAAATGCAGCAGCAGTGTTAGGAGTTCCTGTCACCAAGGGCCTTTCAGAGGCCCAGGAATATATCAGTAGAGTGAGTGGCAGCCTTAGGGTCCCCTCTCCCTAGCCTCTGTCAATGACAGCAACCATAATTGAGGAATAATAATAGCTACCATACAGTAAGCACATCCTGTGTGCCAGGCACTTTCTGGGGACACCTTTAATCCTCCCAGTGACCTGCAAGGTTAGCGTTTGTCACCCAGCACCATAAACTCCCACTGACACCTGCATCCCTCTCCCTCCAACTCCCCACCTGACCCACACCTCCCTAAGATGCAGGCTGTAGCTGGGCTCTCACTTCTCTGGGAAGCTTTCTCTGACATCCCCTAGGCCAGTTAAGTATCCCTTCTCCCTGCTGATGTTCCCATAAGCACACTCTACGTCCCACTTGTGAAAACTCATCACATTTTATTTTTATTTATTTTGGATCAAGAATACATTCACATGGTTCAGAATTCAAAAACAACAAGAAATGGAGTAAAAAGTCTGTCTGCTCTGCCTATCTCCAGTTCCCAGCCGCTGAGTTTGGCTGCCCAGGGTGAGTAGGGTTGTCAGTTTCATCACACTGAATAATGATGACTTGTTTATCTGTCTTCTGTTCTTTAAGAGCAGGGACTCTGCCTGTCTCACTAATTGCTTCATCCCTGGGGTCCAGCATAGTGGCTGGCACGTAGTAGGAGTGCTACATGTGTTATCTATCTCTCTGAGAGATTTCTTTCTTTTTTTTTTTTTTTGGAGAGGGAGTCTCGCTCTGTCGCCCAGGCTGGAGTGCAGTGGGGTGATCTTGGCTCACTGCAACCTTCACCTCCTGGGTTCAAGTGATTCTCCTGCCTCAGCCTCCCAAGTGTCTGGTATTACAGGCATATGCTACCATGCCCGGCTAATTTTTTGTATTTAGTAGAGACGGGGGTTTCACCATGTTGGCCAAGCTGGTCTCGAACTCCTGACCTCAGATGATCCACCTGCCTCAGCCTCCCAAAGTGTTGGGATTACAGGCTTGAACCACCACACCTGGCATTCTCTGAGAGATTTCTATAGAAAGATATCTATATGGAGATTTTTTTTTAATGAATGAGGCTCAGAGAAGAAAGGTGACTTTGCCTGCTTAGTTCTAACTCCCAAGACAGTGCTCACTGGGGACTCTGTTTATCTGAATTTTAATGACCACCTGTCCCTTCTTCTTGGACATTTGACCATCCTCTGTGAAATGGATCCTGATTTCAATTTTTCAGGCTTATTTTTAAATGGGAACATAAACAGTATCCTTCATTAATTATCAGGAAATAGAGCAATGCTATACTCCCAAAGTCCCATTGGTGCCTGCCCAATCCTGACCTCATTTTACCACCACTCCAACTTTGTGTTAAGGATGTTATTGCTGGCCAGGCGCCGTGGCTCATGCCTGTAATCACAGCACTTTGGGAGGCCAAAGCAGGTGGATCGCTTGAGCCCAGGAGTTCGAGACCAGCCTGGGCAACATGGTGAAACCCCATCTCTACTAAAAACACAAAAATTAGCCAGGTATAGTGGTGCATGCCTGTAACCCCAGCTACTTGGGAGTCTGAGGCAGGATAATTGCTTGAACCCAGGAGATGCAGTTTGCAGTGAACTGAGATCGCACCACTGCACTCCAACCTGGGCCACAGAGTGAGACTCGGTCTCAAAAACAAAAAACGAAAAACAAAAAACAAACAACAACAACAAAAAAACAGATGCTGTTGCTCACCTGGCCTCACTTTGCCCACCTGTAAAATGGTGTCAAAAGACAAAATGACAACAAATTTTGTTTAAAGATCTTAACTGGCTTTTATTCGTGATTCCAGAATTGGGCAGCCCTCTGAACCGCAGCATATTCAAAGAACTCCAACCAGCAACATGATCAGGCAGTATTTATGGACAGAAAACAGAAGTGAGATGTAGATACAGCTTAACTGGTTATAGCTCAGCATCCTTAATTGAATCACCTGGCCACCTACATTGACAAATGCTCAGCTGCTGTAACTGCCCCAAAACTCAGAGATTTGTTACAACTTTTTGCAACTTAGGAGTATACTCCTAAGTTAATTGCATTTAGCATGAGTGAGTCCATATTTGTTTGGTCTGTTGGGTCCATTACAGGAGCACAGTACAAACTAATGGCCTCCTACAAATCTTACTTAATAATTGGAAGGGGCCCAATAATTCTATGCATCTTTGATGTCTTCTCTAGTTTAACCTCCACCCCCACCAATTGATATAGGTTGATGCCTGCAGTAAATGGGATAGTTATAAAGTTAATGCTTGTTACCAACGCAACTAGTGCATGAAGTGGGTGAGGATGGCTTTCTGTCCTGGGCTCCATATCAGCCAGACTGGCTATGTCCCCAGCACTAGCCCAGGCCCAGGGTCAAGTACACACAGCTGTGTGTCCTCTGAAGTGCTGGAGGGAGAGAAAGAAGTTCGTCTGGGGAAGCGGGTGGAGCTGAGACGGGGGGACCACCTTGGGGAGGGTGGGTTGGTCCAAGCGCCGTCTCTCCCAGGGACCAGCAGGCTGCTTTCTAGCTGGGTTAGCTCACTCCCCACCTCATCTTGCAGAAGCTCCAGGTTCAGCCTTCTGCACAGCTTTGTTCTTATGGTTGAGGCAGCCAGGGATTCTGAGAGTTGGGAAGGGGAAGCCAGGGGGAATGAAGGGAAGGAAAGGGAGAAGAGAAAAGGGTAGGTAGGATGGGCAATAAGGAGCCCGTGTGTCAGGGAGGGATGTGGTGCCAGCTACACCAGGAAGCCTGCTATGGCAGGGCACTGCCAGTGAGGGAAATAAGGATGGGTAAACAATATGGAGAACAAGATTTATAAACTCATTTGTTCATTCATTCATCCAATAAAACAAAGGATGCCAATATTGACAAATGACTGTCACTCAAGACATACACAACATGCTAAGGTGGCCAGGCACGGTGGCTCACACCTGTAATCCCAGCACCCCTGGGAGGCTGAGGCCAGCGGATCACTTGAGACCAGGAATTTGAGACCAGCCTGGCCAACATGGTGAAAACCCATCTCTACTGAAAATACAAAAATTAGCTGGGCGTGGTGGTGCACTCCTGTTGTCCCAGTTACTTGGGAGGCTGAGCCAAGACAGTCGCTTGAACCTGGGAGGTGGAGGTGGCAGTGAGCAGAGATCACGCCAGTGCACTCCAGCCTGGGTGACAGACCGAGACTCTGTCTCAGAAAAAACAAACAAACAAACAAACAAACAAATGCTGGCCAGGCGCAGTGGTTCACACCAGTAATCACACCAGCACTTTGGGAGGCCGAGACAGGCGGATCACCTGAGGTCAGGAGTTCAAGACCAGCCTGACCAACATGGAGAAACCCCACCTCTACTAAAAATATAAAATTAGCCGAAAATACAAAATTAGCCAGGTGTGGTGGCGCATGCCTGTAATCCCAGCTACTCAGGCGGCTGAGACAGGAGAATTGCTCAAATCCGGGAGGTGGAGGTTGCGGTGAGCCGAGATCTTGCCACTGCACTCCAGCCTGCGCAACAAGAACAAGACTTCATCTAAAATAAAAAGCTAAGGAAATATAAAAGAGGGAGCAAATAAGTATTTGATGGGTTGCAGGAGTTGGGAAGTTGGGGGAGTTCACAAATTTCACTGGAGATATTCAAACCAAGTCAGGAAGCAAATATAGGAGAAGCCAGGCCATAGTCCTCCCAGCTCCACGGCCTCTCCCTTCCCAGACCTCCCAATCCCAGTCCAGCTGTTGCCCTCCCTGGGTCTGAACGCTGGCCCTGCCACATACTTGCTGTGTGACCTCAGATAAGTGATCAAACCTCTCTGAGCCCCAGTTTTCTCAGCTGCAAAGGAGGGATGACACCAAATTGGAGGGTTGTCATAAGATTCGAATACAACAATGCACGTGAGAGGCGCTCTGCAGAGCACTTGGTACCTGTATGCAGCCTGCGCAAAACAACTGCTGTGGCTGTTTTCAGTACTGGCAGAGCAGCAACTCCATTTACCAAACCCTGGGCCTCTGTCATCAGCCTGGAAAGGAAAGCAGAGGCCATTCCAGGCATCCCCCATCCCTGGCCCCCAGCCCTTGGGGAAACATGAGAAGCAGAGCTTGAGGATCTCCTGTGTGCCCCCTCACGCCCCTTAATCCTTCCTGAACTTGGGGAGGGGGCTGGGTGTGGGGCGGGGGCGGCACCACTGCAACACCTGCACAGCCCTGACATCTCCCGCCTCTGGGCAGAGAAAGCAATTTCAGAAATGACATGTTGCCAACAAGCAGAAATCAGCTTCTGAATTAAAATGTGTCGGCGTCAGGTGACCCCGGGCTCGGAGGGCTGGCTGCATGAAGACAGCTGAGATTAGAGCCTGTCAGGCTCTGGAGGGGCTGTGTGGGAAGAGGTGGGGGTCCGGGGGGCTATCGTTGCTCCCCAGGCTTCTGGCCACCCTGGACTTGTTGAGACGTGGGGGCAGGAATTCGGACGCTGAGTCAGGTTCTCCCGCGCCTCTGCCCGGCCTCCACCACTCCACTGCCCACTCTCCATGGCGGGAGGACGGTGGGGCAGGGGTAGGGGCTCAGCTCCCCTGAGACAGCTCCAGCATAAACACACTAATGGGCCCAAGAGAGCCAGCGAGGAATGTGGGCCCCACAGCCCCTGGGGACTTGAGGAGGGATGGGAGTGGGGGGATAAGACGCGCAAGAGGCATCAGCCTCCTCTCCACAGGTATGCAGGGTGGGGAGAAAGAGAGAGAGGAGAAGACAAGGAGGACCAAGCAGCAGGATTAGAAGATGCCACCAGTCACCCTGAATCCTTGCAACTCCCTCATACCCCTTCTGTCTGTCCCCAGGCCATGCCCTGCACTCCCCGGAAGAGACAGTGACGAAGCTGTTTCATTTCCAGCCCTGCTACTTACTGCGTGGCCAGGGAGCCTCTCTGCGCTTTAGTTTCCTCATCTATAAAATGGGGATCATAGGCCAGGCGCAGTGGCTCATACCTGTAATCCCAGCACTTTGGAAGGCTAAGGTGGGTTGATCACCTGAGGTCAGGAGTTCGAGACCAGCCTGGCCAACATGGTGAAACCCTGTCTCTACTAAAAATACAAAAATAAGGCCAGGCGTGGTGGCAGGCGCCTGTAATCACAGCTACTCTAGAGGCTGAGGCAGGAGAATCACTTGAACCCGGGAGGCGGAGGTTGCAGTGAGCCAAGGTCATGCCACTGCACTCCAGCCTGGATGACAAAAGCAAGACTCCATCTCAAAAAAACAAAAACAACAACAACAAAAAACAATGCTGGGCATAGTGGCTCATGCCTGTAATCCCAGCACTTTGGGAGGCCGAGGTGGGCGGATCACGGGGTCAGGAGATCAAGACCATCCCGGCTAACACGGTGAAACCCTGTCTCTACTAAAAATACAAAAACAAAATTAGCCGGGCGTGGTGGCGGGCACCTGTAGTCCCAGCTACTTGGGAGGCTGAGGCAGGAGAATGGCGTGAACCCAGGAGGCAGAGCTTGCAGTGGCCTGAGATCATGCCACTGCACTCCAGCCTGGAAGACAGAGGGAGACCCCGTCTCAAAAAAAAAAAAAAAAAATGGGGCTCATGGTTGTATGGACCCCTGGGGACCTCTGGGGTTGCCCAGAGGGGAATGTGAGGAAATGGCCCGCACAGGAGTGCCTGTGTGGAGTGGAGCCTGCACAGAGCCAGCTACTGGAGTTCTGGACACCATGCATGCCAGCCATCTATTTGCTTGTCTCTCCCCTTGTCTGGGACCTCCCTAAAGGCTGGACTTAGTCTCATTACCATGGCGTCTAGGACCCCGTCATGTGCCTCGTGCACCGTAGGCCACCAATCAGTGTCTGCTGCATGATCGGTTGCAAGAAGGAACTGGTGAGAGATGGGGTGAAGTCAAGAATGGGAAAGAAATGGGGAGGGTGGGGGCAGGCATATAGGATGCTTCCCCCCAGTGCCTCTCCTCCAGAATGTCCCCATCCCCATCATGGGTGAGCCTGTAATCCCAGCTACTCTAGAGGCTGAGGCAGGAGAATCGCTTGAACCCAGGAGGTGGAGGTTGCAGTGAGCCGAGATTGCGCCACTGCACTCCAGCCTGGGCGACAAGAGTGATACATCCTGTGGCTCCTAACAGCATGCACAGAATAGGATACACATCAACCAAGCAGCTTCTTACCAAAATGTTTAACCTGAATCCAAGTATAAGGAAACGATCAGGCAAATCTCAGTTGAGAGGTGTTCTATGAGACGTGCAGCCTGAACTCTTCAAACTATCGCTATTATGAAAGCAAAGAAAGCAGGGGATTATTCTAGATTACAGGGAGGTGGAGAGACATAACAACAATGTGCATTGCCTAATTCTTGAGTAGATCCTGGGCCAGGAAAACATGTTTTAAAATGTTTTTCATTTTAATTTTTTAGAGACAGGGTCTCGCTCTGTCGCTCAGGTGGGAAGGCAGTAGTGCAATCACAGCTCACTATAGCCTCAAACTCCTGGGCTCAAGTGATCTTCCTGCCTAGGCCTCTCCAATTGCTGGGATTATGGATATGAACTGCACCTGGCCAGAAAATAATGTTATAAAGGACATTTTGAGAGACAATTGGGGAAATCTGAATGTGGACTATGTAGTAGATAATTTGTGTCAATGTTACAGCTCTTAGATGTGGTGATGGCCTTGTGGTTCTGTCGGAGAATGTTCTCGTCCTTAGGAGATACATGATAAAGTATGTAAGTATCTCGGTGTCTGCAAAGGTCTCACAAATGATTCAACAAGATAGATATTGCATATGCGAAGAGAGATAGCACATGTGGCTGTTTTTAAAGGAGGGGGATATTGTGGGTAGGGTACCCACCTAGTGATTGTCTCCACAAGCCCTGGTTCTCCTGGAAGATGGTGGCACTGAGCAGCTGGAGGTGGAGAGGTCTGCGGGCCTGTTTGGGAACCAGTTTATGAGTAGGAACAAGGTAAGGCTCAGATGGGGACAAGAGGAGGTGAGGATGGTGTATGGTAGAAAGAATATGGGGTTTGGAGGCAAAAGGCCTGGATCCACTTGTTAGCAATGTAGCCTTTGGTAAGTCACTTAACCATTTTGTGTCTCAATTCCCCTATCTGTAAAAAAAGAAGAGGGGTGTCCAGCTTGTGAGATTCAAGAGAGGAAACAGATGAGAAATCCCTTGATAAACTGGAGCCTGCTGCTGCATGCGGACGTGTCTGTCATTACTCAGAGCCAGCTGGTCTCCGGGCCCAGGAACACTGGGTAGAAGGAGCATGTTAGGACAGGGATGCTAGTGGAAATGTAGGCCCCTGCAAGCTGGACTGCCTTCCGCCCTGGGGAGCCAGGTAAGGCAATGTGGACCCCAGCAGGGCTGAAGAACTGGGGCAGGGCAGGCCTGAGCCAGGAGACAGGCACACTCTGTTGTGTTTGGCTCAGAAAGAGGCCTCCTCTCCCCTCAGACCCCCAGGAGGATCCTGATGGGTGAGGCCTCCCAAAGCATGTTGGGAAGGCACTGTGGCCAGAAATGGGACACAGGGTTCATGTGTAAATGACCCAAACCACTGCATGGCTGTGCTTCTCATTTCTCCTGTTAGACTGTAGGTCCCTGAAGGCCCCTGCTTGGCTTCATCCCACCCCACCCTGACCCACGCTGCTTGCCACAGCATGAGGGCTCTGGAAACGCTTATCCCTCCAGGAAGGACCCAGGCTCTGGTCTGAGTTGGTGTGTAATCCAGGATGGGTTACTTCCTTCCTCTAGGCCTCAGTTTACCCAGAATCCATAAAATGGGGCGATCCATCCCTGCCCGACCTATACCAGTGTACAGAGGAAAAATCCCATACTTTGGAGGCTGGGAGATCTGTGTTCCAATCCTGGCCCCACTGCCTGCCAGTTGCAATGAGGAGGCTTCTCATCTCACAACCTCCATTTCCTTCTCCATTACAGGGAACATGTCCAGTGTGCAAAGTTATTGCAATAAATTGAGACAAAGTCAATGCAAATAACTGGCAAGTCATTTATTGGTTTATTGTCTTTCTCACCCACTAGGATGTCAGCCCCATGAGGCAGAGACTTGGTCCTGTTCCTTGCTGTACCAAGCACCCGGGATGCTGCCTGGCACTCAATAAGAGATCCCTAAATAATCATTGGTTGAATAAATGGACATAAAGGGCGCTCAATAAGTGATGGTTTCCATTGTTACTCTAAAGTGTCCTGAGACAAAAAGCATTGGAAGTTCATGGTTTTTGAGAAAGGAAAGGTTCAAAAGCAAGTAATCTCCAGGGTTGGCACAGGGCCGTCTGTCTGCCAGGGGATGAAGGGTACCAGGAAAGCTGGGCTTATCTAGACGAGGGGACAGGACTACGTGCTCTTGAGAGGCAGGCAGGAGCATCCATGAGCGATGGGGCACTCGGGGCATCCTGTCTAACAGGCTCCCTCGCCCTAGCTGCCTGTGGCCAGGAGGAAATGCAGGCCCAGTCTGCCAGTGCAGCTGACTTTTGCTAAAGCAGCCAGAAATCCAGTGGAAAACAAGAATGTTTACAAGCAAAACGCAAATGAGAGCACACAAATTTCATCTGTAGGTTGGGAGGGGCCCGGTGGTGTAGCCCAACCTTCTTGGGCGATGTGGGCAGAAGGACCCCTTGGAGTGGCCACTGTGGGGTTCTGGTCTCTCCAGCCTTCTCAGGCAGCCTCAGCCCCTGAGACATGGGACTCCACTTGGAGGAAGTGCCAACATGCCATCCAGATCCGAAAGGCCAGGATCACAGCCCGGGAAGGAACTGCTTCCCTGAGTTCTTGGACTCACAGTGGTATCCAGGCTTTGGGACTCCTGGGCTCAGAGAAGTTAGCCCACAGCGCCTGGTCTATGGAGATGTTCCATAAATATTCACTGAACAAGTCTCTTCATTGTGACTTTGAGCACAGCTCTCCGTCTCTGGGCCTCATCTACAAAATGGCCACGGTAATGTGGCCCCACCTACCTCACAGAGATAACGGAGAAATCAAGTGAGATGAAAGGGGTAAAAGTTTTTGTTTCTGAACAGCAAAGTGCTTTACAAATGCCAGGTGTGGGCATTCTAGTTGTCATTATTATTATGAGCAAGACACTTTTGCCAGAGCAGAAGAAGGGGGCCTGGACCCAGAAGAGCAGAAAATCTATAAAAACATCACAAGGAGGGTCTGGATGGAGCCTACCAGGGCTCGTCACAGAGGGGACATGTGCTCACCAGCTCTGAGACAGACCCAGTCATGGGATACAGGCTCGACCTCCTTCCCGGCCACCTGGCCTCCTGCTCAGTGGCGGACCCGGTCAGGTCAGGCTGTATCTCCCCAGAGGGTTTCTGGGAAAACACAAAAACCCCACCTGTGCTGTCCATGAAATATAGCAACTATATAAATAATATAAATACTTTCTCATATATCTTAGCTACATAAATTATTCTCCTTTGCTCTAAAAACTATATATTTGAGGTAGACAAAAATACCCTGTGAGCATTTCCCTTAAAGCTGTAGAATGAGGGGTCAGTGGTCACTCTAGTCCCCAGGGGCCCCAAGAGGGCAGAGGTGGGTCTTTAGGTGTAACTGGAAAAGAAAGGGATGAGAGCAAGGAAGGAGAAGAGAGGGAGAGAGACAGACAGAGAAGACCCCACAAGCCAAGGAGCCCTCAGAACCTGCACTGTGCCATTGACTTGGGGTGTCCATGTCAGCAGCCAGCCACTGCCTAGATGCCTTAGAGCCTGCCCTTTGCCCTCCCGCGACCCTGGCACTGCCAGTCATGAAGTCAGAATGTGGGTGGCGTGTTGGTGGATCAGGGTGCTCTGGCCCCCAAGTTGCTCCCAGGCCCCCTGTTCTGCCAGTGAGGTCCCTGCTGCCTTATACCCAGCACCTAGCCTGGGTGGAGGCAGAGTTGGGGTCTCAGAGGAGCAAGATGGATTGGGAAGGCAGAGAAAGTCTCTCCATGCTGTGGGAAAGCGGAAGAAACAAGAGAACCAGCCCTCTCCCCATTTTCCGTCTGCCAAGGTGTGGGCCAGGTGCTTGGGTCAGCAACGTCATTTTAACGAGAGGGGCGCAGGTCAGTTTGGCTTCTCAGCTGAGCCTCTGCAGTCGAAAATCCTTCCAGCATCCACCAGACTGCCCTGATCCACTGAAGACTGGGCAGCTCCTCCTCGCCCTTGGAGGTCTCAGGGAGTCGGCCGGGGCCCAGGGAGTGGGCCTTTGTCCTGGAGCTGGCACAGGAGAGGTTTCTGAGCATTCAGCTGATTCTGAAGTTTCCTGTGTCGGTGAAGGGTCAGCAATTCTAGGTTTAGGGAGAAAGGAAGCTGACAGAGGGGCGTGGCAGGGCCAGCAAAGTGGCCAAGGGCTTCCCGAAAGAAGTCACTTCCTCCTGGCTGGCATCGGGCCCCACTCTGGGGAAGTACAATGCCTCCAGCAAGGTGACCCCTGCAAGGTCTTCATCCTGAACCAGAGAGGCGTGTGCAATAGGAACCCCCAGTTTGGTTCAGGGGCTGTGCATCCATGTGTGCCTGTGCGGAGGTGCCAGTCTCTCCTCCTCTCACAGAGGGCCTTGGCAGGTGTTGCTGAAAATGTCCACAGGATCTGAGGAAATGATCAAAGTCACGTCTCCTCAAGTAAGAGCCAAAGTGAGGGCCAAGTGAGAGGCCATTAGGCACTGAAGGAGGCTACCCAGGAGCCAGGCTTAGCAAGGACTCAAGCACCTATAACCCCAGCCAGGGCAAAAGCCTTAATTAGATGAGCAGCTGCAAGAATAGAAATGTAACTTCAAGTCATAGCTCCTGAGCCTGCTGGTCTTCAGTATTGTGAACTCAGCTGGTGTGGGGGCATCACAGACCAGGCAGGCCCCAGCCACAGGAAGTCACCAAAGCTGTCTCAAGAGCCAGCTGAGAAACTGAGCTTGCCATGTCACTGCCAGGCACCAGGAAGCTGTCGCCCTCCTCCTCTGGGTTGGGAGTAAAGATTCCTTTGACCAGGAAGGAACACAGGGAGGGGCCACTGTCTCCCTGTTCAACCTCAGGTCACTGAGTCCCGCCTTGGTGACTGATTCTCCCACCTGCCTTACCTGCACTGATGGTCATTTTGAGCACATCTGGGTGAGTGTGCATAACCCAGCTCTCAAGACAAGAATAAGGCCTCAGGTGAGGCATCTTTGAAAAGCCAAAACAAGGACACAGGGCTCCAGGGCACAGATCTCACTTGGGTTCACTCAAGCGCAGAAAGCTCTCCTTTCTCTGAAAGGATGGCTTCTACTGCTTGGGCTTTCTCCCCATCTCTGGCACAGCAAAACCAGGGGAGTGGTGGAGGTGTGTGACACCTGGAGCTCACTGCACCTGAGCGGGGCCACAGGACCCAACTGGCCCATCCCAGCCAGGATCCCACCTTCACTTCCAGCTGGCACTGCCTGCCTTGGCATTCCCAGCCCAGCAGTTCACCTTCCAAGAACATGCTGGCTCCAAGCCATTCATCCCAGGAAGCAAGATGGAATAGCCCCTCTCTCCCCTCCAAAACTTCAGTCCTGGTGTGCTCTTGGTCTCCCTTATTTCCCTCCACATCTTTCTCACTCTGCCCTCCTCTCCAAGTCCTCAACAAGGTTGGAGATGCTTGGGTTCAGGGATGAGGCTTTGCTTCTCTTTGTTGAGTATCAAGGGAGGCAAAAGGCTGGCCAAGGAATGGTGGTGAGTGGCACACTTGTGTGCATTGGCACACATGCCGGTTTATGCATGTATGTGATGACTGCCTGCCCAGCAGGCCGGCTGACCAGCTGGAAGGGTGCCACGGGAGGTCCTGGCAGTGCCAGACTGGCTTGCTAGGTAGTAGGCCTAGTGCTTGCAGGTGTACACAAGCTCCTCCTGCACACATTGCTGGCACTCCACGTAGCAGCACCACTGCACCTGGCAGTGGCAGGAGAAGGCCACCAGGCGGCTCTGGGTGTCATAGCCCCGCCCGCAGCACAGGCTGCTGCAGCTGGCCTCCCGGGAGCACACCCTACCTGCCGTGCCAGGCGAGTACTTGCTGGGCCGGCAGAAGCTGGGCGAGTCCTCCATGTAGACCAGGTCCCCAGACCTTGGGGCCAGGCCTTTGGTGGGGCTGCCCTGCCTGGAAGGGGCCCACAGCTCTAGGCGGCCCAAGGCCTCATTGGTGGCACTGGACACCTTGACAGCCGAGTCATAGCGCAGTTTCAGCACCTGGCCCGTCTCACGGAACGGGGAGAGCTGCTTCCAGCAGGTGCGCACGGCACAGGAGCCTGACACGCCGTGGCACTTACACGTCGTCCTGAGGCCACTCTTCACAGCCTGTGGGGGGAGGGAGAACAGAGGTGTGGTCAGAGGCCTGGGCCCAGCAGCCAGAGCCTGCCCCTAGAGCACCAACCCCAGCAAGGCAGCGGCAGGAGAATGGGAAAGAGACAGAGGAAGGTTCCCATGAGGGGGAAAGAGAGAACCCAAGCTAGCCATGAGGCACCTTCGTGCAAACTATTAATAGTAAAAGACTCCCTTCCCCTTGGCAGAGACAGCCCTGTACTGTGCCAATGTGCATGCCTTGGTGACAACAGAGTGGGCCAGGTCTCAGTCCCAGCTCCTCCCCTTGGCCTGGAGTTCTTGTGGAATAGACCATTTATGCAACTGAACACAGCAGCCCCAGTTCACACCAACTGAGTGACTGAACACAGCGGCCCCGGTTCACACCAACTCAGTGATTGAACACAGCAGTCCCAGTTCACACCAACTCAGTGATTGAACACAGTGGCCTAGGTTCACACCAACTCAGTGACTGAACACAGCAGCGCCAGTTCACACCAACTCAGTGCTTGAACACAGTGGCCCCAGTTCACACCAACTCAGTGATTAAACATAGTGGTCCTGGTTCACACCAACTCAGTGACTGAACACAGCGGCCCCGGTTCACACCAACTCAGTGATTGAACACAGTGGCCCCAGTTCACACCAACTCAGTGACTGAACACAGCGGCCCTGGTTCACACCAACTCAGTGATTGAACACAGCAGCCCTGGTTCACACCAACTCAGTGATTGAACACAGCAGTCCTGGTTCACAACTCAGTGATGACAACTCAGAACTTAATCTAGTAAACAGCTAAAGCACTGGCGTCTCCCAGCCTCCTCGCCTCAATAGACCAAGATACTTTTCACCCTCCAGGCCTCCCACTACTGTGTACCTCAGCCCCTTCCCTTCTCTGGGCCACTTCTATCTTCCCACCCATAAAATGGAGGAGGAGTGAGGTTGCTCTAGATGGAGGTTATCAAACAATGTTGGCTTCTAGGACCTCCAGGAAGGCCCGGTCCTTAGAATGGAGACCCCTCTCCAAACATCTCCCTGCTTCACCAAGACCTAGTCCTAAGCCTGGCTCCTACTGCTGACCACTGCTCCCACCGATGACACTCATGACCCTTCCCTATTTCCGCTGTGTTCCTGGCACCCAGTCATGACCCAGAGTAGATGCCAAGGGAATGTTGGTTGAAGACGTGAAGTTCATCCTGCCTTCATGAAGTTCATGGCTCTTCATCTGTTTTGGGGGGTGGGGTGCTGGCCTTCTTCAAGCCTTGCTCCCTGGCTCTCCACCCTGGTGGGAAGGCACTGTGGGCAGCTGGGGACATGCTCACCTTGATGCCCACGTGGGTGTTGTGGGCATCTGCCCGTGCCCGCAGGTCCTTGTTTCCTCTCTTGGACCCCAGGAAGTTGCTCAGAAACTTGGTGCTGTACTTGAGGTTGTCACCACACACGCCCCACTGCCAGGCCTGCCGGCTCTCCAGCCCCGGAGAGTCATCACAGGTGCAGCGCTCCATGCGCCCAGCACTGCAGGCCCGGGCCAGGGTGTGGGTTAGGGCGGCAGAGGACACCGCATACAGGAAAGCTGTCTCTTTGAAGCCTGGATCGGGCACCCAGGGGTATAGGGAGGGAGGAAAGGGGGAAGAGAGGGAAGGAGAAAGCTTAGAGGCTGCCTGCCGCCCTCTGAGGGCAGGAGGTGGTGGTGGCAGTGCCATGATGGGCAGGACAAGGGAATGTGGCTTGAGGACACAGCTCCGGGTGGGTCTCCCTGTCAACTGCCCCTTAAATTCTGACTGCAAGTTGCCATTTAAATGGAACTTCCAGGCTGGGCGCAGTGGCTCGTGCCTCTAATCCCAGCACTTTAGGAGGCCAAGGCGGGCGGATCATTTGAGGTCAGGAGTTCAAGACCAGTCTGACCAATATGGTGAAACCCCGTCTCCACTAAAAATACAAAAATCAGCTGGGCATGGTGGCACAGGCCTATACTCCCAGCTACTCAGGAGGCTGACGCAGGAGAATCACTTGAACCTGGAAGGTGGAGGCTGCAGTGAGCTGAGATTGTGCCATTGCACTCCAGCCTGGGTGACAGAGGGAGACCTTATGTCAAAAAAAAATTTTAAATTTATAAATAAATAAATGGAACTTACAAATTCACTATGGAGTATGTGCCCAGATTTCCAGAGGGCAGCAGGCCAGGGGCTACGGCCTCCACCTCTCAGAACACTGAGATGCAAAGAGAAGCTACTCAGAAAACTGGTGCAGGCACAGTTGGGGCTAAACTTGCCATTTTGACTCCGAGTCAGTGTGTGACCATTTGGACCAGTCTATGTCTGAGGCCCCTGAGATAAGCCCCGGGGGCTTCCTGTGAGGCATGATGGTTCTCAAATGTCATTCTCTGCTACCCACTGTGGAATAGACCCAATGACAGAGTGACCTTGAGTCTCCTGGCTGACTTGCCCCAGACTGACCATCCCACCCACTCCGGGACCACTGCTCTCCTCTCTGCTGGGTGTGGCCCAAAGCTGGCCTCCCACCGGCTCACTACTTCCTACCTGCCCTCCAGTGCATCTGGGTGCTGGTGACGTCCCATAAGAGAGACAGAGAGAGGCCATTAGCTTGGCTGCAGACTGTGGAGAGCAGCTAGCCTAGGAGGGGCATGGCTGCCCTTTACAGCATCACTGCTTTTTTTTTTTTTTTTTTTTTTGAGACAGAGTCTCGTTCTGTCTCCCAGGCTGGAGTACAGTGGTGCGATCTTGGCTCACTGCAACCTCCACCTCCCAGGTCAAGCAATTCTCCTGCCTCAGCCTCCCGAGTAGCTGGGATTATAGGCACCTGCCACCATGCCAGCTAATTTTTGTATTTTGGTACAGATGGGGTTTCACCATTTTGACCAGGCTGGTTACAAACTCCTGACCTTGGCCTCCCAAAGTGCTGGGATTACAGGTGTGAGTCACGGCAACTGGCCAACTGCAGTTTTTAAATGTTTGTATTTTTAGTAGAGACGGGGTTTCACCATATTGGCCAGACTGGTCTTGAACTCCTGACCTCAAGTGATCCACCCGCCTCAGCCTCCCAAAGTGTTGGGATTAGAGGCACAAGCCACTGTACCCAGCCTGGAAGTTCCATTTAAAATGGCAACTTGCAGTCAGAGTTTAAGGGGCAATTGACAGGGAGACCCACCCAGAGCTGTGTCCTCAAGCCACATTCCCTCGTCCTTCCCCTTCAAAAGTCCTTTCCCCTTGGCAAGGGAGTCACATGGTGATCTGTGTTCTCCCTTCCAGACTGTATGGTTCCCGAGGGCAGCTGGGGTCTTGTTCAGGATCTGGCACAGTGCCTGGCTCACTATAAGCCTCCACAGATGCTTAGTGGGTGGGTGGAGGTGGGAGGGAGGTAGAATGGGAGTGGAAGGGAAGGAGGGACTGATGGATAGATGGATGTGATGAACAAAGGGACAGATAAAGGAGTGAACAAATGCATGGCCTGGCTCGTGTCATCGGGCCTGGAACCAGCTGCCGCCCATCCTCACGTCTTCATGTGCCTTGTTGTGTGTGTGTGTGTGGGTGGGGGGGGGCAGAGGGAGACAACTGGGGGACCCCCATCTCATCTGTGGGCTCCTCCAGGAATAGGCTTGTGTCTCCTTCTCTCTTGGATCTTCCTTGCTCCTCTGCTCCCCCAAACCTGAGGCTGGGCCACACCTGGCCTTCAACTGTCCCTCATTAACTCCCAGGACTCTTCTCATTTGGGACTGTGCTAGGGCAGGAAGGGCAGTGTGGCCTGGACACAGGAGCCAGGAAAAAGGAAAGGGCAACCTCTCCCAGCCTCCTCCTCCCTGAAGCCTTCTTCCCCCAGCCCTCCTCCTCCCCTGGCCCTCCTCCCCACCTCTCTTGAGCAGGCCCGTCCTGCCCTCCAGGCTACAGTTCCAGCGCTCATGCCGGAACTGGAACTGGCACTCAAGCAGGCCGAGGTGCGCAGCGTCCCGCAGGGTCTCAGCCAGGCCAGGCTCCCTCCGGCAGAGCTGCTTCTGCCGCCGGGACAGCTTCAGCAGGTCGCACTGCTTCAGGTGGGCCCCGCCCTGTGCCGGGGCCGCTGCAGTGCCCAGTCCTGGGAAGGGCGTCAGGACCTCCCGCCCGGTCAGGCTAGAGAGAGCAAGAGGAGGGAGACGGGTGAGCCTTGGGGATGGTGGTGACGGGCAAGTGAAGGGAAGGGGCCTTCTCAGGGGCTTCATTTACTGCCCTTCTGGGTGGCAGGTTGACCCCCTGGAGGTCCCGTCCCCATTTTACAGGAAACCAAGGTTCATGTAACAAGGGTTGCTGCAGGACTTTAATCCTGTTTTCCAGATTCCAGTCTCTGCTCTTCTTATCTACCCTATTTCCCAAATTGGCCCAGTTAGAAAAATCATCTGGGGTGCTTATTAAAAATATGCTTTCCCAGGATCCATGCTGGGCAATTCTGGGTCTGTTGGTTTGGAATTGGGCCTGGGAATCTGTATATTTACCACAGTCCCTGGGCAGCTTTTGTGATCTGGGAAGTCTGGGAAATGATGCACAGAGTACTGGTGACTGCCTGGCCAGGAGAGCCACATTCCTAAGAGGGGGCAGGCAGAGGGGATGTGGACATCGAGCGGACACCCAGCCAAGGTCCCCTGACATCCCTCTCTCCCTTACATTATGCTGCTGCCCAAGTAATGCCATACCAATCTAACATGTTTCCGTAATTCCCAGATAGATCTTCAACCATCCGACCACTCGGTGCCTGGAACAAATAGATGCCTGGAGAGACAAGGGGATGGAAGGAAAGAGAAGGGAAGGAAGGAAGGAAGGACTGATGGATGGCTAGATGAAGGTGAAGGAGCTGAATTCCCATCAGGCCATCAATCCCAGACTTCTTGTTCTCCTGGATTGAAAGTTCATCAATTCTAGAGCCAAGCTGCCCAATTCTAAGGCTGACATTCTGGCTATGCAATCTTGACACCTTGGTTTTTTCCCTTCTGGAAACTGGGCAGCATAATCTTCTCTACCTCCTAGGGTTGCTGGGAGGATTATATGACATGGACTAACCACAGTGCCTGGGACATGCAGGCCTACCTTCCTACTAGCTGGAGCTTCCCAAACTTCTCTCATTTTGCAAGATGCTTTCCTCTCCAGCTAAGCAGAGTCTCCCCTTTGTCCAGATGAGAAAACGAAGGATTTATGAGGAGGCAGTAACTGGCCTGGTCATACAACAGATCAGGAGCAGGGTGGGAATTCGAATTAGAGTTCACCTTCCCTCTTCCCAGAAGCTCTCTGTGAGATGGCTCTGCTGGTTCAAAATGTTTGCTGTCCTATACCCTGGCGCCCCCAGTGTGGGTGGAATATACATCATTCCAGGACCCAGCCCAAAAGAAGTAACCCCGTTCTGGGACATCCTGGCCTCATAGCCAAGGTAAAAGATCAAAGGTGGGCTGGGTACAGTGGCTCGCGTCTGTAATCCCACACTTTGGGAGGCCAAGCAGGTGGATCGCTTGAGTCCAGGAGTTTGAGAGCAGCCTGGGTGACAGCAAAACCCTGTCTCTACTAAAAATAGAAAAATAAGGTGGGCATGGTGGCACAAGCCTGTAGTCTCAGCTACTTGGGAGGCTGAGGTGGAAGGATAGCTTGATCCTGGGAGGTGGAGGCTGCAGTGAGCTGAGATCGCTTCACTGCACTCCAGCCTGGGCAACAGAGCAAGACCCTATCTCAAAAAAGAAAAAAAAAAAAAAAAAAAAAGCAAAGGTGGAAGCAGGCAATGGCTCTTAGAGCTCCTGCTTGGATGTGGCACTTGCCACTGTTGCTTATGTGCCACTGGCCAAGGTAAGTCCTGTGGTCAAGCCAGGAGTGGTCAGAGAAGCCCACGTTCCTCTGAGCCAAGGGCACAGCTCTCCTGTTTGGAGCCACCTGCCTTAATCAGGACGTCTGAATGGATGCCACACCCTCTCTGTATGCCCCAGAAGTTAGAAGCCTCACTGGAGGGTATGTGGCCTGGCCAGGCCCCAGGTGCCCTCAGAAATCACCCGTAGATTCCACACTCATCAGGTGCAGTCAGCCCACCATGGAGCATATCTCCGAAACCTCCGAGCAGAGACAGATGCTATCGGGCTCCCCCTGGCCAGCCTGGCCCTGGGCTCCTCTCCCAGACAGGGTGAGGGCAGGGACCCGTTAATCATTAATCTGGGGGCAAATGGGTAATTTTCCAGTCCACCAGGTCTACACCCAAACCCCTCCCTGCAGCCTGGCAGGAAACCCTCAGAGTTTGACCCTTGGCAGGTCCAGAGCAGAACTAGATGTCAACTCCAGCTGAGGCCACACCTTGACTGGCTTCCAGTGTGGAGGGCAGCTTGGGGGCTGCAGCTACCTTGCCCTCAAATGTCCTCCTCCTCACACTGAGGGCTGGTGTGAGCGGCGACTTTTGCTCACACAATTCCTGTGTTTCAGAAACTGGACCTCTCTGGTAGCAGCTGATTGACAGAGGGGAGAGCGAGCAGGGAGTAATGGAAATTTTGGCCAATGAAGCTGCATATCCTTCAAGACCTGCCTCATATGCCATTTTAAGAATAATAGCCAGTCGGGCGTGGTGGCTCAAGCCTGTAATCCCAGCACTTTGGGAGGCCGAGGCGGGCGGATCACGAGGTCAGGAGATCAAGACCATCCTGGTTAACACGGTGAAACCCCGTCTCTACTAAAAAATACAAAAAACTAGCCGGGTGAGGTGGCGGGCACCTGTAGTCCCAGCTACTCGGGAGGCTGAGGCAGGAGAATGGCATAAACCTGGGAGGCGGAGCTTGCAGTGAGCTGAGATCTGGCCACTGCACTCCAGCCTGGGTGACAGAGCGAGACTCCGTCTAAAAAAAAAAAAAAGAAGAAGAATAGCTATGATTATTACATCATTATAGCTACATTATATGTCATATGATATGACATGATACATAACATATGATTATTATTTTTTGAGACAGTCTTGCTGTGTGGTCCAGACTGGAGTGCAGTGGCGTGATCTCAGCTCACTGTAACCTCTACTTCCTGGGTTCAAGCAATTCTCCTTCCTCAGCCTCCCAAGTAGCTGGGACTACAGGTGTGTGCCACCATGCCAGGCTAATTTTCATATTTTTAGTAGAGATGGGGTTTCACCATGTTAGCCAGGCTGGTTTTGAACTCCTGACTTCAAGTGACCCACCCACCTCAGCCTCCCAGAGTGCTGGAATTACAGGCGTGAGCCACTGCACCCTGCCCAAGCTATGTTCTTGTCTGGGACTCCCCTAAAGTGTGGGGTGAAGGCTCAGAGTTGGTTTGTCTAACTAAAGGCATCATCCTTGATTCTGACCTCTGACATCTGAAGAGTGCCAGAATTCCCTAGGCTGCACTTGGGAGCCAGACCCAGCAAACCCCTCCACTCATTCAACAGGCATCTGGTTTTTGTTGGTTGGTTTGTTTGTTTTTGTTTTTGGTGTTTCTGGCATGGAGTGGGTAGAGGCCAGGGATGCTGCCCAGCACCCTGCAGTGCCCAGAACGGCCTCACCCCACCACGATGTCCACAATGCCCAGGGGAAGAGACCCTGGAGGGGGCAGTGGGTCTCAAACAGTGCCCAGCTCTGCATGGCCAGCGTTGTTGGGAGCTCGGTGGAATGCAAATCCCCAGGCCCCACCCCAGAGGCATCTGTTTTTTAAATTTCATCTAATGGACCCTGAGATTGATGGCTCAGAGAGTCCAGTATCAAGTCGGTTAATTTTATTAGTGGTAATGACACTTAGTAGCGATTAATGACCAGGAAAGGCAGCCAACCGCACAGAGGCCTCAGGCCACATTGGGCTCTGGTCTGCCCAGGGCTGCTCTCAAAAAAGGCTCCCTGGCACGGCCTTGGGAACCCCACGGGGCCCATGAAGACAGCCCGGGAGGCCCAAAGACCCAGTTCCCCTCTGTTTGTTTTCTATGTTGCTGTTTGAGATCATATTTCCTTTGAAGAAATAGTACCATGGCATCACATGTAGAAAATGACCATCTATTTTCCTAAACAGTGAATTATCCTACACCTGCTCAGCCCATGGCTTCTGCTGGGAAGGTATCTTCCTAGACCCCATAATAATTCTGGCTGTGGCAGGCTCCAGCCTGCTCAGAGGTCAGCAGGCACCACGTCATCCCCTGGAAGAAGTCATACTCTTTGGCATCCCAGGCCTGCAGACACCGCTCACTGGGTCCTTCTGTGAAATCTCAATTACCCACAGTTAGCTGAGTGCTGAGGGGGTAAGAAGGACAACTGGAGAAATTTGAGTGGGCTTCCTTAGTCTTATGAACCCAGAAAAAAAAAAAGTGTTTATTTTGGTGTTTTGTTTTGTTTTGTTTTTTATGGAGTCTCAGTCTGTCACCCAGGCTGGAGTGCAGTGGCCAGATCTTGGCTCACTGCAACCTCTGCCTCCCGGGTTCAAGCGATTCTCCTGCCTCAGCCTCCCAAGTAGCTGGGATTACAGGCATGCACCACCAGGCCTAGCTAGTTTTTTTGTGTGTTTTTAGTAGAGATGGGATTTCACCATGTTGGCTAGGTTGGTCTCAAACTTCTGACCTCATGTAATCTGCCCACCTCGGCCTCCCAAAGTGCTGGGATTACAGGCATGAGCCACCACACCCAGCCAAATACGGGGGTCTTAATGAAGACGCTGCCTTGTGGCCAGTCAGATGCTATCAGATGAAACAAGTAACCAGGGTTCTGAACTAAAGGGCAGAGGAACGGTTATTTGCCAACCTGCTAATTGCTCTTCTGGGCTGGGGGCTACTGCCTGGCTCAGCTGCTCCTGAGCCTCCTGGGGCTACCGCTCTTATCAGGCTGCACCTGCTCTGGCCCAGCTACCTCCACTATTCCTGTCTGTCTCAGGCTCCCCCAGGCTGACTTCCAGCCTCTCTTTTCCTATTAAGAAAGCTATGACCCCAAGTGAACAGCGGCCCCCTCCCCTCGCTGCCCCCAGTCTGTGTCCCTCTGCTCTCTGCACCCTCACCCCATGGTCCTTGGTGGTCAGGTTGATCATAAGACCAGAGCCCCCACCTCCACACGTACAATGACCTCTGGCTTGGACCCCAGGGTACCCCCAACCACTTGACAGACCAGCCTGTCTTTCTCTAGAGTGGGAGAAGTCAAGGGTGCCCCTCAGGGCTTCATCTCACACACACTCCCACCCTCAGATCTCTTCCAACCCTCCTGAAACCTCCTGCCGCACCTCCTTTCACACTCTCCAGCACACACCCCACCCACAATTGTGGCTAAAGCTGCCCTACGGGGGTGACCTTGAAGGAAGCAGAAGATGGCTCTCCCAGGTTTTGGTGAAAGCCTCCCAGGAGACTGCTCTGTCCACCATCAGCAGGACCCCAGGGACCTCACCCTTCAATAATCACCCACCCCCAGCCTGGAGAGTGGGGCCCAAGGATCTCATGCCTCAAGGCAGTTCTGGCCTGGGTAGTCTGGTGCCAGGTCCAACTCACTCAGAGGTGACCTCAGGGTTGCCCCCTCACCAACTGAGCTCATTCCATCAAACAAATACATCTTAACTCATGGGAGGGCATGGCTGGAGCCAGACTGCCTGGGTTCAAATCCCACCTCTACCTCTTCCTAATTGTGCTACCTTGGGCAAGGTGCTTTACCTCTCTGTGCTCTAAGAGCAGTGCCTGGCATACAGTAAGCTCCAGATAAGTATTTGTCATTATTGAGCACCTGCCATGTGCCAGGTACAACTGGGACACAGTCCTGCCCTCAAGAAGATCACCGTCTGGAGGGAAGTTTGTTGGATTCAGGAGTCCTCCAAAGTCTCTCAAGGCCCCAAGAAGGGGAAGGAAGAGAAAGCTTTGAACTGGCCTGGCTCCTTGAGGAAACACCAGTAGCTGCTCAGGGACCCAGATCAGAACTCCTGGCACCATGCGGGTGAGAACTTGATCCTGACCTGTCCCATCCTGCCTGTAGGAGGCCTGGGGGTGAGGACGAGGCACGGGGAAGCTCTCAGGGAGCACTCCAGGCTGTGTGGGGAAGACCCGGTGGGTGGAGAGCTTGGCTTATCACCTGAGAGTGCTCCAGGCCCTGTTCTTCCACCTACTCCCATCCTAGTTTCTGCTTGAGAGGGTCTGATGCCTTTGGCAGAGGCTATCCCCAGGATGTGGTGGGTGGGTGGCACAGGACAAGGCAGGTGGTTTCCAGGGCACCGGGTAATGCCAGTGTGTTTGGACTCTTAGCTGGAGGGCCCAGGAGTGGTGCATTACACCAGGGCCATGTCAACTGCAGGCAGCTGCCTGGGAACCAGGAAAACCTGTGCTGCCCGGGGTGCTGGCCTCCACCCTGAAAAACCCCATCAGATGCTCCTGATAACAGGCTTCCGCTGCAGGGCCATTTGCATGGTGAGTGCGCCCTTTGTGCTTTCATCTCAGACGTCTCAATCTACGTCTCCTGGCCCTCACTGATCCCCCTACACACACAAATACACACACACACTCACACTTGCTCTCACACACATTCACACTCATACACACACACACCTACACTCACACATACTCTCTCACACACACTCACACATACACACACACATTCTCACACACATACACAGTCACACACACACACACACACACACACATCTAGCCCCTCCCCTGCTCTCCACTCCTGACCTCTTCCCAGCAGCGGGGAGTTCAGTGAGGGCAGTGCCTGGCCCAGTAAGAGAGGGCACCATGGCCCTGGGCAGCCCTTCTGTGAGGGTGGCTGCTCAACACCAACTCCAGGCTTCTCTCCCCTCCTGCTTTTACACTGGGAGGCCCCAGATTTCCCCTACTATGAGCACACCCTCTCCTCCACCTTCCGGACGCCTTTCTCTTCTACAGCAGCCAATGCCACCTTGCACCTCCTCCATGACGTCCTGCAGCCAGGCACATTCGGAAGCTACTGTTTCCTACCTTCCTACCTTTAAGCCCAACTCTCTCCACCCCCTCTTTTCACTTACTCGCTCATTCATTTATACCTCTATTAACTGCGTATCAATAAACAAAAGTACAACTATAAAGGATTTTTTGGTCGGGCGTGGTGGCACGCACCTGTAGTACCAGCACTTTGGGAAGCCAAGGCAGGTGAATCACTTGAGCCTAGGAGTTTGAACCCAGCCTGGGCAATGTAAGTGAGACCCTGTCTCTACAAAAGAAAAAATTTAAAAATTAGCTGGGCATGGTGACACGTGCCTGTGGTTTCAGCTACAGGCTAGGAGGATCGCTTGAGCCCAGGAGGTCAAGGCTGCAGTGTGCCATGATTGCACCACTGCACTCCAGCCTGGGTGACAGTGAGACCCTGTCACACACACCAAAAAGGACTTTTCTGAGCATCAGCTTTGTGCCCTTCCCACCCACAGACCTTGACACCACTTGTTCCTCCTGTCTGGCTCCCCCACCCTCACCCCTGAATCCAGCCTTCCTTCCCTCCCCAGCTCTCACCCTCCAGCCCCATGAATCCACCCTGAGGACTGAATCTGGCCACACCTCCCCGCTGGAGCCCACCCCACAGCTTCGTCCCCCACCCATCCCTGACTCAGAAAGGAAAGAGCCGGGTCCAGCTGTGGGCTTTGTCTCTCCAAGCACAGCCCCACTTCCTGTCTCACAGCCACAGACTGGGCTGCCTGCAAGGGATGGCATCAGGGAGATGTGTTCAGGGGCTAAGCGGGTAGTGAGCAGCTCGCACAGGGAGCATGCTTTGCATCTCAACAATCCCCGGCATTTAGAGCGTGGCGAGTTCAACATCTGTGAAGGAAATGCTTCCTCTTCTTCCTCCTCTCTCTCTCCCCCTCCACTCAGGCTCGGGCTGAAGCCAAGGAGAGGAAGCCTTTGTCCCTGGCACGCGTGCGTCAAGTGTCACAGTGGCTGCGGAGGGTCCCCAAAGTCATTCCTGCAAAGAAGGATCCATCACCTCTACAAGTCTGTGACTATAAACATCTCCCCCAGTTCCTATGCTGAGTCCAAACGTGCACCATTCAAATCATTATACATGAGAACTGCAGAAACCCTTTAAGGTTACCAGGCCCAGAAGTTTTGCTCTGCTGGCTCCTGGAAGGTGTCCTGGAGGCTGTGCGGGGAAGCAGGAGGGCAAGGGTGTGCCAAGTGTGCAGGTCTCCGGTGCCCCACAAGTTCATGCAAGACTGGTCGTCCAAGGCGACCCACTGGCTTGGTAGCAGGGCTGGGTCTGTGGCCCAGGTCTCTTGATTGCTTCCACCAGGACTGGCAGTTTCTGCTTGCTGACCCGGCACGTCAGGGAAGCCAAATCGGCCATCACCACAGCAAACATCTAAGGTGGTGGAAACGCAAGACAGCTAGGTTTTGAGGGGAGGAAGCCTGGTCAGGACTCCTCTGACCCCCTGGGTGCCCCAAGGGTGGGCCCCCAGGAAGGGAGAGAAAGATCCTCTGTTTAAAGGCTACTTTCCCTGGTCTGAGACTCAGTCTCTTTTCAACAAAAAGTCAGGAACCAGGCTTACATGGCCTACCTATTCATACTAAAGTGTGAGGGTCTGATACAATGCCAGTGCTTGAGAACACACTTGGCTAGATAGAGGGAAGATCAAAGGAGAGGGCCTGATATGTGAAGAGAAGGAGTTGGGGGAGCTTGGTGTGGGGATGAGGAGGCAGTGGGTGGGAACTTCAGGGAAAGGCAAATCATGGCTGAAACCGCACTCCTGGTGGTAAGTTCCTACCCAACCAGGGTACTGGGTGACTCTGGCTGGGTGACTCCAACCAAGTTATTTAACCATGATGCGTTGACCAACTAACTAGTTTGGCAGGCTCTTGAATGCACCCTGGGCTCTGATCACCCTCTTCCCATGCACAGGCAGGCTCAGGCTGGGCTTGGGCCCTGAAAGGGCCAGGCATCTGGGGAATACCTTGTGCGTGACCCCTCAATGATGAGGACAGTGCCATTGTTCGCACAGGCTCTAGGCAGAGATGTCCCATGCTGCAGATTCCACTTGTTCTCCTACAGGTCCCACGGATGGCCCTCCGCCCAGCTCTAGGGACAGCAGGAACCTCCCTGCCTGATCAAGGATCTACCCCCAGAGTAGTCCAGGACACCTGCTGGAATGGATGTAGTTGTGAGCAGCTCCCTTGGGAATAGAACCATTAGGACTGTCCTAAACCCAGAGTCAGCCAGGGCTGGAGCAGGGGGCTCCTCCCCTCAGCCAGGCTAGTCTCTCCCTGTCCTCTGCCATGTCTAACTTGGTCCAACCTCCATGCCGTAACCTCTGCCTGGGATACCTTCTCCTAATCCAAAAGCCGTCATGGATCCCCTGGAACCTTTTATAGCCACGTCTTTTTTTAACACTTGACTCAAAAATGCAGAGAATGGGAAAGGTGATCCTGAGGTCCCCCACAGCTCTAGCATGATGTGATGTTTGTTTGCCTCCTCCAGGAAGCCCTGCTTACTTGCCAGCCCCATCCCCGTCTAACCATCCTCTTTCTTTGTCTTCTCCCACTTTCGTGTGTATAGTGCCATCAGTTCTGCATGGCTGACACTTCTTTCTTCCACTTCAAAGCTGTATCCTGTAAGGTCCTTGGTAAACGCCATGGTTTTCCATACCCTGAGATCCATTCTTTCCCAGTCCAGATGCCTGCTCCTCCCAAGCAGATGCTCCACAGACACCTGCTGGCTGCATATTATGCCCCTTAGATGTCTAACCCCATGCAAGGAGTGCAGCTCGGGGCTCTCCCTCAGCCTCCCTGCAGTCCCACCCTGCTGGCCTCACTGTGGTCTTGCTCTCTGGCTGCAGAGGCTACCACCTAACGTTACCCCACCACCAAACCTTCCCAAGCTCAGGCTGGGCGGGCTTTGGGAGGGCGTGGCTCTGGAGGAGGCTGACTGTGGCCACGCCCTCCCTCCCCTGTCACTGATTGCTGGCATATGCTCTCCCCATTGCCAGATCTCGGGGCCATCTGGCCCTGGTCCTCAGCCCCTGTGGGGCCCTCTGCCTTGGGGTCTGAGACCCAGGCCGGTTCCCTTTGAACCTCACTTCCTGGGGAAGAACTGTGCTTGGGTAGCCTGGTGACACCCAGCGAGGACCAGCCAAGCATCTGGCCTGAGTCTTTGTTTAAAACTCAGTTTAGGCCGGGTACACAGTGGCTTATGCTTGTAATCCCAGTACTTTGGGAGGCTGAGGGGGGCAGATCACTTGAGGTCAGGAGTTTGAGACCAGCCTGGCCAACATGGTGAAACCCCATCGCTACTAAAAATACAAAAAATTAGCCAGGTGTGGTGGCAGACGCCTGTTGTCCCAGCTACTCAGGAGGCTGAGGCAGGAGAATTGCTTGAACCCAGGAAGCAGAGGTGGTAGTGAGCCAAGATCCTGCCACTGCACTCCAGCCTGGGCGACAGAGCAAGACTCTGTCTCAAGAAAACAAAACAAAACAAACAAAAAAAACTCAGCTTGCACAACCTCTCGTGGTGACATGGGCTCAAAGTTTGCCACAGGTTCACAAACCTTTATCCACAATTCCAAATTCCAGGAAACTCAGAAAACTACAAGTTTTTTTTTTTTTGAGACGGAGTCTCGCTCTGTCGCCCAGGCTGGAGTGCAGTGGCCAGATCTCAGCTCACTGCAAGCTCCACCTCCCGGGTTTACGCCATTCTCCTGCCTCAGCCTCCAGAGTAGCTGGGACTACAGGCGTCCGCCACCTCGCCCGGCTAGTTTTTTGGATTTTTTTAAGTAGAGACGGGGTTTCACCGTGTTAGCTAGGATGGTCTCGATCTCCTGACCTCGTGATCCGCCCGTCTCGGCCTCCCAAAGTGCTGGGATTACACGAGTGAGCCACCACGCCTGGCCACAAGTTTTTTTTTTTAACAATTGTGGTGAACTCATACAGCAGCAAGCGCTGACCCAAACCGGGGAGAATATTATGGTCTTTGTTTATCCCAACCTGTAGATGTCTTCCTGCAAAAACAATGGAGTCTGATGACAGGTGCTGCCCTCGACCTCGCTAGAGGTGCTGTTAGCCACAGAATATACAATACATCACCTTTCTATACTTTCAGTTTCTTAATTTTTATTTTTTAATTTTATTTTTTTCTGCCTCCCCTACCTCCTATATTACTTTTCTTTCTTTTTCTTTTTCTTTTTTTTTTTTGAGACGGAGATTCACTCTTGTTGCCCAGGCTTCAGTGCAATGGCACGATCTTGGCTCCCTGCAAACTCCGCCTCCCAGGTTCAACTGATTCTCCTGCCTCAGCCTCCCAAGTAGCTGGGATTACAAGTGGCTGCCACCACGCCCAGCTATTTTTGTATTTTTAGTAGAGATGGGGTTTCACCATGTTGGCCAGGCTGGTCTCAAACTACTGACCTCAGATGATCCATCTACCTCAGCCTTCCAAAGTGCTGGGATTACAGGCATGAGTCACCACACCTGGCCTGCTTTTCTAAAATTCAAAAAGCAGTGTTGAATTCTGACAGCATCTGGCCTCAAAGGGATTGTAATATCAGGAAAAACAAACCCTTTGGTCTTGCCCTAAAACCAGCCTCTTGGAAGTTTCCAGGACTGACCAGAGCTTGGGAGTTGAAGTCTTTCTGGCCCTAAGACTCTTCACCCTCCTCTTCAGCCTTCATCCTCCGCTGAGGGGCTTGGGTGTGGAAGAGGCCACCCTGTCCCCCAGCTCATGTCTGCTGCTACCAGCATGCCATGAGGCGGTGGGCGTGGCTGATTTCTGGAGTCCGATGGGGATAAGTCTCTGCTCTCTGCTTTGTGTCCAGTTCCCATCGTGACAGAAGCCAGGCCATGGCTCCCAGTTGGCCAGGCCTAGGTGAGGTAGTATGTGCCCCAGAGAGCCCCATGGAGGCAGAAGATGAAGGAGCGAATGGGACAGGGCACAGAGGGAGATTCCAGGGGAAAGGAAGGGCCAGTGAAAAGGAGAGGGCACTGCCCACCAAGACATTCACTGCAGACCAGGGAGCAACGCTAGGGACTGTGGGACTCAGCCAACAGCAGGGCCCCGAGGTCTCTACTGAAGGAAACTACAAGTGAACTGAAGACCTGAGCACCTGAAAAATTGGCTAATGAGCCAAGAGTTTGAGACACACAGGGCAAGAGATACCCAAGACATGTGCCAAGTGCAGGGCCTGGGCCACAGGGTAGGGCTTAGAGGGACAGAGCTGCCCTAAGGGGGCAGGCCTCCAATTGGGGTTCCACTGCCAGCATAAGGTAGAGATGAAGAGGTTGGCTTGGATTCTGACAGTTTCTCCCCAACACGCACACCTATAAATGAGGATAACTGACCAGGTATGATGCCTTGTGCTGTAATCTCAGCTACTCAGAAGGCAGAGGCGGGAGGACCACTTGAGGCCAGGAGTTCAAGACCAGCCTGGGCAACATAATGAGATCTCATCTCTTAAAAAATAATAATAATAATAATAATAATTAGCCAGGCATGGTGGTGTGCAACAGTATTCCCAGTTACTCAGGAGGCTGAGGTGGGAAGATAGCTTGAGCCCAGGAGCTCAGGGCTGCAATGAGCTATGATCATGCCATTGTACTCCAGTCTGGGTGACAGAGCAAGAACCCATCTCTCTAAAAATTTTTTTTTTTTAAAGTGAAATTTTAAAATAAATGAGAATTATATCAGCACCTACCTCCTGGGTTGCTACAATGTGAGGCTGAAGTAATACACATAAAGTGCTGAGCACAGAAAAGGCTGGGTTTGTTCTGAATTGTACAGTGGCTGGGATACAGGCACAGAGAAGGAACAGATGTTACCACCAAAGACTCCTCTTAACTTGGGACGCTGTACAGCAGACCACTAGATTTCTTAGAATCCTTATACAGAGATAGCATTTTAATACTTACATATACATTTATTTAACCCTTACAACAAGCCTAGGAGATCAAGATTAGCCCATTTTACAGATGAGAAAACTGGGGTCAGAATGGTTATCTGACTTGCCCTGGGTCAGTCAGTAAGCGGTAGATGGAGATTTGAACTCTGATTGTGTGACCCCAAGCCCAGTGCCCCTTACACTATAAGAGGGCCTTGGGCCATGTCCCATCCTGCTCATGCTGATGCCAGCGTGGGAGTCACCCTCACAGCACTTGGCCCACCTCCTCTTGAGCCCAACTTCCTCCTGAGCACATAATCCCAAAGGCACCAGGCCTTTTCTTCCTTAGGAGATTCCAGCCTAGGAGTCTGCCAGCCCCGCTTCCCTCCTCTCCTCCTTCCCATTCTCAGTCACAGAAAGTCCACCATCATCCACTGAAGAGGCTAGGCTGACTCTCAGCCCAACTCTGGAGCCCAGCTCCTCAGGGGTTACAGCTCAGCCAGGGACAAGCTGGCCTAAATTCCTTCCCAAAACACAATGATTCTTATCAGCGATGTTTGGCTTTCAATCTACTACCCCCAAAGCAGTAAAATTTCTTTTACCCTTTCTTCCCTCCAACTGTGTTTTTCTCAGGCCCCAATTCAATTTCTAAAAATGTGGGGGTTTAAAAAATAAAAATAATACCATCCAAATACACAGAGTGCATAGGAAGAATTTCTTTTTTAAAATTTTCAATGCCTGCACACTGAAAACTAGAAAACACTGCTGAGAGAAATTACAAAAGCTCTAAATAGAAAGATATGGCCTGTGTGCGAATCAGCAGACTCAATATTGTCAGAGCGTCAATCTTCCATAAATGGTTGCATAGATACAGTGCAATCCCAGTCAAAATCCCAGGAGGCTTTCATGTGGATATTGACAAGATACTACTAAAATTTATGCTGAAACACAATGATCCTGAATAGCCAATGCAATTTTGAAAAAATAGTGCACGGTTAGAGAACTTATAGTAAGTAGTTTCAAGACTTATATAAAACTATAGTAATCTAGGAATACAAAAGACTTATTGGGGAAAAACATTTTTTTAAATTACAGTAATCAAGGCTATATAGTATTGGCATAAGGATAGGCATATAGATTAATGAAACAGAATAGAGTGTCCAGAAATAGGCCCACAGATATTGAATCAATTGATGAGCAACAAAGATGACAGTGGAGAAAATATCATCATTTCAACAAATGGCACTGAAACACATGGACACTCATATGCAAAATAATAAGCTTGCCCCTTACTCCATGCTGTACACACTAGTTAACCCAAAATGAACCATAGACTCAAGCGTAAAAGCTAAAATTGGCTGGGTGCGGTGGCTCACGCCTGTAATCCTAGCAATTTGGGAGGCCGAGGCAGGTGGATCACCTGAGGTCAGGAGTTCAAGACGAGCCTGGGCAACATGGTGAAACCCCATCTCTACTAAAAATACAAAATTAGCCAGGCACGGTAGCGGGCGTCTGTACTGCCAATTACTCAGGAGGCTGAGGCAGGAGAATCACTTGAACCCAGGAGGTGGAGGTTGCAGTGAGCCAAGATCATGCCACTGCACTCCAGCCTGAGTAACAAGAGTGAAATTCTGTCTCAAAAAAAAAAAAAAAGAAAAAAGAAAGAAAGCTAACATTATGAAGCTTCTAGAAAACAGGGCCGGGCGCTGTGGCTCATGCCTATAATCCCAGCAGTTTGAGAGGCCGAGGCAGGAGAACTGCTTGAGCCCAGGAGTTTGAGACCCGCCTGAGCAACATAGCAAAACTCCATCTCTACAAAACATAAAAAATCAGCTGGGCATGATGGCGCATGCCTATAGCCCCAGCTACTCAGGAGGCTGAGGCAGGAGGATCACTTGAGTCCAGAAGGTCGAGGCTGTAGTGAGCTGTGATTGTGTAACACATTTAGTTTCCTTATGGGAACTATTTACACCCATCCTCCATGGCTCTGGAGGAACGGCTCTGAGGATCAGGTGAGAGAAGGGGCTGTATGAGAAAGTGATTTGTAAACTGCAATACTCGTTATTATGTTTTTATCACCATCAACAGAATTAGGCTCCAGGCTCACTCAAAAGCAGCAGAAGCAACTCTAGCCTGGAGGACGGAAATTCTCAAAAAAAAAAAAAAAGGAGAAAAGGAGAAAAGAGTCTTGCTCTGTTGCCCAGGCTGGAGTGCAGTGGCACAATCTTTGCAACTTTTGGGCAGGCAGAGATTTCTTGGGTAGGACACCAACAAAGCACAAACCATACAAGAAAAGGTTGATACACTGGACTTCATCAAAATTAAAAACATCTGCTCTTCATAAGACACCAATAAGAAAATGAAACGGCAAGTCACAGGCAGGAATAAAATATTACCAATACTTGTGACAAAGACTTGTATCCAAAATATATAAAGAACTCTTAGGCCAAGTGGCCCACGCCTGTAATCCCAGCACTTTGGGAGGCCGAGGCGGGCGGATCACCTGAGGTCAGGAGTTCAAGACCAGTCAGGCCAACATGATGAAACCTTATCTCTACTAAAAATACAAAAATTAGCCGAGCATGGTGGCGCACGCCTGTAGTCCCAGCTACTTGGGAGGCTGAGCCATGAGAATTGCTTGAACCCAGGAGGTGGAGGTTGCAGTTAGCCGAGATGGTGCCATTGCACTCCAGCCTGGGATACAAAGTGAGACTCTGTCTCAAACAACAGCAACAACAACAGCAACAAAATATATAAAGAACTCTTACGATTCAATAAGAAGACAAATAACTCAATGAAATGATATTCAAATGACCAATATACACATGGAAAAATGTTCAACATACCATTCGTCAATGGGGAAACACAAATTAAAACCACAATGACATACTACTACATACTTAGGAAAATAGCCACAAGTTAAAACTGACGATAGCTGACCATAGAATATGGAGCAACTGGAACTCTCATACATTACTGTGTAAAATGGTAAAACCACTCTGAAAAATGCCAATTCTATAAGTTATGCATACATCAACCATATGACCCAACAATCCACTCCTAGACAGTTATCCAAGAGAAATGAAAACATGCACCCACAAAAAGAGGTATACATGGATGTTTATACCAGGTTTATTTGAAATAGTCCAAAACTGCAAATAACACAAATATCTTTTTTTTTTTTTTTTTTTTTTTGAGACAGAGTCTTGCTCTGTTGCCCAGGCTGGAGTGCAGTGGCACAATCTTGGCTCACTGCAACCTCTGCCTCCTGGGTTCAAGTGATTCTCCTGCCTCAGCCTCCTGAGTAGCTGGAATTAGAGGCATGCACCACCACCACCACCACACCCAACTGATTCTTGTATTTTTAGTAGAGACAGGTGTTCATCATGTTGGCCAGACTGGTCTCGAACTCCTGACCTCAAGTGATCTGCCCACCTCGGCCTCCCAAAGTGCTGAGATTGCAGGCGTCAGCCACCATGCCCGGCCAAAATAATCCAAATATCTATCAAGTGGGGAATGGATAAACAATTTGTGGTATAGACGTACGAAGGAATACTCAGCCATAAAAAGGAATCAGCTATTGCTATATTCAATGACATGGATGAATCTCAAAAGCTTTATGCTGAGCAGAATAATCCAAGCATAAGAGGCTACATACTGCATGATTTCTTGATATAAACTTCTAGAACAGGCAAAACTAACATACAGTGACTGAAAGCAGAGAATTGGAGTAGCCGTGGGCTGGTGGGAGAGGGTTGATTGCAAAGAGGAACAAGGGATCCTTTGGGACGGTGGAAATGTTCCATGTAGTCATTGGAATCACCACAAATGTGTTATACAGGTGTATAATTTGTTAAAACCCAAACTATGCACTTTAAAATGCATGCATTGGCTGGCCGTGGTGGTGCACGCCCATAATTCTAGCACTTTGGGAGGCTGAGGCAGGTGGATCACCTGAGGTCTGTAGTTTGAGACCTGCTTGGCCAACATGGTGAAACTGTGTCTTCACTAAAAATAAAAAAATTAGCTGGGCATGGTGGTGCACACTTGTCATCCCAGCTACTTGAGAGGCTGAGGCAGGAGAATCGCTTAAACTGGGAGGCGGAGGCTGCAGTGAGCCGAGATTGCACCACTGCATTGCATCCTGGTAAACATAGTGAGACTCCATCTCAAAAAAAAAAAAAAAGAAAAGAAAAAACATACATTTCATTGTATATAACAACAATTTGGGGGAAAAATAAAGATTATGTTGGCCGGGCGCGGTGTCTCAAGCCTGTAATCCCAGCACTTTGGGAGGCCGAGACGGGCGGATCACGAGGTCAGGAGATCGAGATCATCCTGGCTAAAACGGTGAAACCCCGTCTCTACTAAAAAAAACCAAAAAACTAGCCGGGCGAGGTGGCGGACGCCTGTAGTCCCAGCTACTCTGGAGGCTGGGGCAGGAGAATGGCATAAACCTGGGAGGCGGAGCTTGCAGTGAGCTGAGATCTGGCCACTGCACTCCAGCCTGGGCCACAGAGCGAGACTCTGTCTCAAAAAAAAAAAAAAAGATTATGTTTTGTTTCTCTAATGGAATTATAGTAATGACACTTCCACCACCTGGGATGGTGTTTAGAACCCCAGCAACCACTGAGAGTGAGCCTGGACTGAGCACTTAGCACGTATGTGCCAGGCACCCCATCCAGCCCTTTCATTCATTGTTTCAATTAAGCCTCAAGCTCGCCTCTCAGACTGGTATTCTCCTAACCCAAAGCTCAGCAAGGTTAAGACATTTGTCCAAAGTCACACAGTTAGCAACAGGCAAAGCTGGGGTTCACTATCTTGTGCTTTCATAAACTTCTCTGTACTGTCCCTAGAGAGGAAAGAAACTCAACCAGTGCAGAGGTCACACACTGAAGAAACATCACCAAAATTAACTATGATTTAAAAAGTTGCATCCACAGAAACTATTTCTAGTTACGAAGCCATTGGGATGACTTAAAGACTGGATTGGGGGCCAGGCATGGTGGCTCACACCTACAAGCCCAGCACTTTGGGAGGCCGAGGTGTGTGGATCACTTGAGCGACCAACATGGCAATCAACATGGTCTCTATTAAAAATACAAAAATTAACCAGGCATGGTGGCACGCGCCTGTAATCTCAGCTACTCGTGAAGCTGAAGCGGGAGAATCCCTTGAACTTGGGAGGTGGAGGTTGCAATGAGCCAAGATCGCGCCATTGCACTCCAGCCTGGGTGACAGAGCAAGACTCCGTCTCTAAATAAATAAATAAATAAATAAATAAATAAATAAATAGACTGGATTGGGTAACTGGGCCTGTCTTGTGCCCAGCTCATCACATAATGCAGTGCATTTTCATTTATACAACATCACAGAAGTTAACATTTGTGGAATTCCTAGGCATTCAAAGCCAAAATAAAAACTCTTCGGCAATCCTGGACTTCCAGAGCCAGGACCAGCCCTGTTAGCGTTAGGGAACCTTAGCACCTCCAGGTACTACTGACCTTGGAGATGAGTGATTTGATGAGGGACAACACAGAGAGTGTCCTAGAGCCAGGACTAGCTCAGCCCCTGACCTCTGGTCCGCCTCCTGTCCCACTGCCACCATGCTGTTCTGTGAGCCAAACTGACAGCCTAGCAGGGGTCAGTGCATCCCGTCTCACTACTGAGGACAGAAAAGAATGCGTGGCCTTACCCATCTCACTACAGCCAAGAGGGTCTAAAAGAGTCAATTAAGCAGGGAAGGGAGGCTTCCCTCCACCCTCACCCTCTGTAGCCTCTCTGCAGCCACTGCTGCCCTGGAGGAATCATACTGTCTCAGCACTGGAGGCTGTTCCCTGTAGGTTGAAGGGCCCAGACTGGAAGCAGGACAAGGTTTCTATTCATCCTCCCCCACCAATTCGCTGTGTGACATTGGGTTACTCACTGAACCCTTCTGACCTTCAGATTCCTAGTGGGAACTATTTACACCCATCCGACATGGCTCTGGAGGAAGGGCTCTGAGGAACAGATGAGAGAGGTGGCTGTATGAGAAAGTGATTTGGGCTGGGCATGGTAGCTCATGCCTGTAATCCCAGCACTTTGGGAGGCCCAGGCAAGTGGATCACCTGAGGCCAGGAGTTCGAGACCAGCTTGCCCAACATGGTGAAACCCCATCTCTGCTAAAAATACAAAAGTTAGCGGGGTGTGGTTGGGGGCACCAGTAATCCCAGCTCTCAGAAGGCTGAGGCAGGAGAACTGCTTGAGCCCAGGAGGTGGCAGTTGCAGTGAGCCGAGATCATGACACTGCACTCCAGCCTGGGTGACATACCGAGACTCCGTCTCAAATAAAGAAAAAAAGTGATTTGGAAACTGCAATGCTAGTTATGTTGTTTTGGTTTTGTTTTGTTTTGTTTTTAATCACCATTCACAGAATTAGGCTCTAGGCTCACTCAAAAGCAGCAGAACCAACAGCTGGCTCACTGTGGTTTGGGATTGGGGGGTTGCCTCACCTGAAAAATTGGGATAATAATACATGCTGCTTGAAGCAGTGAGTTTTGGACCAGAGATCCTTCTGGGGTCACTTCCAACTCTGAAGTCTATGATTCTATGATTTCAAAGAGCCCAAGAAGATTGGCCTCACCTGCCTTCCTGCTGTTTGCATATTCTCTTATCAGGATGCCAAAGCACTTCGTGTTATAATCAAATGCAAATGACTGCAGAGGAACAAGCACTTTGCCTCACTTTCCCACTACAGTGTAGATGACTGATACCAGATTCCTCCCAGAGAGGAAATGCAGATGGGAAGCTGGGAAACCTGGTCTGAGTCACCAGAGGGTTTCTTCACTGAGCGCTCAGGCTGAATCCTGTCTGTTCCCTGAGACCAAACACTTAACATCTCGAGGCCCCAGTTTTAGCTGATTCTCTGAGCATCTGTCCTGCTCCCAAGATTGGGGTGGTGGCAGCTTTTGTGTCCTTTGTCAGCTCTTTCCAGCTGGGCTCCTGACCTGGAAGAGGTGGCTCCGATACTCACTCCTCCCAGCTCTAACCCAGGCCTATTTGACCATCTCACCTGTCATTTTCAAGGCTGCTCCATCCATGTTCAGTTACCTCAAATTCTAACCGCATGCACTGCTGAGAACACCTTTTCCTTCCAAGACAGCAGCTAGGGTGGTCCTCCTGGAACCCCTCTCCTCTCATCCCACCTGACTCTTGCCCCATTTCCAACCATAAAAACCAAGTAAACAAATGAATTGTGGAAATGAGCCAATGTGTAAGAGAATATAGGTACCATTTTTCCCATCCCTTTTCATTCCAGCTCAGAAAACTGTTAGGGCCAGGACATCAAGATTCTATACCTGGTGTCCTTAATGAAAACAAACTATCCAAGCCCGGTGGCTCATACCTGTAATCCCAGCACATTGGGAGGCTGAGTTGGGTAGATTGAGGTCAGGAGTTCGAGACAAGCCTGGCCAACATGGTGAAACCCCATCTCTACTAAAAATACAAAAAATTAGCTGGGCATGGTGGCACACACCTATAGCCCCAGCTACTCAGGAGGCTGAGGCAGAAGAATCGCTTGAACCCAGGAGATGGAGGTTGCAGTGAACCGAGATCGCATCACTGCACTCCAGCCTGGGTGACAGAGGGAGACTCTGTCTAAAAAATAATAATAATAAATAAATAAAATAAAATAAAATAAAAGTCACTAGCATTAGTTGAGCACTTACTGCGTGCTAGACACTGTCCTAAGTGCTTTACACATACTAGCTCAATCCTCTATAAAATAGGCAATATAATCTTCATTTTACAGATTGAGAGACTGAGAGACAGAGAAGTTAAGTGACTTGGCCAAGAGCACACACCTAGCAAGTGGCAAGACTGACCCCAGAATCTGTGCCCTAGTGATGACATCCTGCCTGCCAAGGCAACAACCATTCCTTCAAGCCTGAAATATTTGGGCAACAAACATGTTGTGTACTGCTCTTGGGATGGATCGCAAAAGGATCAGTCATGTCAAGTTCAGCCTCTTCTTTGTACAAAAGTAGAAAGTGAGGCCCAAAGACTGAGTGGTCTTCCCATGTCATTAGCAAGCTGAGCCCAGAGCTAGGGTCTGGGATGATACCCTCCTCCACAGCCCAGACATGTTTTCACCAGGGGTCATGACCTGGAAATTAGCCCACAGCCCTTACTCCAACCTGTGCAGAACTTCTCAGACCTTTACACACCTCTCTCCGGCTACTTCTTCGAAGCAGCCTCTAGCAGGTCACTTGCTTGGTATTTTCTTGCCTTTGCTGTATATACCCAGACTGCAAGCCTCCTATTGATTCAGGGTGAAGATTTTAAAAGGAGGCAAGGCTTAAAGTAACAGGCTGTACATATTGGAGTTGGCTTTGGGTGGAGGGTGGGAAGGTGCCTTCTTACCCATGATACCCGCCCCCATCCTTCACCAAATCCCTGCAATTCAGGGTCAGAGAAGAAGGGACTTGGAAACAATTGCCCTATAACTTTTGATCCAAACATTCCCCTCATAGTTCCTGTCCCTCTCTCCCCCCAGTGTCACCTACCCCACTGTCTCCCCAGGTGTCACCCCCCACTGTGATCCTCCTTTTCCAACCATGTACACACACACATACAGACACACACACACACACACACACACACACACACACACACACAGGGCCCTCTCACTCTTTCCGGTGTTCTCCTGAGAAATCACCCCATGCCAGGTCTGAGATGTGGTCGGGTTTCCCCAGCGCACGGTTCCTTCCTGCGTCTCCAGCTGGCGCTCTCACGGTCCGAGGCTTCCCCCATTCCCCCTGCACGCGCACGATCCTCTGCCCCTAGACCGGGAACAGCCCGCCCCACCCATCCACCCAGCCCTCGGTCTCCGCTGCGCAGGGCGAAGGCGGAGGGTGGGGAAGGAGTCCGAGGCAAGGACGGCTCGACGGAGGCCAGGATGGCGGCAGACGGGGCACCCGCGTGAGGATCCCGAGAGGGCATCAGAGAGCTGGACTGACGCCTGAACGGGCGGAGCCAAGACAGACGGGGCAAGGGTCCGAGGCGTGCGCAGAGTCCAAGACCCGGCGGGATGAGAAGAGCGGCGGCGGAGGGGACCAGAGACTCGGACACTGAACAGGGCGATGGATTCGGAGTCGGGGAAGCAGGAGACCGAGCTCAGGGCGCTAACTCCGACTGCGAAGTGAGCTGGGTCGCGCCAGGCTAGGGTCTGAGTTCGAGACCTCGGCGGGGCCAAGGACAGCGGGAGGGAAAATTTGGCCCAGCTGTAGTGGAGGAGGGAGAGGCGGGCGGGCCGGGGAGCGGGCGGGGGGCGCGGCGGGCACTGACCCGAAGTAGGAGGCGGCGGCGGCGGGCAGCGCCAGCAGGCAGAGCCCGGCCAGGGCCAGCGCGGGCGGGGGGCGCATGGTGCCGGCGGCGCGGCGCCCTCTAGCATCTCCTCGCGCCGCTCAAGCTCGCAGCGCCGCCACCAGCCGCCCGCGGGACTTTAAACCAGGTGGGGCGGGGCAGGCGGCGCTGGGGGAGGGAGGAGATTGGGTGGTGCCCCAACCCGGGGCGGCGAGCCCCCCGCCCCATTGGCCCCGCCGCCCTCGCTCCGCCCCCTCGCGGGTGCGGCCACCGCCCCGAGCCCGCCCCCTCCCCGCCCCCATTGCCCCGCCCTCCGGCCCCAGGTGAGCGCTCACCTGGCGCCGCGCCCGCCCGAGGTCGCGGCGGCGGAACGTGAAGCCCCCCGGGCCTGGAGAGGCGGGGAGGAGGGTACGAGGCGGGGACGGAGGAGATTCTGCCTCTCCGGGGTGGGGCGGAGGCAAGCGCAATGGCTTCTCCGAGGTAGAGAAGGTGGAGGGGGAGGAGGAGGGACGCATTTGGAGTCGGTGGAAAACCCGGGTCATGTCCGCTCTCCTGCCCAGCGAGTATGGGTCTCTTCGCCGCAGCCCCCAGACTCAGGGCAGGGCCGGGTCCTGACGCAGAACCGCTCTCTGGAAGCGGGGGAAATGCATGTCCAATGGCTCGGAGGACCCTGTTGCCAGGCAGAGTCTTGGTTAGAGGGGAGAGAGGAAAGGGCGCCCTGTTTTTAAACGGGAGAGTGACTGTCACTGGCGAGGTGCACAGCGTGGGCCTCCGTGGGCTTTTGACAAAATGCTGCTGATATTCCCCAGCGCAGAAATCCAGAGTGGACAGTGGGGCAGACAGAGCCCTGCGGGAGGAGGGACCCACTTTCCAAGGTGTGTAGATGCCAGAATCTCTGGTAGATAGGGTGGGACCTTCAAGTGTTGGGCCCCAAAGTTCTGTTTTGCTTATTATGTTTTAAAGTTTAACCCCAATTTCTGCAGCGAAGGTGCAGAGATCAAAGCAGTGGGTGGTACCTGTCTAGAAAGCAGACATACAACCAATGACCCAAGTGAGAGTTAAAATGTTTTTGAGAGTCTCGAACACTAGGTTAAATCAAGCAAAACAAAATATAACTTGCAATGAATGTCAAGATCTGCATGTAAAGTTTCCAAAAAATTAGCCATGCATATGGAACATCAAGTGACAGCGACCTTGGCTTTTCAGTGGACACCAGCATGGTAGGGGGCTGGGAGAGGTGTTGGGAAGATGGTGGCTACTGTGTTAGGTGGCATTAACAGAGGAAGTCCCCCCCCACCGCCCCTTTGAGCTGCTTTGAGCTCAGTTTCTCTGTCAAATGAGCACAGTGATTAGATGATCTGATGATTCCTAGCAGCTCTGCCAGCCCTATCAAATTCCATGGTTCTATTTATTGAGGCCACATGGCCCAGTGTAATGTGCAGGGACCTGGAGTCAAATCATGTGAGTTATGAGCCCCATATGAAATATGGATGATGAGAAATATCTAACAGGATTTTTGTGCAGGTAAGATGTTAAATGCCAGCCAGGCACCGTGGCTCATGCCTGCAATCCCAGCACTTTGGGAGTCCAAGGTGAGAGGATCACCTGAGGTCAGGAATTCGAGACCAGCCTGGCCAACATGGTGAAACCCTGTCTCTACTGAAAATACAAAGACATTAGCCAGGCGTGGTGGTGCATACCTGTAATCGCAGCTACTCGGGAGGCTGAGGCAAGAGAATCGCTTGAACCCGGGAGGAGGAGGTTGCAGTGAGCCGAAATCATGCCATTGCACTCAGGCCTGGGCAACAGAGCGGGACTCCATCTTAAATAAATAGATAAATAGATAAATAAATAAATAAATAAATAAATAAATAAATAAATAAAAAGATGTTAAACGCCTTGCAGGTGCCAGCACCTAATATCAGTGATTGTTATACCTGCAGGCAGGACCGGGGTGTGATGCTGTTTACAACTGGTTCTCGAGAAAGGTTGACGGTGGTCTGATTTGTATCATTTGTTGATCTCTGTGACTTAAATATTCTCATCATGGCTGACTTCATGCCACCAATGTGGCATCGTTTCTGATCACTGGAGTTAGGAAGAGATGTGCACAGCTAGCCCTGCAGGCCAGCTGGACCCAACTCCAGCATATCACTGGTAAGACTTCGAACCATGGGCCGGGTACGGTGGCTCAAGCCTGTAATCTCAGCACTTTGGGAGGCTGAGGTGGGTGGATCACGAGGTCAGGAGATGAAGACCATCCTGGCTAACATGGTGAAACGCCGTCTCTACTAAAAATACAAAAAAATTAGCCAGGCGTGGTGGTGGGCACCTGTAGTCCCAGCTGCTCCGGAGGCTGAGGCAGGAGAATGGCGTGAACCTGGGAGGAAGAGCTTGCAGTGAGCCGAGATTGCGCCACTGCACTCCAGGCTGGGCCACAGAGCAAGACTCTGTCTCAAAAAAACAAACAAACAAACAAACAAACAAACAAAAGACTTTGAACTATGATCACAGAAGCTAGAGCATGAGGGGCCTGAGCTAGACCAGTACGAGTCAGAGAGAAGGAACAGCCATGGACTGGGATGGCAGATAGACCCCACCAGGCCCCAGCCACACCCCCTAGGCAGGTGAGGATGGAGTGGGTTCGACTCAGGCTGCCCAGCTGCTCTTCCTGTTCTCATGCCCCTAAGCACACACAAGCATGATTGTGCATGGAGAAGGCAGGGCACATTCTCCCAAAGTGACACCTTTTCACAATTTCATGAAAGTTACATGTTGATGTCTGATGGGTAAGCCTATGAATCAAAGAGACTGGAAGAAGCACCCAAGACTCAATGGAGACATCAGTGGTTGGAGAGTGAGGAACATGAGGAAAATATTTAGATGGATGCTCTTGAGTCCTTGCCAGTCAATGGCATGGCCCCATCCTTGGGCTCCCTCCTCCTGATGTTAGAACTGTACCAGGTTTCTGTCTGCTGGGGTGTCCACCCAGTTTGCCCACGAAGGCTTCAGAGTTCCGCTTCTGCCTTTTTGGCCAACAAGGCTGCACAGAACTGCCCAGATAATAGCTCCTTCTTGCTAATAATAATTCCACAACAGCTTCTGTGTACCAAGGGGGGTGTGTGTGTGTGTACGTGTGTACACACATGCACATGTGCCCAGCCTGGCTTACGATCTCACTAAAGCCTCAAGCCCTCCGGGAAGCTGGGACAGTCATAACCCCATTGCACAGACAGAAAAAAACAGAGGCTGGGAGAGCTTACGTAGCAGGTGTAGGTGGGCCAGCTGTAGTGGAGGCAGTAATTGAGCCTAGCCCTAGCCCAGAGGTACTGTCAGTACTAACTGTGGCTCATGATTGGCCGTGGCTGGCTCAGAACTGCCCGGACACAGCCTGACTCACAGACACCTTTGCATTATACATCCTTACAAAGCATCGAGTACCTCCTAAGTGTCCATCCCCAAGGGGCTCATAGCCTGGAGGGGGAGATGGCAGTGAAAACAGATCATCCCTGCAATTGTGATATTACAGGATCCCTGAGGAAAGACATGGAGAGCAGCCCTTGGGACCTACAGCCTGTGCCATAAATGATTTGTTGCTCTGCCACCTTCCCTCTGCCTTGTGGGTTCCTGAAGGGCCGGCCTGAGTTTTACTTCTCTCTGTGTCTCCAGAGCCTGGCACAAGTCCCAGCACGTAGTAGGTACTCAGTAAACAAGTGTTGTTTTCAGCTTATAACCCTGGTTTGTGGCCTTTTCATGGCTATAAAGATGTATCATACAAACACATGTGTGCTCATGGAGACAGTCCTTCCTGGGCTCGGACACAGGCTCCATGGGGCACACACACTACAGCCCAAGTCCAGGCATTTGGTGACACACAGACCCCCATTGCTCCCCTATGGATATCTAAATTCCTGGGCAGCCCCACAGCTGGTCCTGGGTCCACACGTTCACACAGGTATGCAAGAGAAGCATTCTTAGATATCCACATGCAGCTACCTGTCTCCATTAACCAGCCCAAGGCAGCCAGCACTCAGGACTGGAGCCCTCTCCTCCTCTTGTGCACACACGCACATGCACACACACACCACACTTTGGAAATCACAAACATGATGAGGCTGAAAGCTTTGCTACGGCCACACCAAATCTAGCTCCAGGATGTCTGCAGACCTCTCCTTCCTCTTCCTGGCACCTGCTCTCGGGCCAGCCCACCCTGCCTGAAGCAAACCCTCAGGAACCATCTGTCTTTGGTTGGCTCCAGATCTCCTGTGCCTCCTAAGTGGAAATGCAGTTTTCCAGGCTGGCTCTCTCCTCTAATCCCCTCAAACTGCACTGGAAATGAACTCTGGAACCAACAGGAAGTGGAACAGATGATGCCCCAGCAGCTCTGAGGGAAGGTGCCCATGATGACCGGAGACAGCTGCCCAGGAGGGCTGGTCCTGGGGAGCCCAGACAGGACTGGTGTGGGTGTGGGCTCACCTGTCCCTCTCCCTGTCCTTCACCATCCTCCCTGTGACCTGGCCTTCTTGCCATAGCCTTATGATAACTGGCTCTGTCCTGACCACTCCCATCAGTCCTAGCCCCACATATTTGAACTGTATTGGCAATGCCCTTGCAACATTCCACTAGCATTGACTCTGGAGCAGTGCGAGGTAATGTGTGGGTCATGATTTTCCCCATCATACAGATGAGGACACTAAAGTCCAGAAAGATGAATGACTTCCTCAAGGTCATAGAACTCACTGGCTCTCACTGGATGGGAGACTTGATTTTTCTGGAACACCAGACTGAAATAGGACTGAAGCTGAATGGGGAAAAGTGGGCTTCAGAATTCCTTCCAGGGAACTCACAGCCATGCCTGAACATGACAGAAAAGGGGGCAGAGAAGGACACCAAAATGTTAACAGTGGCTGCCTTGGAGGTTGGGAGTGTGGGTAAGAAGCAGTTTTATCCTCCTTGCATTTTCCTAGTTTTCTATGACAAGCATGTTTGACATAATGAAAAAAATTACTGAAAGTCGGGAGGAGACAAATACATAACAATGAATCTCCAATGGTGGAACTTCAAGCATTTGCAGGAAAGGTATTTGGGAGGCACAAGGCAGTATTTCCGGACTGGAGTCCTCTGTGACCTTCACTCATCTGTCCTTCTGCAGGAAGCGCCCCTGTCCTATCTTGGGGCGCTCACTCCAGAGCTGGCAGAGCTCACCACTCCTCATGGCACTTCCAGTTTGAGGCCTTCTCACTTTCGTTCCTCCCTCCCTCCTTCTTCTTCCTCACAGAACACTTTGAATTGTCTTGTGGGGAGAGTGTGGGACTGACCTTCTCTTGCCCCTTGCCTGTCCAAGGCCATTCTCCAGCCCTTGATCCAGCAGCATCTTTGAGTTCAGTCAAGGCAGGCTGAATGCAGAGAAGCAGCCCTTTGGTGTCCCCCCACCCAGCCATGCTTCTGTGGCCAAGGGCAGCTGGCTTTCTGCTGGAACCCCACCTTGACTGACGACTCCTGCCTCTGCCCACTCACCACGTTGGTTCTACAACCTTTATTGGCACAGCTGTACTTTGTTCCAGTGCCTATGTTGATATACACTGTCCTTGAGTTTGGGAGATTAGGATCCCTGCTATGTGTAGATTGTAGACACCTCAAGATCTGAGACCCTGTCCCCTGTTTCTTTTCTATCCCACACATCCTCCCATAGTGGTACTGAGTTTCAGCCCACAGTAAAAAGATTGTTAAATAACTGAATTAATGAATGAATAACTGAATGAATAAACATTGGACCCTGGAAGGTCTGACCTGACTTATCGATGGCTACAAACACTGCCCCAGATTTTATAATGTTCATGAGAGACAGGATGAGCCATCTGTACTGACATGGTTGAAACTAGCAGGAGTGCTTTGAGCAGTCCAGTTCTGTCTAGCAGTTATAGGTAAGTAAGTAGTGACTTGAAGGGGAAACCTCAATTTCAGATAACATGGTCGGGCGTGGTGGCTCATGCCTGTAATCCCAACACTTTGGGAGGCTAAAGTGGGTGGATCACCTGAGATCAGGATCACCTGAGATTGCCCTGGCCAACATGGTAAAACCCCATCTCTACTAAAAATACAAAAATTAGCTGGGCATGGTGGCAGGCGCCTGTAATCCCAGCTACTCAGAAGACTGAAGCAGGAGAATCACTTGAACTCAGGAGGCGGACTTTGCAGTGAGCGGACATCGCACCACTGCACTCCAGCCTGGGGGACAGAGCGAGACTTGACCTCAAAAAAAAAAAAGGCCGGCACTGTGGCTCACGCCTGTAATCCCTGCACTTTGGGAGGCCGAGGTGGTTGGATCACGAGGTCAGGAGTTTGAGACCAGCCTGGCCAAGATGGTGAAACCCATCTCTACTAAAAATACAAAAATTAGCCAGGTGTGGTGGCGGGCACCTTGTAGTCCCAGCTACTCAGGAGGCTAAGGCAGGAAAATCGTTTGAACCCGGGAGGCAGAGGTTGCAGTGAGCCAAGATCGCACCACTGCACTCTAGCCAGGGTGACAGAGCAAGACTCTGTCTCAAAAAAAAAAAAAAAAAAAAAGTTCAGATAACTCACTACATTGTCCCCATAAATGGACTCACCTGTCCCCACAGGTGACATATATGTCCAAGCTCTGCTTGGGCACTGGGCTCAGCATGAATATAATCCCCACCCCAGCCCTGGTTACCACTTTTAGGAGCATAGAACACAGTGAGCTGACCTGGAGACCAGGAGATGGCTGGGCAGGTGGCACGGAGCATCAGGCCATTCTGTCTTCAACCACTGTGAAGTCCCCTAAGGGCAAAGCACTAGCGAAAGACTCTACACTGGGGTGTTTTACAACAGAAAAGGGTTCCACACAGGGCACAGCTATGGATACTGCTCAAAAGAAGGAGGAAGGAGGCCAGGCACTGTGGCTTACACCTGTAATCCAAGCACTTTGGGAGGCCAAGGCAAGTGGATCATCTGAGGTCAGGAGTTCCAGACCAGACTGGTCAACATGGTGAAACCCCGTCTCCACTAAAAATACAAAAAATTAGCCAGGGGTGGTAGTGCATGCCTGTAGTCCCGGCTACTCGGGAGGCTGAGGCAGGAGAATCGCTTGCACCTGGGAGGCAGAGGTTGCAGTGAGCAGAGATCCCACTATTGCATTCTAGCCCTGGGGCAACAAGAGCAAAACTCCATCTCCAAAAAGAAAGAAAAGAAAAGAAGAAAGGAAGGAAGGAAGGGAAGGAGGGAGGCAAGAAAACAACTTTCTTAGGGAAAAGAAGTTAAAAAAATAATGCCATAATTTACTATAAATAAAATCCTATAGATTTGGGTCTGCACAGAGGCATTCTCAACATTTTTTAGTTTGTTTTCATCTGGGTTAGTTCTTGCTCTCTAAAAGGAAGGATGAGAGGAAAGGGGTCCCATCTTGAAGCTCGTAGGTGCCTGGAGGAATGCAATTCCTTTGCAGTTAGTTTTAGGAGTCAGCCACCACCAGACCATTTCCTCCAGGTCATATTATCAGAACTGCAGGTACAAATAAGTTTGCAGGAAGTGCTCATTAACCATGTCCTGACTAGTAGACAGTTGGACCACAGCATGTTTTCCTGAACTCAGGGTAGGACTGCAGTGGCCCAGCCAGATGTTTTTCTTTAAACAAAAGAGAGACTCAAACCTTGGTTTATCTCTGGGAAGCAGTGAGCTGAGTGTTAACTTACTTAAAAAAAAAAAAAAAAAAAAAAAGGTGGCTAACTCCACCTCACTGCTTATTTTCCATTTTGTATAAAGTATAAGGCTGGATACAGTGGCTTATGCTTATAATCCTAGCATTCTGGAAGACTGAGGCAGGAGGATTGCTTGAGGCCAGGAGTTCAAGACCAGCCTCGGCAACACAGTGAGACCCTGCTAATACAAAAAAGAAAAAAAAGGTTGTCAGGCATTGTGGCACATGCCTGTAGTCCCAGCTACCCTGGAGGCTAAGATGGGAGGATTGCTTGAGCATGGGAAGTTGAGACTGCAGTCAGCCATGACGCCACCACTGCACTCTAGCCTGTGCAACACAGCAAGAACCCTGTCTTAGAAAACATAATGATAAAGTATGAATATATAATATTCAATTTAATATACTTTGAATAAGCATCTGGTGCTAAACCCTGGAGTAAGAGATAATGAAGTCAGTTCTTGTCCTTGAGGAGCACACAGTTTGTTGGGAAAGACAAATAAATACAGAGAGCATTCTGACATTTCTATGTAAGTGTGAACTAGTTATTGAGCACTTACATTGCACCAGGCATTGTTCTAAGTCCTATAAAACTGCTAACCCATTTAATCTTCACAACATTTTACAAATGAGGAAATGGGCACAGAGAAGTCAAGTAACTGGCCAGCTAGTAAGCTTAGAACCGGGATTAGAACCCAGGGAGCTGGTACCAAAGACACATATTTAACCACTGTGCGGCAGTAAAGAGAAGAAAGTACCAAATAAGGCAGGAACCCAGGAAAGAGGACAATCAATTCATTGTTCCAGGTAACAGGTAGCTAAGACAATAGCGACTGAGATGCAACAATGTTTGAGCTAGATTTTGCAGAGTGATTTTTTTTTTCAGTCCTTCTTTCTTCACTTTAACGGATGGAATAGTCCCTCCTAATTAGCCACACAAATGTTTGAAAAGAACCCAAGTTCTCCCGCTGGCTGTCATTATAATTATATGGGTTCACCCAAGAAAGCATGCCTTTGCTATATTAAGGTCTACTTTGGTGTGAGAGGAGGTTGAAAAAGTGTTGGGAACTTAAGGATAGAGAATGTTTTACCAGGTGCAGTGGCTCACGCCTGTAATCCCAGCACTTTGGGAGGCCAAGGCGGGCGCATCAAGAAGTCAGGAGATCGAGACCATCCTGGCTAACATGGGGAAACCCTGTCTCTGCTAAAAATACAAAAAAATTAGCCGGGCATGGTGGCGGGCGCCTGTAGTCCCAGCAACTCAGGAGGCTGAGGTGGGAGAATGGTGTGAACCAGGGAGGGGGAGCTTGCAGTGAGCCGAGATCACGCCACTGCACTCCAGCCTGGGTGACAGAGTGAGACTCCCTCTCCAAAAAAAAAAAAAAAAGAATAGGGAACGTTTTTTAAGCTAGCTAAGCCTTTCCAATCTGCTATTGATTCTGAAATATCATTTTCATCCCCCCAGCTCCAATATTAATATCTACCCTAGTTTCTTCCTCTCTGATCTTGTCACCCAGGATGTGCCCATCTTCTTCCTCATGAGGGGCCTTCAGTGTCTAATGTGGCCTGGTTGCAATACCACATGTCTCCAATAGGAGTCCCTGGCAACAACAGGATCATTTACCTGAGGTTGCATGAAGAGAACTCTGGGTCCTAACTTAAAATCTTGTCTCTGGCTTCCTCTGCGACCTCGGTTTCCTCATCCATAAAATGGATACAAACTGTCTGTCTTCGTCACAGAACAGTGGTGAGAAATGTGAAGATGAATGTGGACATCTTCTGGTGTGATTCAGAAGAGGTGCACTGTCTGATTTTCTATTAGCTTCTGTCCAGATGATTTCAAAAAACTAATCATTCCACAGCTACGTTTTGAGCATCACTCACCATGCCAGGCCATCTGTAGGATCCAGGAATTATTTCTATCTTTGCATGAAAGGAGTTTGAATAAAAGTTCAAAGCAGGGTACGGTGGCTCACGCCTGTAATCCCAGCACTTTGGGAGACTGAGACAGGAGGATTGCTTGAGCCCAGGAGTTCGAGACCAGCCTGGGGCACCATAGCAAGATCCCATCTCTACAAAAAAATTTAATAGCTGGGCATGGTAGTATGCACCTCTGGTCCCAGCTACTCAGAAGGCTGAGGCAGGAGGATGGTTTGAGCTCAGGAGTTTGAGGCTGCAGTGAGCCGTGATCGCGCCACTGCACTCCAGCCTGGGCGACAGAGGGAGACCCTGTCTGAAAAAACAAACAAAACAAGTACATAAATATTTAAAGCAAACTGTAACCCTGAGGTGGTAGAGCCGCAGCCCCTGCCCTGGGAATGATATTGGGGCGTGCAACAGTGGTGTATCTACCTCACCTGTGGCTGGAAGGCTCTCCTGACCAATAACTCATCTCTTCCTTGCACAACCCAGTTTGTGCCTGAAGAAACTGAGGCACAGAGAGGCGAAGTGACCTGCCTAAGGACCTAGATACCAGCAACTTCCCAAGCCTATAATCCCAGAACATGGAGTGCGAAGGGGCGGTGTCAGAAGGCAAGTGGTGGGAGCGGACCGGGAGGGATGGAGGGGGAGGCCTCCCGGGTCCCCAGCCCAGCCCAGGCCGTGCCGATGGCGCCACCGCCGCCAGCCTTCTGCAGGAGCGCCCCCTGCCGGTCAGCGCTGCTTGCAGTGGCCGCGGACCAGAGACCCCCCCACACCGCAGAGGAGAGCAAGAAGGGCCCTGCGAGGTCGGCCTACCCCTTCACTTTGCACACGGCAAACGCGGAGCTCAGAGGAGGACGTGGTTGCTCAAGGTCTCTCAGCTGGATGCGGGCTTCCCCGTCCACCTGCCTCACACTGCAGAGCCTCCATCTCCCCTGCCTCCATCTACCCCGCACTCCCGAGTCCAGGGGGTCCTTTCCTCCTGGTCCTGCTCCCAGCCAGCCCCTAAACACCCCACCAGCCCCGTCTCCTCAAGGAACCCTCTGGCATTGCAGCCCCCAGCACTCCCTTCTCCGAAGCCCTGTTGCTTAACCCACTCTCAATTTGGAACATGGCTTAGTTGGCCTGTTGGCACGACCTTGAGGACCAGGGAGGGGCCTCTTTCTTTCGGATTCTCCACCCTCCCGCCCAGAGGTGCCTGGGACAGGGCTGAACTCTTAACTCTCACTCGGGGATGAATATTGATGCCTGACTTTTCTTCTTCCCACTGGGAAGCCTCGCAGCAGTGTCTCTGGTCCTGGACTGCCAGGATACCTAGGCTGGCCTTTTGGCTTTCCTTCCTAGCTGAGTGACCTTGGGCAAGTCCCTTACAATCCCTCAGAGCCTCCGTTTCTCCGAATGTACATAGGGAGAAAGCTGCTCTTTGGGCTGCTTGTGAAGATTAAATGAAATCTTGTGTGTAGTGTTCCTGGCACATAGTAGGTGCTCAATAAATGGTAAATTTGATTTGTCAGGCCTCCAAGGAGACTTGTCTGTCGGCACCCTCTTTCCTAGGGATGAGCCTTCTGACCTGAATTCTCCCACCCTCTGCCTCCTGTTGGAAGTAGCCTCGGGAAAGGGGTTCCATGGTGATTACACAGGGGCACAGGAAAGGAGAATGCAGTTGGAAAACAGAACCGGCTGCTTTCTTCCTCCACTTCTACTCACACCTACTTCCTGAGGCTTAGAATTTACAGCCTGCAAAGGGCTAATATCCAGAATCTACAAAGAACTTAAACAAATTTACAAGAAATAAACAACCCCATCAAAATGTGGGCAAAGGATATGAACAGATACTTCTCAAAAGAAGACATTTATGCAGCCAACAGACATGAAGAAGTGCTTATCATCACTGGTCATCAGAGAAATGCAAATCAAAACCACAATGAGATACCAGCTCATGCCAGTTAGAATGGTGATCATTAAAAAGTCAGGAAACAACAGATGCTGGAGAGGATGAGGAGAAATAGGAATGCTTTTACACTGTTGGTGGGAGTGTAAATTAGTTCAACCATTGTGGAAGACAGTGTGGCGATTCCTCAAGGATCTAGAACTAGAAATACCATTTGACCCAGCAATCTCATTGCTGAGTATATACCCAAAGGATTATAAATCATGCTACTATAAAGACACATGCACACGTATGTTTATCGTGGTACTATTCGCAATAGCAAGGACTTGGAACCAACCCAAATGTCCATCAATGATAGACTGGATTAAGAAAATGGGCCGGGCATGGTGGCTCATGCCTATAATCCCAGCACTTTGGGAGGCCGAGGCGGGCGGATCACGAGGTCAGGAGATCAAGACTATCCTGGCTAACACGGTGAAACCCCGTCTCCGCTAAAAATATAAAAAATTAGCTGGGCATGGTGGCAGGCACCTATAGTCCCAGCTACTCAGGAGGCTGAGGCAGGAGAATGGCATGAACCCGGGAGGCAGAGCTTGCAGTGAGCCGAGATCATGCCCCTGTACTCCAGCCTGGGTGACAGAGTGAGACTCCATATCAAAAAAAAGAAAAAAAGAAAAGAAAAGAAAAGAAAATGTGGCACATATACACCATGGAATACTATGCAGCCATGAAAAGGATGAGTTCATGTCCTTTGCAGGGACATGGATGAAGCTGGAAACCATCATTCTCAGCAAACTATCACAAGGACAGAAAACCAAACACTGCATGTTCTCATAGGTGGGAACTGAACAATCAGAACACATGGACACGGGCAGGGAACATCACACACCGGGGCCTCTTGGAGGCTGGGGGACTGGGGGAGGGAGAGCACTGGGAGAAGTGCCTAGTGTAAATGATAAGTTGATGGGTGCAGCACATCAACATGGCACATGTATACCTATGTAACAAACCTGCACATTGTGCACATGTACCCTAGAACTTAAGGTATAATAAAAAATATATACATATATTTTATATATATCAAGAATTTACAGCCGGTTCATGGCAGTCATGGCTGCCTTGATGCCTGTGTTGTGCTACAGTCATACGGCTTTGGGGCCCAGTGGCATCTGCCATACCTCCTGATGCAAGTGTCTGAGAACAAAGGGGACACCACACCAGTGCTAGCTGGACCCGCCCAGGGCTAAGGGTGCCAAGGGTCAGGTACCCACAGCTAGCCCATTGGCAGTGGCCACAAGGACAGAGTGTATGCTGGGTCACATGCCACAGACATACTAGCATGAGCTCAGAGCTAATAGAATAAGCATTCCATAAACGTAACAATCATATTTGAAACTCTTGGAAATTCACTTAAAATTCTTTAGAGCCAGGCGCGGTGGCTCAAGCCTGTAATCCCAGCACTCTGGGAGGCCGAGACGGGCGGATCACGGCTAGGAGATCGAGACCATCCTGGAAGGATACAGTGAAACCCCGCTCTCTACTAAAAATACAAAAAAAAAAAAAACTAGCCGGGCGCAGGTGGCGGGCCTGTAGTCCCAGCTACTCAGGAGGCTGAGGCAGAGAATGGCTTGAACCTCGAGGCTATTGCAGGAGCTGGGAGATCCCGCCACTGCACTCCAGCTCTCAAGCGGGCCCAAAGCAAGACTCTGCCTCAAAAAAAAAAAAAAAAAAAAAAAAAAAAAAAAAATTATTTAGAGGTTAGAGTGGTGGCTCACACCTTGTAATCCCAGCATTTTGGGATCGAGATGCAGTGAATCACTCTGAGGGTCAGGAGTTCGAGACCAGCCTTGGCCAACATGGTGAAAGTCTGTCTCTACTAAAAAATACAAAAATTAGCTGGGTGTGGTGGGCACCTGTAATCCCAGCTATTCAGGAGGCTGAGGCAGGAGAATGGCTTGAACTCGGGAGGTGGAGGTTGCAGTGAGCCAAGATCACTCCACTGCACTCCAGCCTAGGTGACAGAGTGAGACTCATCTCAAAAAACAAAACAAAATTATTTAGAAAAGAAAACGACTCCCTGGAAACCATTTTATATGGTGACTAATCCCCTCTCTCTGCCCAGGCCTCTATGCCAAACTATCTGTTTTTGTAAACCCAGATTTTTATGGACTGCATCTGCTTGAAGGCTGATATACTTGATATACTTATATGCTTGTTACAACAACCCAAATGATCTATGACATTTTACATATAAGTGGATGTGTGTGTATATGTACTTTTTACATTTTATTTTTAATTTTTAAAATTAATTTATTTACTTTGAGACAGGGTCTCGCTCTGTTGCCCAGGCTGGAGTGCAGTGGCACCATCATGGCTCACTACAGCCTTGACCTCCTAGGCTCAAGCGATCCTCCTGCCTTAGCCTCCTGAGAAGCTGGGATTACAGGCAAGTACCACCATGCCTGGCTAATGTTTTCATTTTTTGTAAAATGGGGTCTCAGTATGTTCCCCAGGCTGGTCTTGAACTCCTGGGTTCAGGTGATCCTCCTGCCTTGGCCTTCCAAAGACTTGGGATTACAAGCATGAGCCACCACACTTGGTCTATGATTTTCTTTTTTTAAGGCAGTCCCTGTTCTATCTCTTCTGACCTGCTGACCCACTGGACTCTTCCTCTCTTCTCCTTCCTTCCCTCCCCACTTATGCAATCCTGTTCCTGCAGGGATGGCAAGAGCCTGAATCTTCATCCAGATGCCTCAGAGAGAAAAAAAACAGCAGGGCCAGTGACACAGAGAAGGCTTTTGCTGTCTGTTGCTCCTCCCATGACCTCTGGGAGAAGTGAGGAGGGAGCAGAAAATGCAAAAGTTTCCTCCGCCCCCTCAACACAGGGGTTGGAGCAATGGACTGAAGTTGCCCCAGTACCTGCTCACTCCCTTGGGTGGAGGAAGATGGTGATATACATGTGGAAAAGGCCGCCCACCCATGAAGCCCCTCTAAGTGATTTAGAAAGAGGTCCCTCCTCCTCCAGGCACTTTATTTCCAACTGTCAGAAAACAGTCACTGCAAATATGGCTGTGATGTGCACAGTGTCCTCATATGTGGGGTAACCTTTTGCAGTGCACAACATGCACAATTGTGCATGTCAGCCCTGAAAGCACATACCAGGTCAGTCCTCTGCCTGGTGAGTGGGAAACTAAATCCCACTGACCATGAGCCATCCCTCCAAACCTTCCCCCAGGCACATTCCCAGCAGGGGCATCACCACCTTCCTATGTTCCCAGCCTCAGCCCTTTGGAGTCACCCCAGACTCTCTGGGTTCACATCCCAGTTCTAGCGTTTATCAGGACTCTGACCTCAGACAGGTCACACAGCCTGCCTGGGCCACAAGTCCCTTATTTGTAAAACGAGGGTGGAAGCGGCAGCTCTTGTGTAGGGTTCTAGTGAGGATTCGATGGGGAAACAAATGTCATACACCAAGATGGTGGCCTGGTGCTTGCTGATTCCCCAACATCAGTCCCACTCTCCAGCCCCCCAAATATTCTCCCATTTATTCTCCAAATTCTGCCTAAGAAGAATCTGCATTTGGCTACATGAGTAGGTTATCAGGCCAGCCTTGTCACTGCAGGTGGAGTTTGGTTATATAAGTAAAGGGATGAAGGGGGCAAAACAAATGTCATGTGAAATACTTGCAAGGTGCAGCCAGGCACGGTGGCTCATGCCTGTAATCCCAGCACTTTGGGAGGCCAAGGCGGGCAGATCATGAGGTCAAGAGATCAAGACCAGTCTGGCCAACATGGTGAAACCCCATCTCTACTAAAAATACAAAAATTAGCGTTGCGTGGTGGCGGGCACCTGTAGTCCCAGCTACTTGGGAGGCTGAGGCAGGAGAATTGCTTAGAACCGGGAGGTGGAGGTTGCAGTGAGCCAAGATTGCGCCACTGCACTCCAGCCTGGGTGACAGAGCGAGACTCTGTCTCAAAAAAAAAAAAAAAAGAAAAAGAAAAAGTAAAAAGAAATACGTGCAAGGGTCCTATGCTGAGTTCTTCCTAAAGCAAAGGTTTCATTTACAAACCAAAAATGTAATCCCCCAAATTCTTTATTCACACATCTAGCTTTTTAAAGATAATCCCAGGGAGTTACTGAGCAGCATACTTGTGTCTCAGCAGGACACAGGTCACCTGGTGGCTTCCAACCAAGACATCACCCCATGACCCTGGCCAACCCTGCTCACCTCCAGCCTGGCTTGCCAAGAAGGCCAATCACTTTCTCTACAGTGGGTTTCATTTTATCAATGAATTTCCCAACATGCAGAGTATTTAGCAAGTGAGAGGCACCGTGCTTATTCATTTCATTATCCTACTTATTTCTCCCATCTGCTTCAGAAATTGACATTACAATGATCACCTTGGACTGTTTCTAATCATCGACATTTACAATGTAACATGCTTTTCTTCCTCTTATCAATGTAATAAAACACAAAGATATCCAAAGTGCTTATTTGTTTTTTGCCCTTGAAACCCCATTTCACATAGAAGCACAAAGAACAATCTCCACTTTCCTTCTAGGTCCATGAAAAGATAAACCATCCCTAGAAACCAGGCTTCGTGAATGAAGTTCAAAAAACACTAGTTCCAAGGCATGCAATCACGTCCCTGTGGCCCTGGCTTTCCCTGGGAGCCCCAGTTGAATTCCAGTATCATTTCCTCTGCGCTCTTTTGGCTGCTTTCTTGGAAAGGGGGTGAGGGTTCAATATCAGGCGAATTTTAAGATCTGTGGTGAGGTGTTATTAATTACCCCACCACCACCACAACCGAGACACACACACACACACACACACACACACACACACACACGCGCGTATGTCAGCGTCTCTCCAGCTGTTGTTCCTGGGAGCCCCAGCAGGTGGCACTATGACCCTGACCATCTTCGCAGGCCCCATCCAGAATGTGTGGGCACAATACCTTTAAGGTCCAGGGACTCCCAGGGGCCCCACCTCTGAAGAGCCCCATGGGGAGAGTCCTATCCCAGAGAGAAGGGCCCTGTCTCCTGTCTCCACTCTCCTTTAGCTCAACTTCCTGGTCAAGAGTCTAGGCAGGGGTGCAGAGGTGAGGAGTGAAGTGGGCTAAGGGGGCCCAGGCCCTCCTCCCTTCCCTCCAACCCAGCTGGATCTGTTCCTCATTGCATTAGGAGAGGTACTCTCCCAACTCCTGACACTCATCCCTAACCCACCTGACCACCAGCCCTGAGCTTTGGGGACAAATCTTGGCAACTGCTGAAGGCCACTCTAGGCCAGGAATGACAACACTGATGAGAAGCCAGAAGGCACAAAGAGGTAGGGGTGTAAATTAGGGAGGCCTCCTGGAGGAGGTGAGGGTGGACCTGAGAGATTAACTCATGGTCCCCTCATTAAGAATAAGGGAGACTGAGCTGGGTGAGGTGGCTCATGCCCGTAATCCCAACACTTTGGTAGGCCAAGGTGGGAGCATCGCTCGAGCTCAGGAGTTTGAGACCAGCCTGGAAAACATGGCAAGACCTCATCTGTCTACTAAAAATCAAAAAAATTAGCTAGGTGTGGTGGTGTGTGCCTGTAGTGCCAGCTACTCAGGAGGCTGAGGTGGTAGGATCACTTGAGCCCAGGAGATGGAGGCTACAGTGAGCGCTGATGGCACTACTGCACCGCAGCCTAGACAACAGAGCAAGATCCTGTCTCCAAAAAAAAGAAGAAGAAGAAGGGAGACTGAGGGTCAATCTGGGGAGTTTGGTGCTGCCTGGGGGAGGCCATTTTTTGGAGTGCTTCTGGCAGTAAGGTGGGCCTCCAGGGACTCTTCCCTGAACAAGCTAGAGAAACAGAAGCCACAGACTCTAAGAGTATATGAGGGTGGGGGGGAAGAAGCCCTTGGGAGTTGGCCAGGGGTTCTGAAGGAATAACAGGGGTGCTGAGTTGTGAGAGGGCACAGGGAGCCTTCCGGGTTAAAACTGGTTCCCCTGCATGGGGGAGGGGTATGACAGAGGACAGGGAAGGGGAGGACAGGCGAGAAGGACCAAGCCTGTGCCCAGCCTCAGGGACCGGACTGAGCCTCTACCTACAGCCCAGCAGGTATATGTGCTTGCTAGAGTTGACCGTTCTTGGGATGAAATCAGGGGCAAGCCAGCAAGAGGAGCTTTCCACTCAAGGAGCTCCGTACCCCCTGTTGTAAAGCCCAGCCATGCCTCGGCGGGCCTAGCAGAACTTGCCCGGTGCCCTAGTGGGCTCCTTGGTGGCCTATCTCTCCATCTCCTAATGCGCACCCTCCCCAGCAGCCTGCCCTCTCCCGGAGGCAGAACCCGGAAGGCCTCCCTCCTGCAGTCAGACCCAGGCACCACCTGCTTCTCCAGTCACTGCCCGGGACACCACTTCCCCCTAAGGGTCGGCAAATCTACCCTTTTGGTTACCACCTCATGGAGATTCGGCCCCTCTGGAAGTAAGTCATTTTCTTTTTTTATTTTTTGAAACAGAGTCTCACTCCATCAACCAGGCTTGAGTGTAGTGGTGCCATCCTAGCTCACTGCCGCCTCAAATCCCTGGGCTCAAGCGATCCTCTCCCCTCAGCCTCCCGAGTAGCGGAGATTGCGGACACATGCCACCACACCTGGCTTAGTTTTAAATTTTTTGCAGAGACAGGGTCTCACTATGCTGCCCAGGTTGGTCTCAAACTCTTGGCCTCAAGTGATCCTCCTGCCTCAGCCTCCCAAGATGCTGGGATTACAGGTATGAGCCATTCTTGATACCTGGGGTGGGACATGGTCCAGAATGGGGACAGGAAAGACTCCAGAACTAGCAGAACCACACACTCCAGCCAGAAAAAAGAGGTGAAGGAAGTTGGAGGAAAAGTAAGCCTCCAGATCAGGAGCCCCCAGCCGTTTCCAGCAGGCAGGCTGGCTCACTTCTTCCCCAGGGAGGCCTGTTTTCCAGGACGCTCACTCACCTGGGAGACAGCTCAGTGCACACATAGGCACAGAGTCAAAGATTTCTTGGAAGACACAGTGATTTCCTGATTTTGTTCAGAACTGGCTCACACACACTCTCATTCACTCTGTGAGCCGGGGAAGCAGGGCTGCCCACCACACCGAGCAGGAGACTGGGGTTTGAGTTTGAGCTCAGGTCGGCCTCCAGCAGTGCCTCCGAAAGCTCAAAGAGAAGTCAGGCGGCCAGGTGACCAGGTGGGGAATCGGGGTGTGTTGGCTGTCCCTTCCTCCCTAACACTCGCCTTCTGATTCTTCCTAGAGGGCTGGTAAGGCTCCCAGGACTGGCACTCAGGCCTTGGCATGCCAGAGGATCAAAAGAAACTGCCCTTCCTTTCATGCAATTGATACAAGAAGCAACAGAAATTGCAGCTTGCTTCCAGTGGGATGTAAGAACACATGGAAGGAGCCATCACCCAGGGAGCTCACTTGAACCGTCAGGGCTTAGGCCCAGCTTCCACGTACACGCTGCTTCCCCGTTTGCTGACGTCCTCTGTATTGAGAGCACCATGTCACTCTTCAACTGACATCTCTCTGGATAGGCAGCCAGGGCCTAGGATCCTTGAGTCCTTGTTTTGTCAACAACCCTCCCCCTCTTTCTGCTCTTTCCTGGCTGTGTGGTGGACTCTTCAGGGACACAGCGGTCACTGCGCTGCAGGGACAGTACCCAAGTGCCAAGGTGCAGCCTAAAGGGGGCTGTTCCCACTATGGCATCCGTGACAAGAACCAGGAGCCAGAATGCAGGTTTCTGGGACTTGTCAGCTCCCTTCTGAGTGCCCTGTTGAGGATTCCTAGAAATGCAGACACCCCCACCCCCACCCCCCACCTGGATGGGCCGTCCTGAGCCAATAGGAATACTTTTCTGTGGACATGCCATGTTGGAATCCCAGGCCTCCCCGCCCTGCCAGCCCCTGCCAGCTCCCTGGGGCCCCAGCTGGTGAGTTTCACCCCCAAAGTGACTGCGACATTGGAAGGCCAGGGCCACCCCTGCCTTTTCCATTGCTCGGCAGCTCTATCGTTCATCCATAACCCCCAGGCGCGGGGGCAGGGCTGGGGGCGCAAGGGGCTCTCTCGGTGCAGCGGCAGGGGCGGGGGCAGGGGCTCCCCTAACTGCAGAGGCTAGCCTTACACACCCAGCAACACATGTCCCCCTTTATGGCCCGGGCTTTCTCTCGGTGCTTAAAGCCAACTGTGAAAAGAGCAGGGCTGATTCTGGCTGCCTGGCCGTCTCCTGGCAACACGCCTGGCAGGAGGCCTTTCTTTCTCCCCCCAGCCTCCCTTCTCTCCTCCACCACCCCCTCTCTCTTTTCTCCCCTGTGTCTTGTGTTGTGTATCATTAAAACTTCCCTCCCAGCCACTTCGCAGCCAACAACCAGGCCCTTCTGGGACTAGTTCTCTTGGGGCAGCTCAGCCAGCCCAGGGATGGGGGCTCCGAGGGGTTAAGGCCCCCAGAGAGGGGCCTTTGTGTTCTGGAACCAAGGCTTAAACTCAAGTTGGCAACCTTTGGCACATTCGTGAGGGGCAGCCACCGGCACCCTCTCTGCAGGCACCTCTTCCTTCCCTGTCTTCCTCCCCCATCTTTCAGGGTCTTGGCCTCTTCCTTTAGTGCCTGGAGCCTGCCAATAGTGCCACTGGGCACTGCCCAAAACCATGCAGGCCTCACGAGGCTGGGCATGGACAACCCCTCACCTAGGAGGACAAGCCTCTGCTGAAGGCTGGGGTAACCAGAGGCCTGCAGCCAGCTCTGGCACACGTGTCCTGCTCTGCCCTGAAAGGGGACAGGAACAGAAAGGGTGTTGGCCTCAGGGATCACGGGGAGGCAGAGCATCCAATCAATGCCTACAGAACCCAAAGAACTCATTTGGCAGTTTCAACCTGGAGGGACACTGAGACCCAGAGGGGGTGAGTGCCTTGTCCAGGGACACACAGTCAGTCAGGAGAAAGCTGAAGCTGGAACCCTGGTTTCCCAGTCCCCTCCTCTGTTGCTCTTCACTGGACGGGAACCGGAGGGGAACAAGTGGCTCCCTGAGGCCCACGCACCTTTTGGGCCTGACCTGCCTGACTCAAGAGCAGTGCTCAGGGGTGTCTGAACTTGATCCCACCACTCCGGGGCTCCCCCGTCTTCTCCCAGACCCTGAAGAAAGCCTCTGACGGGCCTAGAACAGAGAGGTGACCCAGGACCTTGCCCAGTCTTTCTGGACAACTGGAAGACAGTTACGCTTCCTCCTCCACCTCTACCTCCAACGTCAGTATCTGAGTCACAGGGGCCTAGTGCTGGGCTCCTCTGTCATCCAACCCACTCTTAAGGCTGGATGGGCCACCCCAGATGGCCTATCTGGAACCTTGAGGCAGAGCAGACACTGGGGGTCATCTCAGCTCATAGCCAGGTGGCTTCCAGGTGCAGCTCTGGGGTTCTGCCAGCTCTAGCCTCGCTCACCCACAGGGTCTCCGGCCAACCAAGATGCTCTGACCACACAGACTGGCACTTGCAGGGCACCCTGACTGCAAGCCCTCAGCTCTGCTGTCCCGTGTTCCGGTGTTTTCCAGACTGCAGGGATTTCCATGCCACCTTCACTCTGTAGCTGCATGCGACCTGTTCTGCTACTTTCTGAACACTTTTCTTTACACTGATGTGCATTGTTCTTAATAACATCAACTGAAAAGGAGACTTTAGATTTACTCATTTTCAACAATGAGATTTCATTCTAACCAGACATTATGGCCCTGCAAAGGCTCTGAATGTGTGACTTTCTCTCTTTATTAGAAAAGGATCTTAGCAAGTGTTGGAGAGGTGCTGAAGTCATATTAGGACCAAACAGACTTTCTCTTTGAGGATACTCAGGAGGAGTGAAGGAGAATGGAACAGGGGGTGTGAATACATGAGCTTTCTCCCCGTGTGATTCAAAGTGATTTAACCCATGCCTCACCTTCTGGAGCACCTCCGGCCCTCTCTAGCTGTGATAAATATCAACACTGGCCATCAAAATGTTCCCAAAAGTCCAACCTTTGACCAAACTACATTTCGGATTTTCTTAAATTCTGGAGAAAAAATAAAATAAAGTAAAAGAACAAATATTTTGGTTATGCCATGTACTCTGATTTGGGATTCAGAAAATATGATTTCTGGCCAGGCGTGGTGGCTCATGCCTGTAATTCCAGCACTTTGAGAGGGGAGGATCTCCTGAGCCCAGGGGTTGGAGATCAGCCTGGGCAACGTAGGAAGAAGACACTATCTCTACAAATAATAAAAAGTTAGCAGGTGCAGTGGTGCATGTCTGTGGTCCCAGCCACTCAGGGGGCTGAGGTGGGAGGATCGCTTGAGCCCAGGAGGTCGAGGCTGCAGTGAGCCATGTTTGTGCCATGGCACTGTAGCCTGGGTGACAGAGCGAGACCTTGTCTCAAAAAAAAGAAAGGAAATATGATTTCCCACATTACCACACCTTCTGATGTGCATAGCAAAAGGCTGGGGGTGGGGGTGGGGAGGCTGTGGTAGGCCAAGGCAGGGGTGGGTGATGAGGATGAGGGGAGGAAGGCTTTTGAGCAGTCTGAGAAAAGCAGGAGAGCTGGGAACATCTCGTCACCATCAGTCCTCAATCACTAAGACAGCCTGGTCAGGATTCTGCCATTATGTTGGGTCTCATGATAATAACAGGTCTTAGGAAGTCAGCCTGTGTTATCTACTAGATGCCCTGAGCTTTTTGGTAAATTATGCCATTTAAACCTGCCAAGGGTGGAATTAGTATACCCATTTGCCAGATAAGAAGCAGCCACAGAGAGATCTAGATAACTTGCCCTAAGTCACAGCTCAGCAGCAGGGAGCCAGGATGTGAACTTGTTCTGTCTGATGACAGAGTCCATGCTCCCCCAGCCCCACCACAGCATTACTTTGCCCCCACCCCCGACTCCCACCCCAACCTGAGGCTATTGGCCAGTGAGGACCAGACCTTAGGAGCTAACCGTCCCCTCAGGTGAAAGAGTGAGTCCCAGTGTCCCCAGGCAAGCCTTCCACAAGCCCCTCCCAGCAGAGACTTTAGGAAGTGCCCCCGTGTGGCACGGCTGGTGGGGCTGCGCCCGTCCACCCCCAACACACACCCAGAGAGCCCGAGAATGGCTCCCAGACACCCTGAGAATGACGGGCAGAGGGAAGACTGCAGGAGGCAGGTGGCTGGGCTGCTGCTTTTTCTCTTTTTAAAAAATCGAGGCCAGGCGCGGTGGCTTACACAATAATCCCAGCACTTTAGGAGGCCCAGGCGGGTGGATGACCTGAGGTCAGGAGTTTGAGATCAACCTTGGCAACATGGTAAAACTCCATCTCTACTAAAAATACAAAATTAGCCGGGTGTGGTGGCACATGCCTGTAATCCCAGCTACTCGGGTGGCTGAGGCAGGAGAATCACCTGAACCTGGGAGGCAGAGGATGCGGTGAGCCGAGATCGCACCATTGCACTCCAGCCTGGCAACAAGAGTAAATCTCCATCTCAACAACAACAACAAAAAGAGCCAGGCATAGTGACTCATGTCTGTAGTCCCAGCTACTAGGGAGGCTGAGGCAGGAAAATTGCTTGAATCCAGGAGGCTAAGGTTACGGTGGGCCAAGAATGCTCCATTGCACTCCAGCCTGGGTGACAAGAGTGAAACTCTACCTCAAAAATAAATAAATAAATAAATAAAATTTGCACACCATAAAAAAATCACCATTTTAAAGTGGACAATTCAGTAGCATAAGTTGTGGAACCTTCACCACTAATTCCAAAACATTTTCATGTACCTCAAACCCATCAGCAGCCAAGTTGCAGCCTCTTAAGGAAAATGCAGAGGCAGTGCTGGGCAGAACTGCATTCTTTTTGTTTGTTTGTTTTCTTTTTGAGATGGGGTCTCACTCTGTTACACAGGTTGGAGTGCAGTGGCTCACTGCAACCTCTGCCTCTTGGGTTCAAGCAATTCTTCAGCCTCAGCCTCCTGTGTAAGCTGGGACTACAGGCACAAGCCACCAACACCTGGCTTTTTTTTTTTTTTTGTAGAGATGGGGTTTCACCAAGTTGCCCAGTCTGGTCTTGAACTCCTGAGCTCAAAGCGATCTGCCTGCCTTGGCCTCCCAAAGTGCTGGAAATACAGGCATGAGCCACCATGTCCAACCTGGGCAGAACTATATTCTGGATGCATCTTAAACCTCACTTTAGCCCTACACCCTGACTTTTGTTGTTTCCTTTTTCCCGAGAAGTCATCTCAGAATGAGGCTCCCAGCTCCAGGCTCCAGTTGCAATCTCACCCCCACCTAGACTAAACCCTCAAATCAAGAAAAAGAAGCCCTGGCAAGGTGTGGTGACTCATGCCTGTAATCCCAGCACTGTGGGAGGCTGAGGTGGTTGAATCACTTGAGCTCAGTTCAAGACCACCCTGGCTGGGCAACATGATGAAACCCCATCTCTACCAAAAATTTTTAAAAATTAGCTTGGTGTGGTGGTATATGCCTGTAGTCCCAGCTCCTCGGGAAGCTGAGGTGAGAGGATCGTTAGACCCTGGGAGATGGAGGTTGCCGTGAGCCAAAATTGTGCCGCTGCACTCCAGCCTGAGTGACAGAGTGAGACTCTGTCTCAAAAAAAGAGAAAATAAAAAGAAATCCTAAAGAAAAAGAAAGGAAAAGAAAAAAAAAGACAGAAAAGAAAAGAAAAAGAAATTTCTGTCTCAAAAAAGAGAAAAGAAAAAGAAATCCTAACACTCACCTAACCTTAAGTAAAAGCAACTCACCTTGTAAGTTAATCTCAACATTTAATGCAACTACCCTACACTGGACATGATGGGTGAGGAGGATACAGATATCAGTTAGGAGGCCTTTGACTACAAGTAACAGCCTCAAGTGGGCTAACCAACAAGGAAAATGTATTATTTCATATCACAAGAAGTTCCAAAGCAGGACTCTTCTGAAGGCAGTTAATGTCTCAGCAATGATGTCAGAAATGGAGTTTGTTTCTCTCTCTTTGCTCTGTCTTCCTCTGCCAGTCAGCTTCATCTTTAGGCAACTTTCCTCATAGTCACAGAATGGTTGCCGCAGCTCCAGGTATCCCAACCCAAAACAACAATGTCCAAAAGCAGGTAAAAGATATTTCTTACTGTGTGTCATTTTAAGAGCCCCCAAAACTCTTCCCAGAAACCCTCTTGCACCCTTCAGCAGACCTCCCTCAGGCTCATGTCACCCAGTTTAGGCCAGTCCCTGGCAAGCAGAATGGGTCCCCAAGACTGGCTTAGATCAGTCACGATTTATCTCTGAGTAAGGTAGGAGAGGGGTGAAGACCAGAACAAACTGGGGGCCTCTGCCATCCTGGAGGAAGGCACCACCAGCAGTGTGAGCTACACCAAAGCTAAACAGAAGCCTTTGTCTTCCAGAAGTTCAAAAACAGCAGCTGAGGCTGGGCACGGTGGCTCATGCCTGTAATCCCAACACTCCGGGAGGCTGAGGTGGGCGGATCATTTGAGGTCAGCAGTTCAAGACCAGCCTGGCCAACATGGTGAAATTCCGTCTCTACTAAAAATACCAAAATTAGTCCAGCGTGGTAGCTTGCATCTGTAGTCCCAGCTAGGAGGACTGAGGCAGAAGAATCACTTGAACCCAGGAGGCAAAGGTTGCAGTGAGCTGGGATCACTCCAGCCTGGGTGATAGAGCAAGACTCCGTCTCAAAAAAAAAAAAAAAAAAAAAAAAAAGCAGCTGATTGCCACAGAGGGAGGAGTGGATGCTCACCGGTCATTTTACACGTCCCAGGTGCCATTTCAAACACAGCAGCTATCACTCTGCTGAACAGGCAATCGTCTTTTGAGACAAGTGTTATTATACCCATTTTGCAGTTGAAGCAGGTACAGAGAGGTTACATAATATACTCAGTGTCACATAGTAAGAGGCAGAGCTGGGATTCACTGGGGTTGTGGTAGACCTGGGCTCTAAGGCAACCACTCAGAGAGGATTTCCCAGCCAGACATGTGAATCCCCATTCAGGCCTTACCTGGAAGCCAAGACAAAGGTGCATAGGAGGTGGGTCCTGCTGGGATGTGGGCAATGCCAGGCAGATGGCCCTGGTTTGCCCAAGGGCCCTCCCACATCTGTGCCAGCTGTGCCTAGGCCCCTGCCAGTGAGGCAGCTGTGACCCCATTCCCAGCCCACTGGGCCTCCATCCATGTGATTAGGCTCCCAGGACTCAGGGCTCATAGCTGGCCACCCTGAGGTCCCAGCAATGACCACTACTGGTCATATTAGTCTGTGGAGAAGGTTGTTAGTTGGCAGAGTTCTGGAAGGTGCAAGCCAGGACCTCACTAGAAATTTCTTCACCATCTCCAAGAATATTATCAGGCTTGTTCTATTTTGTCTCCCTAATGTGCCCCCACAAAAGTCTTCCCCGCAAGACCCCTGAGATGGAAAGAACTTCCACACCTCTGTTTTGTTTTGTTTTCTTGAAACAGAGTTTCGCTCTTGTTGCCAAAGCTGGAGTACAATGGCATGATCTCGGCTCACTGCAACCTCTGCCTCACAGGTTCCAGTGATTCTCCTGCCTCAGCCTCCCAAGTAGCTGGGATTTCAGGCGTGCACCACGAGGCCCAGCTAATTTTGTATATTTAGTAGAGACAGGGTTTTGCAATGTTGACCAGGCTGGTTTCAAACCCCTGACCTCAGGTGATCCACCCGCCTTGGCCTCCCAAAATGCTGGGATTATAGGCATGAGCCACCACGCCCTGCCTGGTTTTGTTTTTTAAGCAAACATTTACGTATTTGGTCCTCTGATGAATGACTGTCCCCAGCAGATGGCAAATTCCTTGCAGGCCAAAACCTGGGCTGCTTTTGCCCATCAGTGCTCAGCTGCCAAGGGGGAGCTGCACACAGAGTTGCTCCATGAAGATGCATTGAAAAAATGGACCAGGTCAAATTCACAGAGCACCTACTGTGTTCATCAGCCGGCGCTGGGTTATAAGGAAGAAGGCAGGCTCCTTGAGGGTAGTTCCTTGTGGGTAGTCTTGTGAGCCTTGTCCACAGCAGGCATGCAGTCAACGTCTGCGATGAAAAATACAGACACTTTCCACCCTCAGAGCCCAAGTGGAAGGTGGGGGCCCATCGTGACTAAGGTTGGAGACAGAAGAGACCAAAGATGGCTCCAAGCCCCTCTTGGGTTGCGACCAGGACTCTCTCCCCTTCCCTGCCTGCTTATGTCCCATACACAGGGGAGTGGAAGGAAAACCCAGGAGCTCTAGTTCCAGGTGACTGAGAGAAACCATGGCAGCCACACACAGAGGTCTGGCTCTAACTCCTCAGGCAGGATCACACCCATGCCAGGAGCTGGCCTTGGGTTAGAGCCCCAAAAGGCTCAGGCAGGCCAGCCATGTCCAGGGATGGGGCTCAGGGTTCTGAGGCAAAGGCAGAATAAAGGGGCATGGAGGGAGGCTGAAGAGGAGAAAGAAAGGGAAGGAGAGAGAGGTGTGGCACACAGCTGGAGGGGCAGCACGAGGGGCCACCAAGCCCCAGATGCCCCCATGTGGCAGTGATTTCCCAACAGGCTGCCCACCCTTAATCTCATCCCACTGGAGGCAGCACAGGGTCCTATGAAGGGGACACAGGAATCAAGCAACAGACCTGGGTAGCTGGGGTGGGCTGGAGTTGTAGGGGCTAGGGCCACTCAAGATAGGGGCACTGAGGACCCTGAGGGAGCCCAGACTTGAGTCAGTGGCCCTTCCATCTGAGACCTCAGCCCTGCCTGTTCCCTCTCTTCTGGGCCCATCATCAACAGTGTTTTTGAGGGGCTGCTAAGTGCTGGACCCCACACCACTGGGGGTTCAGCAGTCTCATGGAGGGAGTTTCTTTGTGGAGATTTTACAGTTGGAGACGGACAACATATGCAAGCAACTGAAGATGTGATATGTATAATCAGCTGGGCACGGGGGCTTACGCCTGTAATCCCAGCACTTTGAGAGGCCGAGGTGGGCGGACCACCTGAGGTCAGGAGTTCGAGACCAGCCTGGCCAACATGTCTCTACTAAAAATACAAAAATTAGCCAGGCATGGTGGTGGGAGCCTGTAACCCCAGCTGCTTGGGAGGCTGAGGCAAGATAATCGCTTGAACCCAGGAGGTGGATGTTGCAGTGAGCCGAGATTGCGCCACTGCACTCCAGCCTGGGCGACAGAGCAAGACACCGTCTCAAAAAAATAATAATATGTGTAATCACATATTAATCACATCAGTGTCAGGGCTATGCTGGAAAATAAAGCTGAATAAGAAGCCTAACAGGACAGGGCTGGGGAGTGGCGAGGGGTCTGGAGGGACCTCTCTGAAGTGGATATTTTGAAGTGGGTCTCGGAAGGGGACATCAGACAACATTTTCCTGGATAAATCCTTCTGGAGAGGGCTCCTGAGCTCCTGAAAGGGGACTGCTTAGTGGACACTGACCCGGGCAGGAGGAGAGACCTGAGGGAGAGGCTTATTCCACGCCTCAAGAGAAGAAAGAAACCCAGTATTTCGTATTCACCATCCGCGGTCTGGCATTCCATCAGCACCATTCTCATTTAACGCTGACAGCCCCCTACGAGGTGGAAAGTGTTATCTCCAAGCCACAACTGAAGCAGGGGCCTCAGAGATGACAGGCAACTGACCAGTGCCCCACCCCACCCCATTCCCTCCCTCCTAAAGGACTTTCACCCCAAATCGCTTTCCAAAATGCTCTGGGGAGGCTGGGCATGGTGGCTTGCACCTGTAATCCCAGCACTTTGGGAGACCAAGACGGGAGGGTCACTTGAGGTCGGGAGTTCAAGACCAGCTTGGCTAACATGGTGAAACCCCGTCTCTACCAAAAAAACACAAATTAGCTGGATAGGGTGGTGCATGCTTGTAATCCCAGCAACTTGAGCGACTGAGGCAGGAGAACCACTTGAATATGGGGAGGTGGAGAGTGCAGTGAGCCGAGATTGCACCACTGCACTCCAGCCTGGGTGACACAGTGAGACTCTGTCTTAAAAATATAGGTCAGGAGTTTGAGACCAGCCTGGCCAACATGGTGAAACCCTGTCTCTACTAAAAATACAAAAAATTAGTCAGGCGTGGTGGCAGGCACATGTAATCCCAGCTGCTTGAGAGGCTGAGGCAGGAGAATCGCTTGAACCTGGGAGGCGGGGGTTGCAGTGAGTTGAGACCGTGCCATTGCACTACAGCCTGGGCAACAAGAACGAAACTCCACCTCTCTCTCTCTCTCTATGTGTGTGTGTATATATATATACACACACACGTATATATATGCATGTATATATATACATATATGTGTATATATATACACATACACACACACACATACATACATACATACAAATACATAAAATTAAATGCTCTGGGGAGCTAGAGCTAAGACAGGAGGAACTACTGCCACAGGGAGAACCTCTCTCGTGCCCACAGCGGCCCCTGTGATCTCGGGGTCCAGGAAGACCTGCTGGTGGCAGCCTCCCACATGTCAGCAAAAGGGGGAGGCATCCACAGGGTGGATCTGGCGGTGCCCCAGTGAGCCCTGGACCGGCATCACCTGGGCCCGCTCGCCCTCCGCCTGTCTGGGGAGGAGAGGGGAGCCTGAAGCCATGGCACCCTTTATCCCCAGCAAAGCTCCGGGATTGCGAGGTAGATTAAGGGCATTCACTCAGGAGGACACCTACTTAACCAAGATCCTCCGAAATCCGGGCTGCTCACCAGCAACGACTGAGTATGCTGGGCCCGCAGGAAACGGAGTGGGACCAGGCGGGACCCCTTCCTCGCCTGCTGACCTCCCGCCTTGCTATCAGCACTGCCGCCAGGGGGCGCGCCCGCGCCGCTGGTCTCTGAGCCGACCTCCGCGTGCACCTGCGCTCCTTTGTGTGTTAGATTAACACCTGGTGCTTACCTACTCTGCGCTTACCCGGTGCAGGTCAGGGGCTTCCTGCATTGCCAGGATGCAGCCTCTATGCCAGCAAACTGAGCTGGGCAATAGAAAGAAATCCGATTTACTCCTGCGCCCGCCACCCCGGCTAGGGCCTTCCTGCTTCCAGGCTCTGCTGTCCAGCCTTCCAGTGGCCTCTAGGGAGCTCGCCTAAAACCACTCTGCGGTTCCTACAGCTCCTAGGAGAAAGTTAAACGCCCTCCTCTCCAGGTCAGAGGCCTTGGAGCCCCCTATGTGCTCCCTTCGCACTGTTTCTCCATAAGCCCTGTGGTGTCAGGCCTTTGGCCCTTGGCACTTCCTCGCCTGCTTCCCCGCTGCAATGACTTCTCCTCTCCCTTTATCCCCCCAGGTTGGTCTGGCTCCTGACTCTGCCTGGCAGCCCCAATACCTGTTTCAAGCAAAAATGAATTGCACAGTGCCTGGATCAGAGATTTCCTCCTCCCTCCCCGCGACAGATGGGTAGCCGCATGAGGGCGGGCAGGGGCCTGGCCGCTGGAGTCTTTGTCTACACGATGCCTCTGCAGGGGGTCCAGTGGATCCTCGCTGAATACACAGCGGAGGACTCTGAGCCCAGGGGAGTACACATCAAAAGGAACCTCAGGGCCAACTAGAGAGAGGGGTTGGGCTGGGGCTGGGGTCCCCTTCCCAGGTCTAATGTCCCACACATTCACACACACAACAAAAAGTGCTTCCCATGTGCCACCCTATGTCCCCACGTCCCTGGCCCTTGTTGCCTCTTCTGCCCTCTTCCAAGAGACCACCCTTCCATTCAGGGCGATGGCCTCCTAGTCCACTGGCTGTTGCCTCCACCCCGGCCACCCTCCCTGGTCTTGGAGTGAATTTAACCCTTTCTCCACCAAGTGAAACCACCCTGGGGCTTGGGGTACCTGTTAGAGAGAGGGTGTTTCTATCTGTGACGTGTGGTCAGGGGCACCCGCCCTCCTCTGACAGAAACCATTCCTGCATTTCCACCGGCGGCAGCGCAAGGCTTGCAGGAGGAAGGAAATTAAACCTGTGTTGAAGGAAGGACACCTGGCGAAAAGGAACGGGCTCAGACTCCTCTCCTCTGATGAGCTTTCAGGTGGGGGAAATCCCCACACACACCTCCATTCTCTAGGGCACCTCGCAGGGCCACTGATAGGCTCCAGTCCTCTCCTCTGTCACTTCCCAGGTGCACATGGCCAGCTCCTGGATTCCACCCTACAACCCACTTGTTTCCCACCTGATGCACATGACCTGGGTCTCTGAGTGCTCCAGGCTGCCTGGAGGAGGCATTCAGATACACAGGGCCCCTCAGGGAATGACTGTCTTGCTCACAGCACCCAGGATGCTGGCTGGGCATATCTCAGCCAACACACACCCCCACCGACAGCCCCGGATCTTTTGCCCCCACCTCACGGCATTGGCACCTGTGGAGTCTTGCGGCCCAGCAATGACCCCAAGAGGCCATCAAGTCCAGGCCCTGTCGCCCCACCACACTGCATCCACAGTGGTGTCTGACTGGCCAGGGAAGGTAGCCCTCTCCAGCTCTCAGCATGACTGTCATGGGGCTCTGGAACTCCCGAGCACTTGGGCAGGACTCCAGCAGGCACCTCTGATTAGAAAGCCACCTGGGAGCCCTGTGGGTGGGACAGGACTCCAGGTAGGACCTAGCAGGCCTCCATCCAAGAGGGATGTATGTGGAAAGCTCTCCACTCCCAGAGCCTTGTTCCTGAGGCTCTGCATTCATGACAATGGCAATCCCCTTTCCAGGTGAATCAGAAACAGGGTGCCCCAGAATCAGCCCCGCCATGAGGAGCATCTCTAGGGATCCCCATCTCTTCAGCCCCCACCAGGTTCACCACTCCTGGGCAGGTTCACGATTTTTCTTCGCCTTGCAGCTCCTTGGTCCTCTCCGCCTCACCCCTGCCCCTTTCTTCCCCAGGCCGGTGGCTCAGCCTCCCCCGCCACCCTTTTCTTGGTTTCTGTCTCAGCATCTCTCTCATCTCTGAGCGCCTCTCTCTCTCCTCCTCCTCTCGGTCTCTCCTTTTCCTCCCCTTCCCTCCTCTCTTTCAACCACCCCTCCCACTCCCTCCAGTCCAGCACTGGGCTAGGAACGCAGCAGAAGCCGTGACAAGCCCAGGCGGCTCTCCCGACCCTTGGTGCCCCCGGGGCCATTTCCCCGCGCTCCCTGTGCCGGCAGCAGCCGCGTGCGGAGAGGGCTCGGCGACCAGAAGAGGCAGCAGGTTCTAGCTGTGGGTACGGGGGCTCAGATCAAAGGCCAAGAATGTCTGGCCTCCTGGCGTGAGACTTCCTCCAGCCGTGGCCCCCACCTCGTGGAACGCCCGCCGTTCCAGGCCTCTGTGGGACTCGGGTCGGCTCATTCTCTGCTCTTTATGCCACAGTTCCCTACACAGGGGTCCCTGCTCCCCACCGGCAGTGCTTCCTTCACCCCAGACGCGGGCTGCGCAGAGCCCTGGTGCCTCAGGTGGTCTGGGAGGGGGCCTAGGGGAAGGCACCCAGGTGACTGGGCGTGAGTCCCCAAAGCCTGACCACGATGTCAATACCACCCAGGGCTGAGACCTAATTCCTCGCTCTGGAGAGGGAGAGGAGAGGAAGCTAGCCCGGAGGGAGCCTGGAAGGACTCCTTTCCTGTGGGGAGGGGTGGGTATCTGGAAGCATTTGGTGTCCGCACAGGGCTAGAGCCTCTATCGTCAAACCCCAGTCTGGAGCTCCCTATCAGCAGAACCGGGGCCTCAGGCGGGACAGTCAGGCAGTGAGGGGCGCTCCGGAGGGCAGCAAGGTCCTCCAAGGACCTGGGCTGCCCTCGGCCAGAGCTGCGCGTTTCACCGGTCCCTGATGGTCCAACCAAGAATCCCAGTGAGGCTGTGGGTCGTGCCTCCGACCCTGGCCAGAGGTCGGGCCTGAACCCCTCAAGGAGGAGAAAGTGACCCGACTCCGAGAGCAGGAAATGCGACTGGCCGCTGGTGTCAGTTGCAGGAAATGCAAAGGCAGCAGGAGGTCCCGATACCGATCTGATCCCTGACAAAAGACTCAAATGACACTCGGCTCCGTCCCCCGGCGCCGCCCGCAGCCAGACCTTCGAGCCTCAGCGGACTTTTCCGCACGTTCCTCGGACACCCGGGAAGCGACCTCCCGCGGCCACGACTAGAGGCCGGCGGGCAGGCGGACTCGGGAGGCTGGAAGCTGGGAGGGGGTGCGTTCCCCCACCCCCTGATCCTGGCCTGCCCGAGAGGGGCTTCTGGAAACATCCCTGTGCTTTCTACCCTCGATTCCTCGCGGGCCCACGTCCCAACGGGTCACAGTCCCCGCCAGCAGAGGAGCCACCCGTTCATGCCCACGCCAAGCCCTCGCCATGTGAACGCCCGGGTCAGAACCCCCGCGCCCTAACCCTGGCCAGCGGGGGGCCGCGGCGGTAGCAGAGGGTCCGGCCCACCGCATCCTCCCGAAGCCCCGCGGCGTCCGGGGCGCGGGCTTTGCCCAAGTTTGCTGGGCGATGCCCTTCCCGGAGCCCGAGTTGTGGGCCGGGCGGGAGGGGCGCGTGATTGACAGGCTGAACTACAGACTCATCTCTTACCTTAGGCCGCGGGCGCTGATTGGCTGCTCGCTGACATCCTCAAACCCGGCTGCTCCGCGCTGGGCTCGGGAGGGGGGCGGCTGCGGGTGGAGGTGCGCTTCTGACAAGCCCGAAAGTCATTTCCAATCTCAAGTGGACTTTGTTCCAACTATTGGGGGCGTCGCTCCCCCTCTTCATGGTCGCGGGCAAACTTCCTCCTCGGCGCCGCTTCTAATGGAGCCCCACCTGCTCGGGCTGCTCCTCGGCCTCCTGCTCGGTGGCACCAGGGTCCTCGCTGGCTACCCAATTTGGTGGTAAGACTCGCCTCTTGTCTGCCCGCGGCCCGGTTTCTCCGCCGCGTCCGGGGAAGGTGGGGGCGCCGGCCGGGGGTGGGCCGCGGCAGGGCTGGGGCTCCTCTCCTCGCCTCCCTCCAGCCCCCCACCCACCTACCCCTCCTGGATTTTCTGCTGGTGTCGCCTTCAGAATCCAACTCCTGGCTCCTCTGATAATCACCATTTTCCCTGCTCCCCGCTGCAGGGGCTGGAGGACTTTCCCATCTCAGAAGGTTTCTTATTCTTAGATCCTAACCCTCTGCCCGTCCCAATCTAGAGGCCCCCGAAGACCCCCCATTTGCTTGCAGTTGGGTTTCTGGAAATCCAGCACTGTCCCTGGGGCCCAGCCACTCCTCTTCTCCATTTTGGGGTCTTCATGGGCAAAACCATCCTGTTCCTTCACTGCCACCCCACCTCTGCCGGCGCCTCCATCAAGAGATTCCCCCACAATAACCCCCCTTTGCCTTCCTATTTCAGACCCCAAAGGCTTCAGGGCTCCTCCCGGGGCAGGGGAGTGGGTGGGGGTATTTCATCAGATTCTCCCCACTGCTCTAGATTCATCTTGAGCCTCTGAAGTGAATATGGTATTTGCTGATCCGGGATGCCATTGAATTCGGATTTTATTCATTTCTTGCTTGTCCACCCTGGCAAAAGGGGGGTTCCTTGAAAATGGGTTGTCTGGGAGGGGTAGGCTTGTTATTCTTTGACCAAAAATCCAATTCTCCATGTCACATTTGTTCCTTTTGGAAAACCGAGGACCGAGGAGAAAGGGAGAGGGAAAGGAGAATTCCGTCCCTGAGAAATGCGGATACAAAAGACATTTTAGTAAATAAGGCTGGGAAGCCGGGCGCAGTGCTTGGGGGGCTGTGCGTGTCTGGGGGGCCGGGGTGAGGAATAAACATCCCTTTGGGAGCCCCAGCTCCAGGAGTCCCCTTGTTTTCAGAGCGGCCCCATCGCCGCTCTCCCACCCTCTGCAGGTCCCAGGGGCCAGAGGGGAAGACACTGAAACCAGTTCTCTAAATTACACCCCGCCTCTCCCCAGTCTCCAGCCCCCTGCATTCCGGAAAACTTTAATTAAAGAATCTTCCCCTCCTGGATGCAGGAGAGCCTCGGCCTGGGGGTGGGAGGTGAGGAGGAAGAATTTGGGATCTGTGAGTGAGAAATGGGCTGTGGCCCCCGGGGTGAAAGTCAGAGAGAAGTGCCACCATGGTGCGGTACTGCCTGCAGGTCCCCAGACTCCCTGCCTTTCACCAACCCAGAGCCTAGGGTAGGAGGAGCAGAGACAGCGAGATTTGGGGGCCACACCCCGAGTCTTCCAGTTGTTTGGGGGTGGTAGCATTTGTGTCTGGGTGTTTGGGGCCCCTGGGAGAGAGGGTGGGGACATGGCCAACGGTCTCTGTTTAGAGGGTACTAGGAGTTGCTCCCAGGACAGCCAGCCAAGGGGAAGTCTTTCTTCTGCCCAACCCACACTTTTCCGTGGGGCTGGGCTCACCTGAGGCTTCCAGCACATAAAGAAGTCCATGGGGTGGCCAGGGCAGCCAGGGACCTCAGGAAGGAGGTTTGGCCAGTCTGGGGAAAGACTGCTGCCAACACCAGTCTAGCCTCACCCGGCCATTCCTGCCCCTCTTCCCATTCTCCGGCCAAGGCCATGCCGTTTTTTGCCTTGCCTTCGCAGGGACTCTGGCGGGTTGGGGGAGGGTAGGAAGGAAAGGCTTGGCAGCCCATAGGTGGCAGGGACTGAGGAAGAGAGCCCAGGCTCTCCAGCCCTATGAGCTAGAAGAGGGCACTCTTCCAGTCGGTGGAGATTCTGGTGTTAGATGGTGTCTTGGGGACCATCTAGATAGGGGTTACCCAATAGGAGGAAATGCTGGGGAAACCTGGAAGGTCAAGACATTGGCCCTAACATAGTGCTAGACACATGGCTTGTTTGGGAATTTGGTGGGGGACAGGAATGCTGCTTTGTCTAGGCCGAGGAGAGAGATGTATGGGTGTGTGTTGTGTGTGTGTATGTGTTCTGGGTCTATGACCCCGAGAGGTGTTTTCTATACACTAGTGTGTCTCTATGTGCAAAAGTGTTTGTGCCCGCAACTGGGCTACTGTGGATATGAAATCGTGTGGGTGTGTTGGGGAATCCATGGCCCATGACAGGTTGTGCTGTGTCTCTGCACACAAGTGTTAGCAAGTGGCTGATGCTGTGATGTGTGTATGTACATGTGTAAGAGACAGAGAAGTCTAGAAGTATCTTTGCCCATGTAAAGGTCAGAGCCTGTGTCTGCTTGTGACGCTGGGCTTGACTGTGTTCATGACTGGGCATGTGAGTGAGTGTGTGTGTGTGTGTGTGTGTGTATACGTGCGCGCGCATGCCTTCATGACAGTGTGGGGAAAGCCCCACAGATGTCTTTGTGCGTGAATATCAGTGCTCATGGCCATGACCTGATTGTGCTTGTAAGGAGGAGAGCGATACTCAAGTCCATAGCTGTGTGAGGGCTGTGTCTGAGTCTGCCTGTGATCCTGTCCCCAGGTGCTGGGCCTGGGGCTGAATGGCTGTGAATATGTTTGCAGACATCTACCTGTGGGTATGAATGACACCTGAGCTTGGGTGTCTGGTGGGCAGCCATGGGCCCGGAGGGAAGGTCCAACAGGAAGCAAAAGTCTCACAAGGTGGCTTCAGGGGGCACAGCTGGCCAGGGATGGCACGCTAGAGAGGCAGGGGCACAGGATTCCTTGACACCAGCTTGTCCTGTCTGTCCAGGCGCTAGAGTCACTGGCCCTTCTCTCTGAGGTTGTTTTCCTTTGGTCTTGGAGCTGGGGTGGAGGGTGAGTCACCTTCTCAGGGCTAGGGCTGGGGCTGTAGGTAGATCAGGGCCTCTGCTTCCTGATTCCATTTCTGCCCCCACTCCCCAACCTAGCCCCCGCCAGGCAGTCAGATTCCAGCACTTTGAGCATCTAAGCCCATCCTGGCCTGCCCTCTTTGGACCACCCAGCTCACTCATTCCCCAGGAAGGATTTACAGGGGAAGTCATGTAGCTGGGATTTCCGTCCATGCGGACCCTCAGGCACGACACCCTGAGCCCGCACCGCCCAGACCCCAGTCCTGAGAGAAGGTTGACCAGAAGGGACAGCTCTAAGGGGCCTCAAACTGACGTCCCTGGGAGGAAGAGATGTTCTCCAGGTAGTGACAGAGCCGGGACAGGAAACAGCAGCACTGATTTCTCGAATTCCCCTTGTCAGTCCCAGTTAGCTCCTGCTGGAGAAACTTGTCTGTCTTCTCCTTCTTGGGGGCGTGGGGTGGGGGGATGAACCTATATTATTAGGGCCTAGCCCAGCACCTGCTACATTCCAGCGGTGGACACGCAGATGGAGGGGGCCTGCTGGAGATCAGGAACTCACCCTGCCGCTGTGTGACTGAGGACCAGTGGCCACCCATCTGGGTCTGCTTCCTTACACTTCACCCAGGGGTCCCCAGACTGCCCTGCCTCACAGCTTGGGTGAAAGTGTTTTGCAGAGGACAAGGGCAGTGACCTGGGAAATAGGACACCTGAGTTCTCGTCGTCCTGGGACCCATCCTTCCACTCGAGCACCTGCCTAGGACCTACCTTAGTTTCCCCATCTGTCACATGTCCTGCTGCCTCTCCCACCCACTCCCACCTCCACCCGCCTTTCAGAGGCCTGTGAACATGTTCAGTCAAACCCCGTGGGGGTCAGTGGGCTGGGCTCAGGGAGGCACCTGGAGACTGCGGGGGAGGAAGGCCCCAGGCCAGGTGTTAACACTTGTAACAGGCAGGAATTACAGCTCACTGGGGCTGGGCTGGCTGGGGCTGGTGAGGAGCTGAGCTAGCTGGAGGCTGTTGATCCCACAGACAGACAGACAGACAGATGGGCAGATACCAGATCGGATGGCCAGGCTTTAACCGGGTGGTCTCCCTTCCAGGGCAGACCTTTCCCTGGGGGGATATGGCGGGGAAATTAGTCCAGGTCTCTTGGAAGTGAGTTAACAGCCCCCCTGCTCACCCCGCCCCCATCATGGGTGGGGCTTCGGAGTCCAGAGGGAGCAAAATTGGTGGCTGATCTGTTGGTATTCTTCTGATAGGATCACATTTGGCTTAAAAAGAAAAAAACAGGTCAAACGTTATAATAATACCAAGAGCCTGAGCTGAGTTATGTCCTTAGAAGAACCTGCTTTAATATGTGTGGGGACGGCATGGGGGAAGGGGACACTCTCAGGGAAAGTTCTAGACTCTCAGAGCATTTTATCCACAGCTCCGGGGCCAGGAGGTGAGTGATGGGTGGAGTCTGAGTATCACCCCCACCTCCACCCCAGGGAATCTGAGGGCTGGGGTCTATGATGTCTGCCCTGCAATTAATCCTGGCCTGGTGGGAAGACCTTTGGCGAGGAGGTCAAAAGAGGCAGGAGCTGGACTTTGGTGCCAAGTTCTTTAGGAGGTACTTGCTGCAGCTTCACCAGTGGCAAACCCAGCCAAGCCCTACCAGAGCCCACACTCTGGCATCTGGGTACATGCTCAGTCACTGACAAAGGTGGAGAAACTGAGGCAGAGAGGGCTCTGGTTAGCAATCTCCAAAGAATGGACTCAGCCCAGCAAGCATCTCTCATTCTATTCACTACAGAACTTAATGCTAATAAACATGAATGGTACTTGGGCAGATGTAGAATTGGAAGAAGTCTCTCCTCAGTCTGGGCAGGAGACAAGAAACCAGGGGATGGCACAGGAAAGGTGACTTATCTCACAGGAGGATGCAGCTAACAGACCCTTCAAGGGAAAAAGAAGTGGGAAAAAGGAAATTTTTTTGGTCTCAGAATGTGATGAGCCAGGAGTTGAGCAGAACCTTTTCCACCCACCCTGATGTGAGCCACAGAAACCTTCTCCAGCTGCCAAGGAGGGCAAGACATCCTCCACCCCTCATTCCTAACGCAGGGACGAGGCATGCCTAGCCCCACCCACACCCCCTGCAAAGAGCCATCCTGAGGTGACATCTGTACATCCATGTTATCCTGTATGCTGGAAAATGGTGAGAGTGGGGTGTTGGAGAGACCTAGGTCTGAATTCCAAGTTCAATACCAATGGACCCTTGGCCTAGGATGAGTCCCTTCCCTTCTCTGGGCTTCATTCAAGTCCCTGCCTCCTTCTGGGCTTCATTTTCGTCAACCATATGGAGGGGTCTCTTCTGCCTCTCAGAGTCACAGGGCTATGACAGGTTCTGGCTTCATTGCTGTGAAGCATGACACTCCACGGCACACATTCCGGGCCTGTATTAGACAGTCCACCCCTTTCTTTCTGTGACTCCATCTGACCTAAATCCCAAAGAGCTGGCTGCCCTACTCCCGTCAAGCCAACCTGCTTGCACTTCCAAACCTCGCCCCAAACCCTCCCACTCTTCTGGAGCCAGGCCGTCTGCATTCACATCTGGCTTTTTCATGTACTACCTGGGTAACCTAGAGCAAGTTAACCTCTACAAGCCTCAGTTTCCTCATCTGTAAAATGAGTGTAATGATTGCCTCTATTTCATAGGGTTTCAAAAATGATTCAGTGAATACTTCTTAGAATGATACCTTGCGTACAGGAAATATATCGATGTTAGCCATTTTCACCTCCTATCTGCAAGCTATTGGCTCACTGAAGCCCTGGAGCCAAACTTGCCTTTTCCAAGAAGCCCTCCCAGATTTGCCACACCTGGCTCTGTTTTCCCCTTTTCTTCTTTTTGCCTGTTTGCCCCACAGTGCTGTAGCTTTATTCTTAAGTTGAGGGCGCTGGGCTAGGCTAACCTCACTGCAGCTCTTTGCCTGCCCAGGAAGGGGCGGGCAGGGTAGAGAAGGTTACTGGAGTGTCCCCTCATCCTTCCCCGACCCCCAGAGTCTGCCAGACTCTTGCTAGGACCTAGAGCCAGGGGGCTGGGCACAGGAGGGGTGGGGGAGGCAGGCTTCCCAGGGGGAGTGGCACCAGGGCCGCCTGGAGCAGCCTGAGCAGAAGTTCCTTCTCTAGGAGCTGAGAGATGATTCAGAAGGTGATTTATAGTCGGAAGGCAGAAAGCTTGGCTCCTGGCAGAAGCTGCTGCTTAATTACATTCTTGGGGCGGGGGTAAGGGGGTGGAGGTATGTGGGCGGGGGGCAGCAGGGGCCAGACTTCTACCTCCTCCCCGTCCAGGCCCTGTCCCTTTGGCTGTCCCAGCTCCAAGCAGGGTCCTTCTTTATCCTGCTGCCAGGGAGGGAATTCCCTGCTCTCAATGAGAGGCTACGCCAGGAGTGCAGGAATAGCTTCTGGGAGTGGAGAAGGTGGGAAGAGAGGGAGGAGGCCGGATCCCATCTCCCAGGACTTCTGCAAGGGAGACTGGACGGTGACATGCTGGAAAACGGGCCTTCTGGGAAGGAGCACTCGGTCTCCTGCCTGCTTCTGGGCAGGGAAATAGCTAAGGCACCTGGGCAGAGTTGAGTTTATTGAGTTTCTTTTTGTTTGAGACAGAGTCTTGCTCTGTTGCCCAGGCTGGAGTGCAGTGGCACAACCTTGGCTCACTGCAACCTCTGCCTCCCGAGTTCAAGCGATTCTCCTGCCTCAGCCTCCCAAGTAGCTGGGATTACAGGTGCGCGCTACGATGCCTGGCTAATTTTTGTATTTTTTAGCAGAGATGGGGTTTCACCATGTTGGCCAGGCTGGTCTCAAACTCCTGACCTCAGGTAATCCACCTGCCTCGGCTTTCCAAACTGCTGGGATTACAGGCGTGAGCCACCGCACCCGACCAGAGTTTCTAGAATCTTTTGAGTGGCAACTCCACACTCTCCTTCGGGCACCCTGTCCTGCTGCTGCCTGGGAGGGCCTGCCTGCCCGTTTGCTCCTTTTCTGTCACTCGGGTCTCAGTGGGCCACGGCGGCTGGAGAGAAGGTCCTGCGCTCAGAGGCTGAAACCCGGTTCTTCAGCGTTAGGCAGCCTATCTCTCGTGAGCACAGCGGCTACCCCAGGTGCACAACAGTTCTGCCAGCAGGCACAGCCCCATACCCTCATGTCAAACTAATATCTCAGAGAGTCACACCAATGCCACTGGGTGCAGCTACAATCACTTCCACGCCATTGATAGGAGCCCCCATTCTGTTTCCATACCTGCTAAGTTGACATCAGCATTTGCCACATTAATACTGACCCATGCAGCAACCCGCCTGATGACACCTGAGGCCGCTTCGTTCCCTGCATGGCAGTGGTGAATCCCAAATCCCTCACTGCTAGTTCTTCAGGCTGGAAAGGTGTAGGGCGAGCAGGGGTAGGCTTGCCGAAGCCAGTAGTGTCGATTTATCTGTTTGCAGCCTGGCTTGTACAGCCGGGAGGAGTTGGCAGGGGTCAGGATGGGGACACTAGACAGCTCTCTGGTTCCCCCCGAGGCGGGCCTTCTCAAAATGGCCTCATTATGTGTGTGGAGTGAATTCCAGAAATGTCAGGCACACCCATACATCTAGGGAATGAAGGAGACGCCGGAGCGGGCTCTGGGGTGAGAGGGGCCAGTGTGAGGAGGTGGTCGGCTTCCAGGCAGGGAGTTAGGGCACCTGAGACCTGGCTCTGCCACCATCTTGATATTAGGCAACTCCCTTAACTGTTCTGAGTCTCAGTAAATAGGAGAGTTGGGTAAGCTGCCGGCCAAGGACTTCCAGCTCCGAGATTGCAGTCCTGCAGGCTGTGTTCCACGTTCAGGTGGCCCAGCTATTCCATCTGTGCCTGGTGGAGAGGGTGGTCACTGAAAGCTGATCTCAGGGAAGGGTCGGGCGTGCAGAGCCCTAAACTCTACACACAAAGAGCTGTGATACCGTCGATGAGTCTCCTCCCTCCTTCAGTTTTCTCATCTGCAAATTGGATGATGATAATAACACAACCACCTGCCCTGCCTGCTTGCAGGGCCGTGAAGAACTTCAGGTGGAATACTCTTTGTGAAAGCACTTTGGGAAGTGTCAGGTTCTTTCCAGAGAAGTTAACTATCATTGTGAGTCCTAGAAAAGAGGAATAAGAAGGCTGGGTGTGGTGGCCGTAATCCCAGCACTTTGGGAGGCTGAGGGGGGTGGATCACCTGAGGTCAGGAGTTCCAGACCAGCCTGGCCAACATAGTGAAACCCTGTCTCTACTAAAAATACAAAAGATTAGCTGGGCATGGTGGTGGGTGCCTGTAATCCCAGCTACTCGGGAGGCTGAGGCAACACACTGCTCAGACAGTGCTAAGAATGAACCCTGAGCCTCTGAGCTTGAGGAGTTGATATTTCTAGCAGAGGAAGAAGCGGGGCTGCACAGGGGAGTCCTCAGCTCCTTCCTGTAGGGGTCCTGATGCTCAATGGAGAGCCCAAAAAAAAAAAAAAAAAAAAAAAAAAAAAAAAAAAAAAAAAAAAAAACAGCTCAGGACATGGGGCTTGGTTATCCTCCTGGCCTAATGCAAAAACCACCGGCCAGACCCAGAGTGAGATTTCCAACCAGGGACACATGGGAAGATGTAGGTGGAGGTGAGGGGGGCAAGGGCAAAGGGCCGCCAGCTGGAAGGGGCTCTGCTGAGGTCTGTAGTCATCAGGGAATCCTAATGGCCTGGGTAAGGCCTAGCAAACTAGGAGATGGGCACAAGCCTTTCCCTCCAGCTCGGCTGGAAAAACTGGGAGGACTGAGTGTGTGTACATGTGTGTTGGGGAGGGGGATGGGAGCAAAAGGACCAAGCACCCAGGTCTGTCTGGAAGACCTTTCTGGAAAACCTGCCCCTGGGCACAGAGTCCCACTTATCTGCCAGAGCCAGCTGGGCCAGCAAGGAAAACCAATCTCATTAGTAATGCAAATAGGGGCTTGTGCCGTGAGTGAGCAGGCATCCCGCCTCCTCTCCAGCTCCCACCAATCATCTTCACAAGGCGGACTGCTGAGGGTGCCACTCCCCTGCTCTAAAACCTCCCATGGCTCCCCTCTTCCTATCTGGCACTGAGGCTCCCTATGATTTTGCTTCTGTCCACCTGCGCAGTTGTACCTTTCACAAACCTCCCCCCAACATCCCTCTTCAACTGGAGTACTCACGTTTTTGCTTGTTCATTGAAATACTTCCACCTCCTCTCTCTGACTTTAAAAGGCAGCCCAACCCGGGGCCTGTTGAGCAGGGGTCAGTCTGCTCTGCGCTGCTTAGCTTGGACCCCACTTGGCTTAGGTCATGTAGCCCTGAACTATGAAGGGTCCTTAGAGGGTCTCCCAAGATGGACGGGCCCCTCGACCAGAGCAGGCTGCTGTCCCAGAAGCGGAGATGAGCCTTTTCTCCCAGTGTCAATTCCCCTGGGTTTCTTTTCTTTTTTTTTAAATCCCAGTTCCATTTGCAAACGTTTCCTATTCGTGTACTATTTCCCCCTCCACGCTCACCAGCTCACACGATGCTTAAGTGTCTAAGTCGTTAATTTTAAGATTGCAATTGGCGGAAGTTGTTTCTCTATCCAGGAACAGGTTAATATGTTTGTTGACCGTGTGCTACGTGCTGGTCCCCATACAGACGCCATGATCTATCTGAGTCTAATTCTTGCCAGTTTATCGATAGGGAGTCCCATAGTGCAGCCTGGGTATGGCGTGGGAAGCCGAGCCCACATCCTGGTGGACCTAAAGCCCTTTTTCCTTCTACCACCATTCAAGCTCGGTTGTGGACTTGTTACTGGCATAAAAATGTGCTTGTTCATATTCTACTTTGTTCGCCAAAGGATGGTTTTGAGGCAAGTTTACACTTGACCTTCCACTCAAAGGCTGATACTTTGGGCTTATAGATATTATCTGTGAACGTCTGGGAAGTCTCTTATTTGGGGATGTGCCCTCCTCACTGGCCACCTTTCCACAAGTCATCAGACTGTCTTTAAGCTGGGACTGCACAGTTGCTGACAGCAGTGGCCATGTGAGCATTTTCTTGCCCCTGGGATGGGTAAGGGGCGACCTTGATCAAATCACTGCCTCCTGGGCCTCAGTTTCCTCATCTGCGAAACCGAAAGGATAGCGTAAATGACCTCTCAGATTCCTTCCAGCACTAAGCTCTTTCCTTCTACTTAGTCCTTTTTGCTGCTTTGCATCTGGTCTCCATCATATAAGTGCCAGAAAGCAGTCGGGCAGAATCTTCTTTCTTGCCCTAGTGCAATTCTTGTGTTGGTATCTCTGACACAGCCAATTGTTCATTTCACTTTTACAATTCGACCTTCAGCTTTATTTCTCCCCGAGGAGCCAGCATGCTTTCTCCTTTCCGATAAAGCACGCTTCCCTTTATGTCCTGGCTGTGAGAAAACTTAGAGGTCCACCTGAAGCCCCATCCTTGCACCCGGGTGGACCTTGACCCTGATCCTGCTCTTCCGTTTTCATTTTGTTATTGAATCTGATGTGTTTTCCGTCATCAGCCTCTTGAGGGCAGGCATGTTGGAGTCTTTGTACCTGGCCTGGGCATAGTGGATCCTCAATAAAGACTTGTCTTTAGGATACACATTTGCTGTCAACCTCTTCAAATCCTTTCTGGAAGGAAGCAAGGCACATGCGAATTAAAAAGCAAAATAAACATTGCTCTGGGAGGGAGTTGGTCCTGACTGGATGGTTTTGAGTTGTGAGAATTCCAGTCCACTTCTGTTTCTTTTTTTTTCCATTTATTTATTTATGTAGAGACAGAGTTTCGCTCTTGTTGCCCAGGCTGGAGTGCAGTAGTGTGACCTCGGTTCACTGCAAACTCCGCCTCCCAGGTTCAAGCAATTCTCCTGCCTCAGCCTCCCAAGTAGCTGGGATTACAGGCACGCACCACCACTCCCAGCTAATTTTGTATTTTCAGTAGAGATAGGGTTTCACCATGTTGGTCAGGCTGGTATCAAACTCCTGACCTCAAATGATCCACCTGCCTCGGCCTCCCAAAGTGCTGGGATGACAGGCGTAAGCCACCATGCCCGGCCTTCTTGCTGTTTCTTTACTGTCAGCTTTTCCCCAAGTCTACAAAAAGCTTGTCTTCAGAGAAGTCACCTCTTTTCTTTCCTTCATGTTCTTCTCCATTCTAAAGCTGAGGTTGGTTCCTAATCTTCCTCTAGGGACTGTCTCTTGTTCCTGGCCAATGACTGTGTCCACCCCTTCTCCTGGCTCCCTTCACGTCTGGTTCCTCCCACCCTCCCTTGCCTTGAAAGCCCACAATGCTATTGCCACCTTTCCACAGGTGATGGAGTGCCCAGGTGGCACCTGCCCTCTCTCCAATGGAGCTGCTCCCTTCCCCAGCAGCCTTCGTGAGGGCCAAGCCCCACTCTGCAGATGGAACCCCAAGGAGAAGCAGAGGGGAGTGACTGGCCAGGGATCTCCCCATTCATCCAGCGAGGTGTCCTCACAACTCAGACTGGCTCCCCCCTCCCCTCCACTTCTGCCCTTGGGCAGCACATCTGCACGTCACCCCACCCAGCCCCTGACTTCAGGGGAGAGAATGTCTAGCCTCAGGCTGGGTGGTCCTCCATCTTAACTGCAGCTTCTCTAGGGGATTCCGGAGCCTTTCTCTGCTACCAGTAAGGATGGAGTCTGTGACCTCTGCACTGTCCTGGAAGCTAAAGCAGCCTCAGGAAAGCAGTCTCTTCATCCCCAAGTTACCTGTGAGAAAACTGAGGCTCAGCTGGGCTCGGTAGCTCATGCCTGTAATCCCAGCACTTTGGGAAGTCAAGGCAGGCGGATCACCTGAGGTCAGGAGTTCGAGACCAGCCTGGCCAACATGGAGAAACACCATCTCTACTAAAAATACAAAATTAGCTGGACGTGGTGGCATGTGCCTGCAATCCCAGCTACTGCAGAGGCTGAGACAGGAGAATCGCTTCAACTGAGAGGCGGAAGTTGCGGTGAGCTGAGATCTGGCCATTGCACTCCAGCCTGGGCAATAAAAGTGAAACTCCGTCTCAAAAAACAAAAAAGAAAAAAAGAAAACTGAGACTCACGGGACCCAACCGGGAGCTGTAAGGAGCTCAGAAGCAAGTGGGCAGGCTCCAGTGGCAGCTAGTAATTCCTCACTTATGATGTCCCAGGTATCACATATATTGAGGAAACAAAGCACACACATTAGCTCATCCTCCCGACAACCCCAGGAGGCAGAGACTCTAGTTATCCCCATTCTACAGATGAGAAACTAAGGCCCTGAGGCACCATTCCGTTGCCCAAGGCTCCATGAGTGGTAAACCCCAGAGCACTAAACAAGAGACAAACTGCCTAAAGCCAGGCCCTTCAGTGACACCACACCACAACCAGGAAGTTCTTCCTTAGATCTGGCTTCAGTCTTTCCTTAATCCAGACCCAGGTTTTCTTCCTGAGGATGTGAATATCACTGTCAAGTTTCAGTTTTGTTTGGTTTGAGACAGGATCTTGTTCTGTTGCCCAGGCTGGAGTACAGTGGTACAATCACAGCCCACTGTAGCCTCAACCTCCTGGGGTCAAGTGATCCTCCTGCCTTAGCTTGCCAAATCGCTAAGACTACAGGCAAGCACTGTATGTGGCTAATTTTTTTAATTTTAATTTTTATTTATTTTTGAGACAGAGTTTTCACTCTTATCGCCCAGTCTGGAGTGCAATGGCAAGATCTTGGCTCACTGCAACCTCCACCTCCCGGGTTCAAACGATTCTCCTGCCTCAGCCTCCCACATAGCTGGGATTATAGCCACCTGCCACCACGCCTGGCTAATTTTTGTATTTTTAATAGAGATGGAGTTTCACCATGTTGGCCAGGCTGGTCCTGAACTCCTGACCTCAGGTGACCCGCCCACCTCGACCTCCCAAAGTGCTGGGATTACAGGCGTGAGCCACGGTGCCTGGCTTTTTTTTTTTTTTGTAGAGATGGCATCTCCTTACATTACTCTTGCTTGAACTCCTGGGCTCAAACAATCCTCCTGCCTCAACCACCCAAAGTGCTGGGATTCCAGGGTTATGGTTCCAGTTTGCACTTGAGGACCAGGGTTTGTCTCATCTCTGAATTTTCCTGTCTGGAGTTGGTTCCTTCCGGTGGGTTTGTGGTCTCGCAGTGAGTGTTACAGCTCTTAAGGACCCCAAGGGTGAGCAACAGCAAGAGTTATTGTGAAGAGCGGAAGAACAAAACTTCCACAGCATGGAAGGAGACACAAGCAGGTTGCTACTGCTGGGGGGTGGGGTGGGGTGCAGCTTTTATTCCCTGTTTGTCCCCCCACCCCGTCCTGCTGATTGGTCCATTTTACAGAGTGCTGATTGGTCCACTTTACAAAGTGCTGATTGGTCCATTTTACAAACCTCTAGCTAGCTACAGAGCACTGATTCGTGCGTTCTTACAGAGCACTGATTGGTGCATTTTGCAAACCTCTTGTAAGAAAAGTTCTCTAAGTCCGCAGTTAACCCAGGAAGTCCAGCTGGCTTCAACTCTCATTCCTTCCCTAGAACAATTTCTCCCAGGCAACCCATCCTCTACTCACCTTTAACTACTTGTTCTCCCTCTTCTGATCTCTCACCTGCTTTTCTACAACTTCCTGCAAGTCCTATAGCCACATAATTGCCTTTAAATCAGGGAAAGAGGAGGCCTGCCCCCAGTTCTCTGATTTAGAAGCTTCCCTCTGGTGTCTTACAGCGTTTCCCTTCCCCATAGGGCAGGGAGTCTGGAATCCAGCATGCCTGCCCTCAAGAGGCTTATGACGGAAAATACATCAAATTAAATAACAAAATAAAAACAGGCTAGTTGTGGTGGCTTGCACCTGTAATCCCAGCACTTTGGGAGGCCGAGGCAGGCAGATCACTTGAGGTCAGGAGTTCGAGACCAGCCTGGCCAACATGGTGAAACCCCGTCTCTACTAAAAAAACAAAAATTAGCTGGGCATAGTGATGCATGCCTGTAATCCCAGCTACTCAGGAGGCTGAGGCAGAAGAATTGCTTGAACTCAGGAGGTGGAAGTTGCAGTGAGCCGAGATCACACCACTGCACTCCAGCCTGGGCAACAGAGTGAGACTCCATCTCAAAAAATAAAAATAAATAACAAAAACAGAAGAGCAGGATCAAGGTCAAGGAGAAGACAAATATGCAAGTCAAGGTCAATGCGGGTGCAAGGATGGAGCTTTAAGAATGGAGCTTCCCCTGCGTTTCCTCACAGCCAGGACATAAGGGAAAACACGCTTTACCTGAAAGGAGAAGGCATGCTGGGTCCTCAGGGAGAAATGCCCACCTACAGCCCATGCCCACCCTCTTCAGCCGCATCATGAGAATTTAGGCTCCTGGGGTTTCTGGCCCAGACAGCTGTGAGCCTGCTTCCGGGCCCTGCAGGCCTCTGCCTGGGGCTCATCCTGCCAGGGCAGGCCACACTGCTGGTGGCGAAGGGCTGGTCCAGGGAGATTCATTTGCAAGGACTGTGGCTGGAGTTTGAGGGTGTGGCTGGGGCATCCAGTGTGGGATGCAGAAGGGATGGGCAGGCTGCAGGCTCAGGGCTGGATCTCCCAGGTCACCACTGTCTAGCGTGAACTTTATGGGACAATCTAGTCCTCTAGGTAGCAAATACGGTTTTTGCCAAGATAGGAGGATAGAATGATTGTTTAACTTTTTTTTTTTTTTTTAAGACATAGTCTTGCACTGTTGCCCAGGCTGGATTGCAGTGACCTGATCTCGGCTCACTATAACCTCGCCTCCCAGGTTCAAGCAATTCTCCTGCCTCAGCCTCCTAAGTAGCTGGAATCACAGGCGTGTGCTGCCACACCTGGCTAAGTTTTGTATTTTTAGTAGAGACAAGGTTTTGCCATGTTGGCAAGGCTGGTCTCAAACTCCTGAGCTCAGATGATCCGCCTGCCTGGGCCTCCCAAAGTGCTGGGATTACAGGTGTGAGCCGCTGCGCCTGGCCGAATGATTAACTTTTTAATGAAAGTATAGGAAAAGATGAAAACTGTCTTTTCTCTGCTTTCACCCTGCAATAATCAGTACAGAAGACTTCTGTGACCAAATGCGTGCACACACCAAGCAAGCCGTCCATTCTGTGGCCGACGTCAGTCAGCGTCCTCCAATCTAATTCAATTCTGACGCTCTCCACCTGGACATAGTATCTAATCCCACAGGTTGAGGTCTTAGTCCCCAGGACAGCCCCCCACTTCCAGTGTCAATCCCACGCCCCAGGCTGCTTTACGTGTGGTCCTGACTGACTTGCTATAAATCAGAGTTCCCATGACTCCCTCCTTGGGTTCCATTAATGTGCTAGAGTGGCTCGCAGAACACAGGAACACACATTTACTGGTTTATTATAAAGGATATTACTGGTTTACTGGTTTATTATAAAGGATACAGATGAAGAGGTGCAGAGGGCGAGGTCTGGGAGAAGCTGCACTGAGCTTCCATGCCTTCCCCAGGCACGCCACCTTCCAGGAACCTCCACGTGTTCAACTATGCGGAAGCACTTGAACCCTGTCCTTTTGGGTTTGTATGGGGGCTTCATTCCATAGGTATCATTGATTAAACTATTGGCCACTAGTGATCAACTTAACCTTCAGCCCCTCTCCCCTTCCCGAAGGATGGGGTTGGGGTTGGGGTTGAAAGTCCAACCCTCTAATCTTGGCCGGGCGTGGTGGCTCACACCTGTAATCGCAGCACTTTGGGAGGCCGAGGCAGGTGGATCACCTGAGGTCAGGAGTTCGAGACCAGCCTGACCAACATGGTGAAACCCCATCTCTACTAAAAATACAAAAAAATTAGCTGGGCGTGGTGGCAGGCGCCTGTAATCCCAGTTACTGGGGAGGCTGAGGCAGGAGAATCACTTGAACCCAGGAGGCGGAGGTTGCAGTGAGCTGAGATCACACCACTGCACTCCAGCCAGGGAGACAGAGTCAAACTCCGTTAAAAAAAAAAAAAAAAGAAAAGAAAAGAAAGTCCAACCCTTTAATCCTGCCTGGGTATTTTGGGGTAACCAGCCCCCATCCTGAAGCTCCCTAGGGGCTGCCAGTTCTCCATCAGCTCATTAGCATACAAAAAGACATCACTTTGGAGATTCTAAGGATTTTAGGAGTTGTACGCTGGGAAACTAGGTCGAAGACCAAATATATATTTTACAATATCACAAACATGCGTACAGGCGAGCACACAACTTGTCAGTGTACAGCTTAATGAGCTGGATAGAATATCTTACGTTTAACAGTTTGTGAACCTGGCATGAAACTTTTCAGTACTGGGCACATGGTGAATGAGGCTTCATTGCGTGGTCTCACTCCAGGCAGGATCCCTGCTGCAGTGAGTCCCTAGGGCGTGGCGGGGAAATGGTTCCACCAGGGTCCAACCGGCACAGCATCGGGAAGAAGGCTTGCCTCCTCTAACGTGGCTGCATCGTCTCCATCCCTCCCTCGGCAGACCCACAGGCACTGCCTCCTCAGTTGTGGTCACTTCTTACTTCCAAGTCCTTTTGTTAAATCCTTGACCATGTTTTAGCCTCCTTTCTAGCCCCCAGCGATCTTTTCTGATCAGTTTAGTCAGTCTTATTTTAATTTAATTTAATTTTAATTCTAATTTGTTTTTTGAGACAGAGTCTCGCCTTCTGTCATTTCAGGCTTGGAGTGCAGTAGCGACCTCGCTCACTGCAAGCTCACTGTTCACGCATTCTCCTGCCTCAGCTCATAGTTGGGACTATAGGCCACCACCACGCCAGCTAGTTTTTGTATTTTAGTAGAGACGGGTTTCACCTATGTTAGCTAGATACCCGGATCTCCTGACCTCAGATCCACTCCGCCAGCCCTCCCAAAGTGCTGGGATTACAGGCTGAGCCAATCACACCAAACACTTGTTTTCAAGATGGAGTCTCGCTCTGTTGCCCAGGCTGGAGTGCAATGGCTCAATCATGGCTCACTGCAGCCTCCACGTCCCAGGTTCAAACAATTCTCCTGCCTCAGCCTCCCAAGTGGCTGGAATTACAGGCACCCGCCACCATGCCCGACTAATTTTTGTATTTTTAGTAGAGACGGGCTTTCACCATGTTGGCCAGGCTGGTCTCCAGCTCCTGACCTTAGGTGATATGCCTACCTCAACCTCCCAAAGTGCTGGCATTACAGGCGTGAACCACCGCGCCCGGCCACTTTGGTCATTTTTAAACAGTCTAATTAGGAGTGCAGCAGCAGCAGATATGACTGTATCGTTGTACACTCCTCAGCCTGGCCCCTGCCGCCCTGCACCCGCTCCTCTCCCAGCCCCAACATGGGTAAGCACGTGGGCCTGCGTACAGCAGTCCTGGACTCTAGATGGTTCTGCCTTTTTATCTGGATGGACTTAACCTCTCCGAGCCTCGGTTTTCTCTCTGTAAAATGGGGATAATGAGGGCTAGTGTGAGGATGAAAGGATATAACACATGTGAGACTAGCACAGGGTCAGGTGTGTACTCAGTGAGTTAGCCACACATTTTGCTGACATTAATTTTGTGTTACAGTCTGTGTTGTTCTTGTGTGCATCTCACTTCTCCGTGCCTCTGCGCTACCCCCTGCCTTCTCTTGGGATGACTACAAACCCCTGTTCAGTCTTGAAATCATAGTTCAGGCATCACTTCCTCTGTGCAGCCTTCCCTCAGCACCGCGGCCCCAGCAAAGCCCCTTCTGAGCACATCTATTTCATGGACTAGACTGTAAGTCACCTGTGGGCAGGACCAGGTCTCCATCATCTTTCAACCCACACCACCAAACATAGCACAGGGCACACAGTGGATCCTCAAAGACAGGTTGTGGGATGAAAGGACACTGTTGAGAGTCACCTGCTGGTCCCAGACTCTTGTCTCCCTGCTCCAGCTGGATTCTCATTGCCTCTGTGATGCTCTGCCAGGAAGACCAGCTGATACTTGTTGTGTATTTTCCTGTATTCTCAGATACCTCTTCATGTGCATCTGTCTTGTCTTCCCAGTGCAAGAGTCAGCCCCTGAGGGCAGGGATTCTGCTCTGTAGGCCTCTGCATCACTAGCGAGCCTCACACATCATCCTGATTGTTGCAGGAGCACGGTTAGGAATTCTGTTATCAGACCAGACATGGTGGCTCACACTTGTAATCCCAGCACTTTGGGAGGCCGAGGTGGGCAGATCACCTGAGGTCAGGAGTTCGAGACCAGCCTGGCCAACACGGCAAAATCCCATCTCTACTAAAAATACAAAAATGAGCTGGGTGTGGTGGCATGTGCCTGTAATCCCAGCTACTCGGGAGACTAAGGCAGGAGAATCGCTTGAACCTGGAAGGCAGAGGTTGCAGTGAGCCGAGATTGTGCCACTGCACTCCAGCCTGGGTGACAGAGTGAGACTCCATCTCCAATAAATAAATAAATAAATAGGAATTCTGTTAGCACTTGGCCCAGGAATCAGACTCCTTCCCAAGCAGGTTGTAGTCCAGGCTCAGCTGGTCCCCACCCTCTGGGAGGGCACTCCCCTCGCTCTGTGGTCTCCCAGGAAGTCCAGCTCTGGGCATCTCACCTTGGTAAGGGGAGGCAACATAGCACTCCAGAAAGAGGGTAGGCTCTGTGACAGAAGCACCTGTGGTGTAAATCCCAGATGTCCACCTCATAGCTCTAGAACCTTGCTTTGGGTGGTTTTTTAAAAATCTGAGTCTCGGTCTCTTCCTCTGTATAATGGGGATAAAAAATATGATCTCAAGGTGGTTGTGAGGTTGAAATGAAATAATAGACAGAAACTGGCCAGGCGCAGTGGTTCATGCCTGTAATCCCTACCTTTTGGGAGGCCAAGGCAGACAGATAATTTGAGGTCAGGAGTTCGAGACCAGCCTGGCCAACATGGTGAAACGCTGTCTCTACTAAAAATGCAAAAATTAGCCAGGCATGGTGGCGGGCACCTGTAATCCCAGCTACTCAGGAGGCTGAGGTGGGAGAATTGCTTGAACCTGGGAGGCGGAGGTTGCAGTGAGCCAAGATCACACCACCGCACTCCAGCCTGGGCAGCAGAGTGAGACTCCATCTCAAAAAAAAAAAAAAAAAAAAAAAAGTAGAAATAATAAAGTAGAAATAATAGAAACTGAGATGAAGGTGAGCAATTAAGGATGTTCTACAGGTCATTTAATGTAGCAGGGTTATAAAAATATTCTATCCCAGGCCAGGCTTCTTTAGGGCAGAAAGATCTGAATTCCTTCCAAAACGGAAAAGGCTGGCTTCAGGGAATCCCACACACTTTACGCTGGTTTGTCCCAACCAGTAAGCCTGTCTGAAGAAAGAAGCAGGTGAGGAGGCATGTGGCAGAAGTCTGTGACTCGGTGGACAAAAGGCAACACAGACTCTGGCATGACCTTGTGTTCTGGTATCCTGTTTGGCCAGAATACTCACAAAGGCCTCCAGTTCTCAGGAAGGGGAAGGGTGAATTAAATGTGGTTAGTTATCAGGGATTTTTTTTTTTTTTTTTGGAGTCTCTCTCTGTTGCCAGGCTGGAGTGCAGTGGTGTGATCTTGACTCACTGCAACCTCCGCCTCCCGGGTTCAAGCTATTCTCCTGTCTCAGCCTCCTGAGTAGCTGGGACTGTAGGCGCGCACCACCATGCCTGGCTAACTTTTTGTATTTTTAGTAGAGACGGGGTTTCACCATGTTAGCCAGGATGGTGTCGATCTCCTGACCTTGTGATCCACCTGCCTCGGCCTCCCAAAGTGCTGGGATTACAGGCGTGAGCCACTGAGCCCGGCCTATCAGGGGTTTTTATGGGGGTTCCAAGGAGTGGTCTGTGTAGGTTTAGTATCACCCTAGTTAATGGTTGAGGCACTGACTGTGTAAGCCCTGCTAAGCACAGTGAGTAAGTGTGGCTGGAAGTGCTGGAGGCCTGGGTGGGATGCAGGCTGATCCAGGGTTGGCAGTCACTATGTGCATCCAACCTTTAGGTGAGAGAGGGCTGCTAAACTCTGAGAAGGAATTCATGGTGAAGAACGGCTGATGTGCCAATGGTACGGCTGGCACAAGCCTAAGCAGATACCAGCCGTTCTCCTGCAAGCTGATAAAAAATATTTTTATTACATAATACTTGACATATACAAGAGAGCAATCATATGTATTAGATATGATAACAGAATGAAAACCTGAGCTCTGTCACCCTAGGCCTGGAGTGACCAGTGGCCGTGATCTCAGGCTCACTGTGTCAAGCTCTAGGTCCTCCTCGGGTTTACGCCATTCTCCTGCCTCAGCCTCCGGAGTAGCTGGGACCACAGGCGCCCGCCACCTCGCCTGGCTAGTTTTTTTTTTTTTTGTATTTTTTAGTAGAGACAGGGTTTCACCGTGTTAGCCAGGATGGTCTCGATCTCCTGACCTTGTGATCCGCCCGTCTCAGCCTCCCAAAGTGCTGGGATTACAGGCTTGAGCCACCGCGCCTGGCGAATTTTACATATTTATTCCATTACTTAAAAATACTGGTTTTTGGCTGGGCATGGTGGCTCATGCCTGTGATCCCAGCACTTTGGGAGGCCAAGGCGGGAGGATCACCTGAGGTCAGGAGTTTGAGACCAGCCTGGCCAACATGGTGAAACCCTATCTCTACTAAAAAATACAAAAATTAGCTGGGCATGGTGGCACACGGCTGTGGCCCCAGCTACTTGGGAGGCTGAGTCAGGAGAATCGCTTGAATCCAGGAGGCAGAGGTTGCCGAGAGCCGGGATCACGCCACTGCACTCCAGCCTGGGCGACAGAGCAAGACCCTGTCTCAAAACAACAACAACAACAAAAAAAGCAAAAAAACTGATTTTCCCAGGTAATAATGCCTAAATGAAATGTTTTATTTTGCATATTTTTAGCATTATAAAAATGGTGTTATACTGTATGTGGTCCTCTATGTTGAGCTCTTCTCTCTCTGCCTTGTGTTTCTAAGTTTCAGACTGTTCCTGGATCTTGCTGTAGTTCTCACATGCTCACAGCGGCATAATAGTCCATCATTAGAATATGCAGTTTATCTATTTTGTCTCCTGGCCATGGATGTGCGTCTCGCTGTGCACAGCAGGGAAAGGTGTTCATGGAGGTACCTGCCTAGGCGTGGAACTTTAGGTTGCAGGATGCGTGAATGTTCGACTTCACAAGATGATGCCAAACTGTTTTCCAAAGAGCTTGTGCCCATCTGTGCTCTCATCTTTGCGATTGCTCTTCCCATAGCCCAAGGCCCTCCTTCCCACCTGGGGCAAGCCCACTCCTGAGGACTCCACTGCCTTGGGCCTTTTCCATCTTTCTCTCAGGACCCTGTTCCCTACTGGAAAACTCTTTCCTTTCCCTCCTCCACCTGGCCCTGAACTTCCCAGGATTTTTCAAAACCCAGCCTGGAGCTGCCATCTTCCTGGGAGTCCTCCCAGCCTCACTTCCACTCTCTCCCAGCTTTTTGGAACAGCTTTTCCAGACAGCTTTTGGGCCAGAGCAGGACATCAGATAGTATGTTTCTTATAACATCAGCCCCACATAATCCTGTTGAGAAAGGCTTCTGGAGTCAAATAAACTTAGGAATCGCCACAGGCAACTTGGAGCCTCTTGGTGTTTACCGTGCTCATTTGAATATTAGCAGCTCATTAGCATAGTCGCAGCACTGAGAGGCCCTGCCAGTGTGACCCGTTTTTATTTGTTTAACTTGTTTTCCAAAAGTATTTAACCTCGGAGGCCTTTTCCCCCAACAAGTAACAACGATTACCCACTTGGAAGATGGGATCGAGAACAGTCTTCTGCCTATTTCAGTCAGTTTGGTTTTGTGGTCTTACTTTCCTCGGTAACCGAGCTGAGAGTCCTCTGACTTCTGTTGTAATCATCCTGTGTGAACCCGTTCAGTCCAGACCATCCTTTCTGGAGGGGCTTGCGTTGAAGGAATGAACCAATGCACTCAGGAATGAATGAATGAAGCAGTCAGCCACTCAGTCAGCCATCCAGCTGAGCCCCCTCTCCTATGCAGCAGTCAGGAACCAGGGACTGATCAGGCACCGCTCATCTTGCACCAGGGGACACTGGGCTGTCTGGCCGGTGAATCACTCTCCCGTCTTAGGCCTCCTGTAGTTGCATTTTTTAGGATCTGTCACCCATTGGGCTGGGAGCCCCTGCGGGGCAGGAACCAAGTTGCACTTGCCTCTCTGTGTGCCCCGAGTGAGACATACAGATGGGATCTCTCATCAGATTCCTTCTGAGAGGGGCAGGAGAACACTGTGGTTAAGTCTTCAGCCTCTGGAGCCAGACCAGATGTGCCCCTAACTAGCTGGGTAATGTGGGCCAATCTCTGCCTCAGTTTCCCCACCGAGAGAGGGGTGATGATAACATACCTTCCTAAAGGAATTATTACAGAGTTAATATGCGGCAAGCACACAAACAGTGCCTGGCACAGAGGGTGTCATTGGTCTTTATTAACACTATGACAATGGCAACCACTATTTATTGTGCACCTACTACGTGCCAGGGACTGTGATAAGAGCTTTAGCTACATCATTTCCATTATTCCTCCCCACAGCCTCTTTGAAGTGGGTGAATTTTCCTCATTAGGAAGTTGTTAGTCCTCCTAAGGAGATGTGGTAATGGGTGGTAGCAATAAGATGAGGATTCAGGTCAGCCAGATCACAAAGCCCTGGCCTGCAGGCGTGGAGGGTGCGACCTACCCCCTGCCACCTACCACCTGCGGATGGGACAGCTCCTCTGTTTCTTTTTACTGATAATTACCCTGCTGACAACCTGATCAGTTCCTTTTTTTTAATCCTCTATTCATCTCAACAAAATGGAAATCCATGGGACTGCAGGGTTGGATTTAACATGTATGCGCACGTGTGTGTGTGTGCGCGCGCAAGTGTGTGTGAGAGAGAGAGAGACAGAGACAGAGAGCAAGAGTGCACAAGTGAAGGAGAAGGAGTTATCTGAGAGGCCTGGGGGTTACCACCACCTTCATGATAGACCCAGGAAGACAAAGATCCCCGGGTGGGGCTGGCTTTGAGGCTGCACAGCCACAGAATTGCTTGTGAGTCAACAGTGCCGCAGAACAGCAGGGCACTCCTGGAACTGGGCTTGGTGTCGTCACCCACTGCCCCTTGCACAGGGCCCTGTGCACTGGGAAATGTTTGCAGGCTGGACACCCGCGGTTGCTTTTAACCAGGCAAGTGAGCTGGGTTAGAGGTAGCCACATGTTCCTGAGGGCTCATAGCTTCACATCTGAGAGGGTTAGACAGGGCATCAGGGACTGAGGGTCACTGGAGAAGAATTTGCTGTCATCCCTTTGCCCACGTGCCGGCAGGTCTTCTCAGACCTCAGAGGCCGGCTCTTCTGTTCTTCCCCACCTCGGACGGGAGCCCCAGAAGTCACAGAGTCAGCTGTCTGCTTTCCACACTGCTGGCCACACCAGGGAAGTGAGACATCGGGTGTTGGTAGAGGGGCCAAACGCGCTGGTGTGGGGTAGGGGTTTTAGGATACACATTCCAGAGGGTGTTTATGGGGGAACAGACAAGGCTGGAGCTTCATTCCTGGCAGGGAACAGCTCCAGCCCCCGAGGGCAGGAAATGAGGGCCAAAATGGTGGCTCGGAGGGACACAGGTGAGGTAAGCAGGGAAGAATTCCCACCAGGTGTCTCAGAAGTGTCCTGGGAATGGCCTGGCATGGTGGCTCACACCTGTAATCCCAGCACTTTGGGAGGCTGAGGCAGGCGGATCACCTAAGGTCAGGAGTTCAAGACCAGCCTGGGCAACATGGTGAAACCCTGTCTCTACTAAAAATACAAAAATTAGCCAGGCATGGTTGTGGGTGCTTATAATTCCAGCTACTTGGGAGGCTGAGGCACAAGAATCACTTGAACCTGGGAGGTGGAGGTTGCAGTGAGCTGAAATCACACCTCTGCACTCCAGCCTGGGTGACAGAGCAAGAATCTGTCAAAAAAGAAAAAAAAAAAAAGGAAAGGAAAGAAAGAGAAAAGAAAAAAGTCCTGGGAAGCTGGTAGAAGGAGGTTGAGATCTTCCTGACCTGGGAAAAGGAGGGAATTCCCAGGCATCTACAGACCAATAGGACTGTTGAAAGTGTGGTGTGAGAATGGGTTAAGGTGCTGAATTTTAGATTTTTATCCTCTCCACGGTGGTACAGTGTGTTCTGCAAACAAAGGAGAGCCTGAGCCTTGAAGAGCCCTTCTCAGAGCTCGCTACATTCTTTGGCTCCTTAGCCCAGTGAGACGGCCTTAGTTCTGAGCCCTGTACAATATGCAGGCTGGGTCAGAAGACCCCCAAGGCTCCTTCCAGCTCTGACAGGTCCTGTCGGGGGGTCCAGCCTGCACATAGGGACTGGGCTTCTTTCAGCCCCACAGATGGTGACCCCTTTTCACCGCTGGTAAGATCGAAGCTCATCAGCAGGACCTCAGGCCCTGGCCTCCTTCCTTCTTGGTCCCTTGGGTTTTAGAGTTTTATGTGACATCAGTGTCCCAGAAATGCCCATCTTCTTCCTTTTCTCTCAGGGCACAGTTCCCTGAGGTCTTGTGGTTTATCCACCCCCACTCCTGTTCTATGTCCTCCTTCACTTGCTCTCCCCTGCGCCCCTCCCACCAGAGAGTTTATAAGCTGGCTGTCCCCTTGCTAACCTCCTGCTGTTCCCTACGAACATGGCCTGTCTGTTAGATTTCACCGCGTGACACTGCCTTGGTTATCTCCCCGTCGTGCCTAGTTCAGTGAAGAACACACAGCAGGTGCCGCATAAATGCACTCTGCTGGAATAAACTGGTTATCTCCAGAGGGTGGGGTCTGGACGGAGCGGCAAAGTAGCGATAGCATGGGATGCTGATGGCAGTCTGTCATTGGTAAAGTGGAGCCGGCATCTCTACTCTGAGGGCTGTTGAGAGGATTTGTAGCGAAGCTGTGTGGGGAAATGCTTTGCAGACTGGAAGGTGCTGGGAATGTGTGTCATCTACCCTGGCCTCTCGCTCGGGAACTCTTGCCCACATTTGTCAACATCTGCTAGGCGTGTTGTCTTGGGAGAGGTCTCGTTAACCCTCTGCCACCTTGAATTCTCTGGTCCCCAGAAATTCTGTGTCCTGTCTCACATACAAATGCCTCCAGCCCTCAGATCAGGGGTCTCCTCTCCTCCCACAATACCTTGGGCATGGGTCCAGCCTTGTCTGGCCCAAGAAATGGACCGTCAGTGAGGAATATCTGCACCAACATTCAAAAGTAAAAAGAATGATAGGCGGGAGCCCAGCATTTGAATTTGCGGGGTTGTTAACCCCGACAGCAACCAGAGCAGCAGAGCAGGACCTGAGTGCTTCCTTCCCTTCCTCCTTAGCGCTCCGTGAACATGCTCCCTACAAACCCTGTCCTGGTAAATGTCTCCCCTCATTTATTTTTGTTTTTATTTTAGACAGGGTCTCGCTCTGTTGCCCAGGCTGGAGTAAAATGGCTCGATCTTGGCTCACTGCAGCCTCGACCTCCTGGGCTCAAGCAATCCTCCCAACTCAGCCTCTCAAGTAACTGGGACTACAGGTGGGCACCACCATGCCCAGCTAATTTTTTTTTTTTTTTTTTTTAAATTTTAGTAGAAACAAGGTCTTGCTCTCTTGGTCAGGCTGGTTTTGAACATCTGAGCTCAAGTGATCCTCCTGCCTCGGCCTCTCAAAATGCTGGATTTGCAGGTGTGAGCCACCTCCCTCAGCCCTCACTGCTTTATTTGCCATCTCAGTGCCACCATTTCCTAGCTGTGTGACTTTAGACAAGTCACTTAGCCTCTCTGAGCCCATGTCATCATCCGTCAAATTGGGTTCTTTGGCAAATTAAAGGATGTATTCTATGTAAAGTGTTTTACATGGCAACTGGCACATAGTCAGGGCTCAATAAATGTTAATTATTATTATTAATAATGGCCACTGGCCGGGCGCAGTGGCTCCCACCTGTAATCTCAGCACTTTGGGAGGTAGAGGTGGGCAAATCACGTGGTCAGGAATTCGCGACTAGCCTGGCCAACATAGTGAAACTCTGTCTCTACTAAAAATACAAAAATTAGCCAGGTGTGGTGGCATGCACCTATAGTCCCAGCTACTCGGGAGGCTGAGGCAGGAGAATCGCTTGAACCCGGGAGGCAGAGGTTGCGGTGAGCCGAGACGGCACCATTGCACTCCAGCCTGGGTGGCAGAGCAAGACTCTGTCTCAAAAAGTAATAATAATGGCCACTCTGAGTGCCCCAGTAAATAGGGTCCCTTACTACCTTACTTAGAGCAGAGTTGAGGAAATGAGTGGAGTTCTTCACTACCTGATTAGCCACTCTCTACCCAAATAAATGTACGCCACCTTATCTTATTCATCGTGGGTACGCACCTATAAAAGTGTTCTTTATTTCATTCACAGCCTGAGTGTCCCCATAAAGGTGCTCCATGATGTCATCAGCCCCTCTGTGTGGAGGACAGCTCCTCCCACCCATGGTGATTTGGGCCTTCTCTTAGCCAGGGTGATTCCTGGGGGAACCTTAGCTGGAGCTAATGTGCATTGGCATTTTGCCTTTTGTGTTGAACACACATCCCATTTGTAGAGAATTAGAATTTTTTGACTTTAAATGTTTGCTGTTTCTGTGTGTGTATGTGTAAGAGAGAGTTGTTTTGTTTTGTGAAGAGACAGGATCTCACTCTGTTGCCCAGGCTGGAGTGCAGTGGTGCAAGCATGGCTTACTACAGCCTCGAACTCCTCGGCTCAAGTGATCCTCCTGCATCAGTCTCCCCAGTAGCTGGAACTACAAGTGTGCACCACCACGCCCAGCTAGTTTTTCTGTATTTTGTAGAGACAGGGTCTCGCTGTGTTGCCCAGGCTGGTCTCAAACTCCTGGCCTCAGGTGATCCCCCTGCCTCAAAATTCTGAAGTGCTGAAATTACAGGCGTGAGCCACCATGCCAGCCAGAGAGAGATCTTATCTTTTCTACACAAAGTGTGTTTCCCCCAGAAGAAATGCCTTCCTACTTTTGTGATGAATGTGAATAGAATGCAGACAGAAATTACAGAAATTCCCTGTGCCCCAGCACCTGACCAGGACATGCCTGGCCTGGTGGGGTGACAGGGTGTTGTACACAGTGAGAGGAGGGAAGGGAGTAAGAGAGGAGGTGAGGCTCTGCAGAGCAGAGTGGGCCATTCCTGGTCAGAAAACAGTGAGGAGGCCAGGCACAGTGGCTCACGTCTGTAATCCCAGAACTTTAGGAGGCTGAGTCAGGCGGATCACTTGGGGTCAGGAGTTTGAGACCAGCCTGGCCAACATGTTGAAACCCTGTCTCTATGAAAAATACAAAAAAATTAGCCAGGCGTGGTGGTCCTCTGTAATCCCAGCTACTCAGGAGGAGAATCGCTTGAACCTGGAAGACGGAGGTTGCAGTGAGCTGAGATCGCACCACTGCGCTCCAGTCTGGGTGACAGGGCGAGACTCTGTCTCAGAAAAGAAAAAAAAAAAAAAAAAAAGAGTAAGGTAAGCGAAGTCCTGGGGTGGGGGGAAATGTAGCTGCAGGCAAGAACCAAGGAAGGTGTGGGGCCCCTAACCCAGTAGGGGAAAGGCTTGCTACCTTGAACCCCAAGAGTGTCAGCATCCTGTACCTTCGCAGAGAGAACTTCTACCTACTCACAAACAGATACAACCCACTGCACGGCTAAGAAAACTAAGAGGGGAAATCAGGAAGAGGGAAAAGAAAAGAGGAAAACCCCAGAGGAGACGAGGAGTCAGGCCTGGGCAGGGGTCTCCAGATGACACATGAGGCTGCAGGAGGAAAGGTTTCTTTTGAAACGCATCTTTTATCTTGTCCTTTTCCGACGTAGGTGAGCGTGTGTTTTGGAACGCACGTAAAATGTGAGCACAGTAGCTGGCGTCTGATTTCTGCCAAGGTGCACAGAAACGGAGGGGCATGCCCAAACACTTCTTCTTCATGGCTGCTGGATCAGGAAAGTTTTGCTTCTGTGGCCGTGAAGATGGAGATTTGCTGAGAGGCCAGGAGAGATGATGGGGGAGGGCTACTTCGGGAGAGGAAGTGGACAAGACCAGAGGTTGGAAAACAGGGGATGGGTTGATCCTAACAACTTGGAAAGGAGGGACGGGTACTGGGAGTAGGAGGTAGGGCCCAAGGGGAGGGCAGAGGACCCAGGAGCCTCAGCTGTGGACCCAGGGTGTGGCCATGGGCAGGTCCCCAGCTCTGTCTGCAACCTAGGGCAGTGCTTCTCAACCTTGAGGGAGGGAGGGAGGATACCACAGAGGGGAGGGGGCATCTAGACCACTTAAATCCCTTTCTCTGCAGGGGGCCCAGGCAGCCTTGTTTCTAAGCTCAGCAGGGCCACTTACTATGCAGCCAGGGATGAGAACCAATGGCCCACCCTGCTGGGTGCTGGAATATGTAATGAAGTCCTGCATGGGTCTGTAATGAACTCAGATTCGGCTCCTAACAGGTGCTGAGTGCATGTTTGCAAACCCAGGCGCCTGTCATAAGGAGAGGACGGAGCTAAAGCAAGGACCCTGTGGAGGAATGGGCGGCAGGGACTGATGACGTTGGGGGAAGGAGGTGCAGAGGAAAATGTTGAGGCTCGCTCTGGACTGCCTCGCCTGGGGATGGGGAACAGGGCTGCGAGGGAGGGGGAGCCAACGCTTTGAACTTGGGTGGGGCCTCCCTAAATAGAGCGGGGGAAGTCCAGGTGCTGGGCAGGGCTGTCTTCACCTGCCCGTCCTCAGCGCCGTGGGGGGATGCGGTGCAAAGAAGCCCTCCTGGGAATGTGGTGGAAATACCCACCTTGAAAGGCAGAGTGGGATCGTTGCCCTGAGCACCCGGGTGTGGTCGCAGCACCTCCTGTGAGGCCTCCCGACCTGCAGCTGGCTCCTGCGTGTGCACCTGCCACTGCTGGCTCCAGGGCCAGGGCCAGGCCCAGCTGGAGGTCCAAGCTGGAACCCTGGGCAGGGTCCAGTGCACTGTGGCCTCAAAGTGCTGAGCCATGGTTTAGTACTCCAGCTGGCAAGGCCCTGGGTTCAAACCCTGTTCTGAATTTGTCCTGTTGCTTCCCCATGGTGTCATTTGGTTTGTTCCTCTGTCCCTTGTGTTCCCTAATAACCAGAAGTTACCTCTCAAAGCTTGGTTAGATCAGATGAAACGTCTTTGGCCAAAGAACGTCACAGGGAAGGTTGGGGTCTTCCTGCTGCGTCATCTCATACCATTCTACTGTCACACTTCTGGCGGAAGTTTTTAATGATCCAGTTTCCTGGTCTCCTCCCCTAGAGGCTCTGATCCTGCCATGCTGATGTTGGAGCCCAGGTGTCTGTATTTTTCAAAACCACCCCAAGTGATCTGCCGTAGTGCATCACCTGCATCCCTGACCCCAGTAGCCAGCTGGTCAGGGACTGTCCTTGGTTTTCTGAAGGGCATAGAATAAGGGAGTGGGTGGGACAGTCCAGATAGGTGCCAGCCCTGGTGGCCAGTGCTGTCAGGTGTGAGGTAGGGTGGGTGGCCTCTGGGCTACCATAAAGAGGAGGATGGGCTCCCTCGGGGCAGCTCCAGGTTCAGCTGGGAGTCCTTGCAAGACCAGGAGTGCCCCACACACTGTGCTCCCAGCGTCCAGCATAAGGCCTGACCCAGCGTGAATGTTTATTGAATAAAGACACACACCAGGCTGGTGGCTCTCTGAGGAGCCCTGGGGAGCTGCTCTAAGAGTGAGCTCCCAGCCAAGCAGGACAGCTTTGTGTGTTCCCCACTGGGCTGCTTCTAAGATTCAAACAAAGGACTCCAAAACTGTGGAGCTAGCAGCTGTGTTAAAAGGCCCAGAGTCAGCGGGGCCATGGCCATCACCTGCCCTCAGCTCACCGTGGAGACAGCCTGTGGGATCTGGGGGAGATGAAGGAAAGGACTGGGCACTCAGTGGGGCTGCTGAGTGCAGCGAAAGGAGGCAGGGAGGTCCTCACAGGGCCGCTGTGCCTGCTGAAGCAGGGGCTAGATTCCATGTGTAAACGAGTGAAAGAATCCCTCCTCTCAAAAAACTCACCATCAATGGAGTCGGTGGACAATTCACTTGAGTGTGTGGAAGGTTACTCCTGAGGGATGTATAAGAGCTGGGGAAATGGCCAGAGGGAACAATTCAAATTGGAGACATTAAAAGGGGATTTAAACATGGGACCTTGAGGGATGAATAGGAGTCTGGAGTCAGACGTGAACAAGAGGGCTGGGCAGGCTATGTCTTATCTTTTACCAGAACTGGCTTGAAGGGTATAGCAATGCGGGGACCCGGGAAAATCCTGGTGTAGGAATTAGCAGACTTGGCTTCTCAGAACAGCAGCCTAACTCTGTAAGGTTCTCATTTCCCAATCTGTAAAATGGGAAACTGACTTCGGGTGTGGAGGGCTCAGGAAGGGGGAGAAATGTTACAAGGCGAAAATGAACTAAAGATGCAAACATGGCTTAGGAAAAGTTTGAATTCGAATTCCGCTTAGTGGAGTGGGAGGCAAAGAAACAGATGGCCAAGCTCCAGGAGGAAAAGTTGGCCAAGCTGAGCTCAACTTCAAGGCCCAGCTTGAATGTCACCTCTTTGAAATGGTCTTCTTTGCCTTCTGCCACTTCCTTCCCCTCAGCACCCTATTCCTTGAAGTTCCAAGTGGGACTTCTCACACTCTGCAACTGACTGGTCACCTGCATTGAGGTGGGGTCACTGAGGAGGGTGGAGGCTACATCTTTTTTTTTTCTTTCGAGGCAGAGTCTCACTCTGTTGCCCAGGCTGGAGTGCAGTGGCACAATCTCGGCTCACTGCAACCTCCACCTCCCGGGTTCAAGCGATTCTCCTATCTCAGCCTCCAGGGTAGCTGTGATGACAGGTGCCTGCCACCACATCTGGTTAATTTTTTAGAGGCGGGCGTTTCGCCATGTTGGCCAGGCTGGTCTCAAACTCCTGACTTCAACTGATCCGCCCGCCTAAGCCTCCCAAAGTGCTGGGAATACAGGCATGAGCCACCGCGCCCAGCCGAGGCTACAGCTTATATATACATCTTGGGCACATAGTATGCAGGTACTGAATGAGGCCCAGCCCTCAGATGGTCAGGTCTGGGAGGCTTCAAGAAGGATCTGCGTGCTATAAGGGACACAAGCTCTGGCTGGAAGTCAGCATGCCTGGGCTGTGCACTCTGCACTGCTTTCAACCAGTGGAGGAACAGGGGGGAAGGCACATCGCTTCCCTGGGCCTTAATTCCCCCAAGGAGCTGAACTAGGTGATGTCAAAGGCCCCGCTTAGCTTTGACATTTTATGACCTAACACTGTAATGGAATCACTAACATGCATGGCCATTTACAGAATGCTCCTAAGGACTTTCCAGGAAACTCCTATTGTTCCCCCTACCTCGCCCCCACCCACCGCCTCCACCCTACTCCAATAGCAAGAAAACATTCACAGGTGGAGACTTTTCTTCAACAGGCCTTTATTGGCTGGGCACGGTGGCTCAAGCCTGCAATCCCAGCACTTGGGGAGGCTGAGGTGGGAGGAGTGCTTGGGCCCAGGAGTTTGAAACCCAGCCTGGGCAATATAGCAAGACTCCATCTCCACAAAAAATTTTAAAAACTTAGCAGAGCATAGTGGCATGTGCCTGTAGTCTCAGCTACTCAGGAGGCTGAGGTGGGAGGATCAGCTGAGCCAAGTAGTTTGAGGCTGCAGTGAGCTGTGATTGTGCCACTGCACTGCAGCCTGTGTGACAGAGACCCTGTCTCAAAAAAAAAAAAAGAAAGAAAAAAGAAAAGAAAAATGGTCTTTATTGAACATCTATCTTTGTACTGATGAGCACCCCAGAGACACCTGGGCCCACCAAGGTTTCTAGAATGTTCTAGAATATTCAGGATCCCGTGAGTTGGCAAGACTAGACATTTAGGGGGAGCTGTATGACAATCACCCAAAACTGATGGGCAGAAATGCTGTGACCCCAAATAGGCCTCTGGGCCTTGATGGCATCCTCAGTAACACAGACAGCATGGCACCCCTTTGCGTGTCTGAACGCAGAGGGCTGGGACTCTGCCTGAGCAAGCACAGGGCGTCTGGGCTCACCTGTGAGTCCTGAACTGTGCAGCAAAGTGGAGAAACTGACCCAGCTCTCGGCATGTGTCCTTGGGAGCTACTTCCCTCTGTGGTCACCAGGCAGCATGTGCCAACCTGTGGGCTTGGTGCCTCTCAGGGAGACTCTCTGGGGTCTGAAGAGTGAGCTCCCTGCCTTTTACCCGTCTCTGGATACCCCTCTGGGCCTAGGCCCTTCCCTGTGAATCCCCTGCTTGAAGGAAGAGACCCACAGCCCTGGGTTCCTCTGGGGTGCCAAGTGGGGGACTGTGTTTGGTCCTGGGGAGGATGGGCTGCGGCTCCTGAGCAGGCCAGGGGTGCAGGACCCTTCCCTCCCCCTCTTCTCCTGTCCTCCTCCTTTTTCCACCCTAGACTCTTGCCGCCTCTTCCCTCCTGTTCCCACTCTCTTTCCTCCTCCCTAGGTCCCACCAGACTGCTCCATGCCCCAGCCCACAATTTGGCTGAAGGCAACAGTCCCTCTCTTGCACCCTCCTCCCTTTTTCCAGTCTTATCAACTTCACTTTCCTGTGAAATGAAGGGGTGGGGTAGGGGTGGGGGGGTGGAGGTAAGAAAGAAAGAAAAAGCACTTCATGCTCACAACACAACAAGAAACAGGTTTAAACATTTTACAGGTTTCAACATTTTTCAGGCCGTCTTGTCACATCTTATCAGATCAGCCAGAGCCGCAGGCAGGCGCTCCGGGAGCTGCTTTGGAGAACAGAAGCTGCAACATTCCAGCCCAGGCACTGCCCCGCCCTCCACACCCCTTCCCTCCCTTCCCTTTTCTCCCCAAAGAAACATCCCACAGGGCTCCCTGGGATGGAGCGCAGGGCCCACAGCCTCTTCCCTCTGACTGGGGTATAGTCTGTGGCCAAACCCTTGGCTTTGAGCTTCTGCCTGCACCTTTTCCTTCTCCCCATGGCTGCCCAGAACCGTGGTCCTCTTGGACTCTCAGGTGGTCCCTGGCAGCGGAGCTGTGCCACCTCCTCGGATGGCCCCTCATGGTCCTGAAAGGGAACCTTTAGAAGCGAGTTGCTAAAGTCGCTCACAGAATGTAGAAGTGGTCATTTGGCCAGCAGGGCTAGTGTGTTTCCCAGGCTCCTGGGGCCTGTCCTCAGGGGCTCCTGCCTGAGGGGAAGGAATAGCTTTTTACTTGGTTATCTTTTCTCCGCGTGCGTGAGTTTTTCTCCTGTGGTGTGGATCACTGCCTGGGATATCCCTTTCCACTCAGAGTCACCCCCAGACCTCACCTTTCTGTTCCTGCGGCACTCACGGTGACATTAGTGACACAATGCAGGGTGACAGGTCCAGGAAGGGCTGGCCAAAGCCCAAAGGCTCAGAGTTTAGCCGAGCCAACCTGAGGGACAGACCCAGAACCTGGGTCCCAGGACAACAGGGACGAGCTGGCTTTGTAGCTTGTAATAGGAGCAGGGTTAGGGCTGGGAGGTCCCACTGTGTGGTCAGAGAGGGGTCCCCAAGGGAAGGCAGCTGTGCACTGAAGGCTTAGGATGCATCATAAGAAAAGCAAAAGGGCGAAAGCGCGGAGGAGGGAGGGGCCCTCTGCGTAGGTATGTTGGCTGTGCATCTCGTGGGGACCTCGTCCGGAATACGGAAAACACAAGCCAGACCTGGCCGCCTGCTGCCAGTGTTGGCTGGGCAGGGGCTGAGGTGTCGAGAGAACCCACCTTTCCAGCCTCCTAGTGTGAGGTTCAGGCCCTGAAGCTGGGCTGGCTGGCCCTCGGCCCCTAGCCCCTCCCTGGTGACCCCACCCCTTGGCATATGGCATCACTGCCCCCACCGTGAGGCTCAGTGTCCCCCCACCCGTGTGCCCACAGCCAAGATCGGGCCTAAAGTATAATTCAACTTTTAGCTCCTAGACAAGCATCCCCAGATGGGTTTCTAGCTTCTGTTTCCCTCTTGGGCCCAGCTCTGTCTCTATGTGGTGCCTGGAGGTCTGTCTGGCCCCACACACTTCCTCGTCTTGTTCCCAAAGCTGCTTTGCTTCTTACCTTCCCATCTTGGTGGACACCATCTCCATCTTCCTGGTCATCCTGGCTCAAAACCTTGGCCATACTTTCCTCCTTCCTCCTGTTTCTCATGGGATCAAATGGCTACTAGTCCTTATTCACAGCTTCCTGTCTGTCCCTGAAGCCACTGTCCTGAGCTGGCCAGGGGGCCCATCCCCTGCCACAGACCCCGGTGACCTAGGCGCATGGGTCTTGGCCCAGTTGCACAATGAGAGCTGGGCCCTGGGAGGTTGCATTGGATCCCCAGGCCCCAGAGTCTCCTTAGCATCCACGCAACCCCGCTTCCCAGCCGCTTTCCCAGCACCCACCTCTTGTCTCGTTTTGCACATGACTGACAGGACAATATTCCAAAGCCCAGCTAAGGAAGGTGCTAGTTTGTCCGATAATGCCTGGCACTCAGAGCCCCTCTTTAGCTGCTCCCCTTCCTCTGCTCCTCTGTGTGGCTCCTAGACCCTGGCGTGGGGGGACATGCCCCCTTGTCTGGAGCTGTCCCCTTGCCACCTGGCACCACCTGAGCGCCCCTAGCCATCCTTCTCCAGCTCAGTCACTGCTCCACACGGAGCCCTCCAGAGGTAGTGAGGACCCACTTGCCCCCGTTCCTGGAGATCGCTCGCCCTGACCATGCACCCTCTGGCCCAGAGGTTACTGGAGCTGAAAGTTACAAGTGCCTTGGGACCATGTCTCACTCAGTTAAGTGCCCAGACCTAGTAGGTGCTCAAGAAATGCTTGTTGGTCTGTTACTGACAGCAGCCTCCTGGGCTGGGTGCTCCTCGGGTGTGGATTCATTCATCTCCATGTTCCCAGACCTGGAACCCTGCCAGGCTGAGAGTCATCACTCAGTTTGTGTGTGTTGAGTGAATAGGCGGTGAATGACTTTGTTTACCAAAGCCAGGCTTTAAGCTGCTCTCTGAAGGACAGGCACTTCCTCTGACTCCACAAATCACCAGGCCCCAGTCTTGACAGCTGGGGCTAAATCAAGACAGGAGCCCACTGGGCTTAGAGCCCGGGCAGCTGCTCCTTCAAGGTTTCATTTCAAGATCATGGGTCCCAGCTCAGGGCCTGCACCCACTCCACCCTCACCCTTCCCTTCCTGTCCTAGACATAGGCAAGGGTGCTCCCACCCCTGCTGGAGATGCAGGCGAGCCAGAGGGCCCCTGCCCCCTGTTGAGAGAATGAACTAGCCCCTAATGGCAAGGCCCAGAGACATCTCCCACTTCTTCAATGAAAGGCACCCCCTGAGGCACCTCGGCACTCTCCCAGAGCCACAGGACACAGCCCCACCTGAGCCCCTTTGGGCTCAGAGGAAACCCCCTACCCTTGGCCCTGTACTGAAATGTTGACAAGGTCCAGACCTGTGCTCAGTACCCGCAGGGTGCACTTGTGTTCCAGGAGGGCAAGGAACAGTGGCAGCTGGAATCCTGAGCTAGGTTTCTCTGGCTTTGTCACAAGCCCCCTGCCAAGCAGCCAGGTGAGCACCTCCAGTCCAGGCCTGTGGCCTGCCTCCTCCTCAGCAGTGATTGCCTCGTCACTATGGGTGTAAGCTTCTTGGAAGCTCCAGGAGGTGGGTGTGTCAGAGCCCACCAGGCCCAGCCCCATGGCATGCACATGTGCCCCTGAACTGGCTGGGCTCCCTGTCCTGACATCTGCCAATCCTGAACGGCTTCTTGACCTAAGTGGAAAGGTAGTGGCCTGAGTTCCAAAGCCAGCGCTTGGTTCCTTACTTCCTGCTCTTTCCTCAAACCTTTCCTTTCCCTTCTAGAAGTTTCTGTGGAGGGTGGAGCCCCTCTGGGCCCAGGAACAGGTTGGGCCTTTTTCCAGTACTGCCCAGGAGCCAGCAGGTGGAGCACCTGGCCCTGGGCTGTTGTGGGGTTGACAGGAGCACTGTGGCCCCCACTGCAGGGAGAGAAAAATGACCACAGGAGAGGTGGTTTCTGACTCCCTCTCCTCACCTTCCCTCCTCCTCTCCCTCTCAGCAGCCATGTCAGTCGTTTTAAGAGACACTAGATCTTCAGACCAGAGTCTTCAGATGCCTCCCCTTTGAGGCCGGCAGAGATGGTTAGGTTTCCGCATGGAGAAAGGTGAGGGCAAAGGGCCCACTTCTGCAAAGAAGGCATGACTAGGGGAGGCTTGGCCCTGGAGGGCATCCTGAGACCAGAGGGAGGAGGGGAGCCTTTCCCTGGGCCGCAGCCCCTGGGTCCACCTTCTACAGCCCCACCCATGTGGAGCCAGGTGGGTCCCTTTTGTGCCCAGCCCCAGAGAAGCCTCTGAGAATGTGCATTCATCACCCCCAGGTTAGGAGCCTGGTGGGTAAAAGAATCGTGAGCCCTGGATTCTCCTCCCATCTCCCGGGCAGCCAGCTGTGTGACCCCGGAAAATGACAAACCCTCTCTGGGTCTCAATCTTCCCATACAGAGGAAGAGGGAATTAGACTAGACCTGGGGCTCTGGAATTTCGTCCGGCAGAGGGGCTCTAGGTGGGGAGTTGGAGGTTGGGGATGCAAACACCTCCCCTCCTTTTATTTTTTTACATTTTGCTATTTAACTATTTTAAAGTGTACTATTCAGTGGCATTAAGTACATTCCAATGCTGTGCGGCCATCACCGTCTGTTTTCATCACCCCTAACACTGTACTTATTAAGCAGTAACTTCCCACTCTCTCCCTTCCAGAGCCCCTGGCAACCTCTGTTTTACTTTCTGTCCCTATGAATTTACCTAGACACCTCATGTAAGTGGAATAATACAGTGTTTGTCCATCTGTGTCTGGCTGCTGTCGCTTAGCTTGTTTTCAAGATTCTTCTACGTTGTAGCTTGCATCAGAATTTCATTCCTTTTTTTTTTTTTTTTTTTTTGAGACAGAGTCTTACTCTGTTGCCCAAGCTGGAGTGTCTTTACCTAGAACCTCATGTAAGTGAAATCATACAGCATTTGTCCTTCTGTGTGTGGCTGCTGTCACTTAGCTTGTTTTCAAGTTTCCTCTACATTGCAGCTTGCATCAGAAGCATCAGAATTTCATTCCTTTTTTTTGGGGCGGGGGGACAGAGTCTTGCTCTGTTGCCCAGGCTAGAGAGCAGTGGCGCAATTGGCTCACTGTAACCTCTGCCTCCCAGGTTCTAGCAATTCTGTCTCAGCCTCCTGAGTAGCTGGGATTACAGGCATGTGCCACCAGGCCCAGCTAATTTTTGTATTTTTAGTAGAGATGGGGTTTCATCATGTTGTCCAGGCTGGTCTTGAACTCCTGACCTCAGGTGATCCACCCACCTCGACCTCCCAGAGTGCTGGGATTACCACTACCACACCCGCTTCCTTCCTTTTTCTGGCTGAATAAGGTCCCGTTGTATGGATGGCCCACCTGTTGTTTATCCATTCGTCTGCTGAGGACTCTTGGATTGTTTCTACCTTTTGGCTGCTGTGAGTAGCACTGCCATGAACACTGGTGTACAGGTGTCTGTTGGAGTCCTCATTTTCAACTCTTTTCTGGCATATACCAGGTATGGCATTGCCGGATGATAGGGTGATTCTCTGTTTCACTTTTTGAAGGACAGGGCTCTCTTTTCATATGTTCTGTATGTATGGTAAAGGAGGGAGATTGTGTGTGATTCCATCTGGGAGGCCACCTGGGTGGGTGCAGGGCTGCATACCCTAATGGATCACTCAGGGGAGTGGGCGCTGGCAGCAGAGTGGGGGTCCCTGGCAGCAGCCGGACCCCCATCAGCAGGGGATTGGCCGTCACTGGGTGGATGGCAGCATCTGAGGCCAGCAATCCCAGTGTCAGACCAGGTGGGATGCCCTGCACAGGGTGCCTTTAGGTGTCTCACCACATGTTAGGTGCGTAAGTCGATGCAGAATCCAGGCTGACCTGAATTCACTGATTAGAAATGCTCTCTATGGCTGGGCACAGTGGCTCACACCTGTAATCCCAGCACTTTGGGAGGCAGAGGCAGGTGGATCACTTGGTCAGGAGTTTGAGACCAGCCTGGCCAATATTGCAAAAATCTATTGAAACTACAAAAATTAGCCAGGCGTGGTGGCACATGCCTCTTATCCCAGCTACTTGAGAGGCTGAGGCAGGAGAATCACTTGAACTCAGGAGGTGGAGGTTGCAGTGAGCCTAGATCATGCTTTTGCACTCCAGCCTGGGCAACAGAGCAAGACTCTGTCTCAAAAATAGAAAAAAAAATGTCCTCTCTGCCTTGTGCTCACCATGCAGGCCCCCTGCAGCCCTCTGGCCACAGCAGGCATCATCAGGGTAGAGGCACAGAACTGGGGTAGGGGGTGGGAGTTAGATGAGGCCACGCACGAGGTTTAGGTATGGCTTATTTGGAGAGGAATATTTCACTCCAAGGGGTCAGTACCAAAGTTTCCACAAGCAGCCTGTTGTGCAGTGCACCCCAGCCCATCCGCCTGGCTGCCTGTGTCTGTCCTCAGCCCAGCTGGGCAGTGGGTGGTCAGGGTGGAGGATGAGCCAGCTTCAGGAGGAGGGTGGCAGGGCCCTAGGGAAGGGAAGGACCAGGCCAGCAGTTGGGTATAAATAGCCCCTGACCCAGCTGCGAAGGCCTGGCAGGGTCCTCCGCCCTCCCCCTCACCAGCTGCCAGTGCCAGGCAGGTCTCTATCCCCCTTGGGAGCCTGGCCATCATCTCAGATCCTAAACGTAGGAACTTCCTCAGCGGAACCAAGGAGTCTTGTCCTGTGTGTAGGCGGAAGCTCCGGATGCCGGGAGGTCTGGCGAGTGAGGGGCATCAGGCTGGTCCTTTGGAAGAGTTCTTCATTCCTTTCCTCCAGAATCAGCGAATACCTAGCATGTGCCCGGCCCTTTGGAAGGCGGAGTGGGCTGGGGTGTGTGTGTGTGTGTGTGTGTGTGTGTGTGTGTGTGTGTGATGGGGGAGGGATTGGGGAATAACTGGAGAACATACTACCTCTCTTCTTGAACATGGAGACCAGCACAGCCAGATGGAATTGGAAACAAATCAGTTCAGCACTTTGGGATAAGACGGTTTGAATTAGGTATAGGAAAGACTCAGGCGGAGGAGAGGTGACTTCTGTCTGGGAGCTCACAGAAGCCTTTAGAATGGTGGCGACCTAGGAATCAGGTTTCGAAGGAAGGGCAGGATATTTCCTGGGGGCCTGGCAGCAGAGAGGTGCTCTGAGCCGAGGGCTCAGCGTGTGCAAAGGTGTGGAAGTGTGAAACAGCCCCGCTGGAGTTGTTCAGCTGGCTAGGCAAATCCGTCAAAGCCACGCGCACTTTGGCACAAAGAATCCAGGAGCATGAGACTCACTGTGCCGCCTCCCTCAGTGGAACGTGTACTTCAATAATGGGGAATAGGAGTGGCGAGTTAAAGTAATGTGTTTGCAATGGTGGAATTTCAGCAGTGTGGGGGCAGGCGGCTCAGGGTGGGGGTGGCCGGGCATGTTCGGGGGAGGGCAGCCATCCTGCAGAAATCAATCCCATGGCCACTGCCTCATTAGTCTCCCACACCGGCCCAGGAGCTAAGCCCCATTGCCAGAGGCCTTGCTAATTACTCGCAGGATGTCCCCATCTGAACTGAAGCCTTTGAATGGAGCATCCTGAAAATGTCCTTTTGCCTGCACTCTTTGAGTGACCTTGAACCCTCAGCCAGATCACAACTGTCTTTGTTCTGCCACCCCTGTGAGGACTGAGGTCTGATCCAGGCATCCTTCTCAGTGTTGGATGGGAAGGGGCTGAGATTTCTCATGTGTTCTACCAAGTCAGGGATGCAAAGATGGAAGAAATGAGGTTGGTGACAAGGCAGGGAACAAAGTGCTGGGGACAGCTCCAAACACACTGTAACCATAGCAACCACCATCTAGCAAGGGCTCCCCACTTGCCACACACTGGATTGTGTCACTTATTCCTCCTGTCGTGTCTATTTTACTGATAAAGAAACTGAGGTATAGAGAAGTTAAGAAAATTGCTGAGATCAGCAGCTAGGAAGTGGTAGAACTGGATGGGACCCTGGCACCATGGCTCCCAGGTCCACAGTTGGTGGGACCTGGGCAACAGGAAGGAGACAGGGTTTGGTGGAAAGAGGGAAAACAGCTCATCATGTCTGAGGCTCAGGAATTGTTCTCAGAGGACATCACACTGGGAGTCAGACAAACCCAGGGCTTGAATTCTGGCTCAGCCACTTCCTTGCATAAGTCACCCAACTTCTCCATGCCTGTTTCCTCATCTGTAAAACGGGGATGACAATGCTGACCTCTCAGAGTTGCTGTGAGGATTCAGTGAGATCATGTATTTGAAGGGTTGGCACAGAGCAGGTACTACATAAATAGTTGTCACTAGTATTGCCAGTGTCCATGTAACTGCGGGGACAGAAGGAAATCCCCGTGGGGCAGAGGAGAGACTGCGTCTGCACAGCAGGAAGGGCTCAGTGGCGTCTCCTTCCTGGAGATGTCTGGGGAGCACTCTGGCCTTTGCGGCCAATCAAGCCATGCCAGGCAGTGTGCCAGAGCTCAGGTGCTCTGCTGGGCTGTGAAGACCCACCTGGGAGGAAGCAGGGAGGCCCTTGGAGAGGTGGGTGAGGAGCCGCCTTGCCAGCGTGGGCCCCCCGACTCCTCAGTCCCCTGAGCCAGCCAGCCTGGCTCTGTGGATATGGCTGTGTGGCCTTGCACAAGTTGCTCCTCTTTGACGGTCTGTGTTCTGTGCTTTTTCTTTTTTCTTTTTTTTTTTTTTTAGATGGAGTTTCACTCTTGTTTGCCCAGGCTGGAGTGCAATGGCACGATCACAGCTCACCGCAGCCTCCACTTCTCCCAGGTTCAAGCAATTCTCCTGCCTCAGCCTCCCTAGTAGCTGGGATTATAGGCATGTACCACCACGCCCGGCCAATTTTGTATTTTTAGTAGAGACGGGGTTTCTCCATGTTGGTCAGGCTGGTCTCGAACTCCCGACCTCAGGTGATCCACCCGCCTCCGCCTCCCAAAGTGCTGGGATTACAGGCGTGAGCCACCGCGCCCGGCTTTCTTTTTCTTTATTTCTTTTTTTTTTTTTTGAGATGAAGTCTCCTCTGTCACCCAAGCTGGAGTGCAGTGGCGTGATCTTGGCTCACGGAAACCTCCACCTCCCAGGTTCAAGTGATTCTCCTGCCTCAGCCTCCTGGGTAGCTGGGATTACAGGCGTGAGCCACCTGGCCTGGTCGGCCTCTGTTTTTCATCTGTATGATGGGCTTAGTGCTCCCTTAGGGCTCCTCCTGTGGGTTCCGCTTTTGGACCAGGGCTCAGCTTCCAGTTTAGCTTGAGGGTGCCCAGGCCTGCAGAAGGTATAAAGCAAGGGCTGGGAGAGGGGGAGGAAGGAGGAGGCAGAAAGGCAACGGGAAGGGGAGGAGGAGGGCAGAGGAAGGGTCTCTGAGTGCCTCTCACTCCTGCCTCAGCTCCTCGCTGCAGCGGTCCTGCACAGGGCTTTGGGTCCCAAACACCAGAGGAAGGAGCGGGGACAGTCCGGGCTTCTTCCCTGTATCTTGCTCCTGAGCCGCCCATCTAGGATGGTGCAAGGCTGAGTTGCCTGCACTGAACCCTCCCTCAGTTTCCCCTCCAGTGATTGCAGGGCTGTGGGGGCAGCTGGCACAGCAGGGCTGGGCTGGACGTGCTGCTCAAGAGGACAGGAGGGGCAGCCTGAGCCCGGAGGGAGGCTCAACGGGGACATGTGCAGCCCTGCAGACAGGGCAGGGTACCAAAAAGTCTTAAGCAAGCAAATGTACTCTCTAAACCTCAGTTTCCTCATCCAGGAGATAGTGATGCTCTTCACGTTCGGGAATTGATCAGAAATGTTGCATATAAAGTGCCTGGCAACCAGTAACAGTTGCTAAATGGCAGATGTTTGACTCGGCCCTGCCTCTAGACCACAAGCTTTTGTGTACTTAAAAGTACACAGAAAAGCTGGACCCTGCTCCATGGGGTCTTCTCCCGGCCCCTCTTTCCGAGGCTTTTGCTCATCACTTTTTGTGGGAAACTTGACTTAGGCCAATGCTGGACCAAAGCCTTGGTCAGTGCTGGACACACTGGGAGAGGAGATGGGCTCCTTCTTCCAGCTCACACTGCCCCTGGTCATACAGCAGATTGCAATTGTCCTTAAAGGCCACTGACACTCACGGGTCATTTTCTCAGGTTCTCCCACAAAATGTCATTTCTGCTGTTCCTGTGCTGAAGGGAGGGAACAGAAAAGTATCAATTCCAACCTTGGTTTTCTAGTATTTTAAACTCTTCTACCCCACCCCATAAGGTCATTCTTTCTGTCGCTGACTCTTTATAAAACCTGAGAGAGTTGATGGAATATTGATTGAAAATTGAGGGGCAGAGGAATGGAGTGAATTGACCAGTCACCTGGTGTTGGGTGTGGGCAGTGAGATCTGAGATCTCCCTTCTGACTCGGTGCTAAACTTGTTTTGAAACAAAGCCAAGCTCCAGTCTCTCATGAGAAAAGAGGTGGAGCTCTAGAAACTTTTAGGGAACTGGAAAGATGGTCATGGAGGCCCTGGTAGACAAAGGGCTTGGTGCAAGCCAGCGATTCCTTGGGCAGACACTGGGAGGCTCTGGGCTGGGCTGGCAGCATCGTGGGAAAGAGGCTGAGGGTATTGCCAAGGGTGGGGTGTGTGTGTGTGTGTGTGTGTGCGCGCTCACGCACACGTGCGTGTCCCATGAGTCACTGGAAGTGTCCATGTGGCCCCAGTATCCTGGACTACCTTGGAAATTGCCCAGCCTGATCTCTTCAATGCCCATAAGCAAAGCTGGACCCAGAACCTGGAAAGGACTGGATCTGGGCCCCAAATACCATCTTTCTAGTCCAAACCTCTTTTCATGGCTTTGCATTGCCCCCAAGGGCCCCCACAAGCGGTTTCTGCTGGTCCCATCCCCTGCAAGCTGGATACAGCCAGAGGGCTGACTTGCCTGGGTCAGAGCTCTGCACTTTGAGGGGTGGCACGCTCCTGAGGTCAAAGGTAGCACATTCAGGTGCCAGGGCACAGGCCCTCTGCCTCTCCACCTACGCCGGGGGGTTCACAAAGCGCCCATGGAGCCCAGGATGGGCTCTGTGCTTTGTGCCCGCAGTGTCACTACCCTCTGTCTGCCTGCAGGTCCCTGGCCCTGGGCCAGCAGTACACATCTCTGGGCTCACAGCCCCTGCTCTGCGGCTCCATCCCAGGCCTGGTCCCCAAGCAACTGCGCTTCTGCCGCAATTACATCGAGATCATGCCCAGCGTGGCCGAGGGCGTGAAGCTGGGCATCCAGGAGTGCCAGCACCAGTTCCGGGGCCGCCGCTGGAACTGCACCACCATAGATGACAGCCTGGCCATCTTTGGGCCCGTCCTCGACAAAGGTACTGCCTCAGGGCTGAGGGACAGGGGGGTAAGGGGGTGGGTTGGGGGAGGGATCAGGACTGTATGCCCTTCCACCCCAGTAAGGGTGCCTCTTCTCTGAAGCCAGGGTCCCTCTGGGAGGGTGATAAATTTGGTTGCATAACTGCCACACCTTCCCAGGCGCTGCTGGGGGCTGGGCCGCCTTGAGATGCTCCAGGATCCTGAGGTTTGAGGGCTGACACCAAGAAGGCCACAGACTTCCTTGCTGGCTTTTGCACAGTGGGAGCCTCAGGCTCCTGCTGTGGACATTTGTGACATTTTCCCAGTGCTGTGTTAAGTGCTATGCAAATACCGCTTTGGGGTGGGACTGAGAGCATTGCCACCCCCAGGTCCCTCCCATCTAGAAAGTCCTCAGGAGCCGAGGAAGCTGCCTGGTGCTGTCATAGCATTGCGTTGCCCCCAAGAGCCCCTCTTTCTGTTCATCCTCATGCACTGTCAGCTGGATAGGCCAGGAATCATGGTGGGGCTAGAGGGTGCACTGGCCTCTGGGTAACTTTCCAGCCATCTTGCCGCCTGGGAGCCTAACTGGCTGTACCTCAAGTGGACGGGGAACCACGTGATTTGACTTTGAACCTGGAGGCCCTGGGAGGGAGGCTAAGTGGGACAACTGCTCCCAAGAAGGGGACTTGGGGGCTCACGGACTGGGTGGAAGATGGGCAGCTCTTTGTGGAACGGCAGTGTCCAGGAATTTAACGATCCCGGCTGGGCTGGCCACCGCCAGAGTTGCTCTGCCACCCAAACTGCTGAGCCTAGCCCTCCCTCCTATTAGAAGCTAGGGAATGAATGGGAGCTGCCTGTACAGCCAGAAAGAAAAGGGATCTGACGTTCGGGTGAAGGGGTAGGGTGCTGGGTGGGGTGGTGGGAAACTGACCACCCCCATTTTAGAGTGCAGTTCCCTTTTACCGGTGCCTCAGGTGCACAGGGTCTGTCCCACCTACAGGCAAAGTCCGGGCTATTGTCATGGGACAGGAGGGTAATTAGCAAATCAATGGATGATGATTCTGTTTACGCTTCTATTACCAAAACTAATTATTCCGTGTTGACATAAAAGATTTGGCCTCTTAATTGGGGCCAAGTGGCGGCGGTTTGCATTTCAAACTCGATCTTGTCGGTGTGTTGGTCTCAGCGCTTTCCGGTGCCCCTCCTCGGTTCAGGTAGCGCTGAATCAAACAGCCTTGCGTCTAGACGCGCTCCCCAAAAGCGAGTCACCTCTGATCGCTCTTCCAGTCTCCGGCCAAAAGCCAGGGGGAAGCGGGTGTGGGTGCGCTGCCCATTCACTCCGCGTTGAACGTTTTAAGTCACCGCCGTAGGTTCTGGCACATGCCCCGGTCCCTAGAGGGCCCGAGGACAGGTTTGCGTTGCGGCGGGAGGGGCGATGTGTGCCCGAGAGTTTGGGAATTGGCTGGCGGCGGCGAGGAGAGCATCCCGGAAGACGCCGCAAGCGCATACGCGCCCCAGTCGGTGCCCAGAGCCCGGGCCTTGAACCCAGGTTCGCGCCCAGCTCCGGCTCCATGTTTGCACCCCGCCCCCAGCGAGTCCGTACACCCCAGCCGCGTGGACGGCCAAGGGTTAATCTCTGCCCCCCGCTTTGAGACCCGGGGAGCAGGTGCTCTGGCAGCCCGGGGCGCGCGTCTTCCGCGAGTCTGGGGGCGGCGGGGTCGGCGGCCGGAAGAGGCGAGGCGCGGCGGCGGCGCGGCTGGCCCTAGGCGCTTCCCCGGGCGGGGCGGGGCGGGGGGGGGCGGGGCAGGGGCGGGGGCGGGCGCCGGAGGGGCCGGGGCGGCCTGAAAAGCGCCCGAGCGCCGCCCCCCACCGCGCGGCCCGGGCCCCGCGCCCGCTGCGGTCGCCGCGCCATTCACACGCCCTCTGGCCATTCGGCGCGGCGCGGGGGCGGGGGGCGCCGCTTCAATGGGGATTTCGCGGCCCGGCGCCGGGGCCGGGGGCGCGGCCCGGCCGCGGGAGCCGCCCGTTGCTACGCGGTGGCGGCCGGCCCGGCGGCCCGGGCCCGGCGGCCGCATTATGCGGGTAATGCGGTGTGACACCGCGCGAACAAAGGCGGATTGAGCGGCCCAGCGGGCCCCGCCGGACGGGGAAGGCACAGCGGGGCTGTCAGCGCCGCTCCCAGGCTAATCCCCGCCCCGCCCCCGCTGCCCCCGCGTTCCCGGGGCTGGGAACCCAGCGCGGCCCGGGGCCCGGGCGCCGCTGCCGCCGCGGGCCGACCGGAAACGAGGGGCGCATGCCCTCGGCCCCTCTTCCCCGGGGCGCCCCGAGGGCTGGGGCGGCTGATTGGGGCGAGTGAGCGGCGCGGCGGGGACCCCGGGGCCGGCAGCACAACTGGACTCGGGACCTCGGGCCCCGTTGCTGCAGCCCTAGGTCGGCCTTGGCAGCGCAGGCGCGGGGCCCGGGCGGCACCGGCTCCGCACTCTCCGCCCTCCCGTCGGTGGAACTGGGACGGGCACCTCTGTAGGTGGCGCAGGAGGGCGTGGGGGCCGCGGAGAGCGGCCGCGGGAGCCACGAGGGGTCCCGGGTTTCCTTCTTGCAGCACTCGGCCCACAGCCCAGGAGAGGAGGAGGGCGCCTGGCTTCTAAATAAATTTGGTCACATTTATGACCAATTTTGCCAACTAGGCCGGCCCGGTGTTTCGCAGCCTGTGCCAGGTGGCGGGTCACCTCCGGCTCCGGGGTCCTGCCGTGAGGAGAGGGATGGTTGGGCTGCAGGTCTTGCAGGCCTTGGCCTCCCTGATCGTCAATGTCCAGATCTATAAGATGAGTAAAACTTTCTATGTGAATGAAGCACATGCAGAGATGATGACCGTTGTGAGGAGGGTGGAGCACACCCCTGACAGTCTCCCCTTGCCCTGCGCTGGACCCTGGGATAGAACCAGAGGAATTGCCCCGTGTCTCTACCCTTCTGGGCGGGGCTTGGCCGTGTCTGGGCGTGAGGGCAGGAGAATGGGGATGGGGAGACTGAGGCACGGGCCATTACCCTCCTGGTGAGAGGCTCTAGGGGCGGAGGGAAGCTATGTCCATTTTACAAAAAGGGCGACAGAGACCGAGAAAATGAGAGGGGTCGCCCCTATGCATCCGGGTGCGGAAGGGGTGGGCCTGGGCAGGTTTAGGCTGTAGATTCCCAGGCCTCCCTCCTCACAGACCTGGAGCTCACTCAGGCGTGGGAGGGCTCAGGCCTGTGCTGGGTGGTCTCTGGACTTTGGGAAGGTGGAGGGCAGGGGGTGTGTGCCCAGCTCAGAAGTGGCTTCTGTTAAGATTGCTGCCTTATCTCGGCAGCAGCCTGCCAGAGCTTTGGTGTTGGCCCCTGTTTCTAACAGGCACTGCTCTGCCCTGTGGCATTTGAGGCCCTGGGCTAATCAGTTAGCAGCCTGGGGCCTCAGTTTGCTCATCTGTGAAGTGGGGATACCCAACTGGGTCTAAACCAGCCAAAGAGGGTGGCGAAGCTGCCTCCGTCTTGCCTCAGGGCTGGTGAGCTCTTCAACTCTTCCTGGTCTCGTTCTCCTAACGTCCTGGCCTGGGAGGTGGAGGCAGGGCAGGTGCTCCCAGGCCGGGTCCTGAGTGCTGCCTCCCCACGGCCTCCCTGCAGCCACCCGCGAGTCGGCCTTCGTGCACGCCATCGCCTCGGCCGGCGTGGCCTTCGCCGTCACCCGCTCCTGCGCCGAGGGCACCTCCACCATTTGCGGCTGTGACTCGCATCATAAAGGGCCGCCTGGCGAAGGCTGGAAGTGGGGCGGCTGCAGCGAAGACGCTGACTTCGGGGTGTTAGTGTCCAGGGAGTTCGCGGACGCGCGTGAGAACAGGCCGGACGCACGCTCGGCCATGAACAAGCACAACAACGAGGCGGGCCGCACGGTGAGCCAGGCTGCCCTCCCCCAGCCCTGCAGGGAGCCCCCCTCTCCTCCACCCCCCCCCCCGCCCTTCCCCTCTGGAGCTGGCCTGGCCCCCCCCACCCCACCCCTTCTGGCAGCCCTGTGGGTTGTGGACTCCTTTTCCCCTTGGCCAGGCTTGGCCCCCTCCCCACCCCACAGCCACTTCGTCTGTCCACCCTCCTTCCTCCTCGGGCAGTTCCTGGACTCCACCCCACCCGGGTGAGTCGGCCTGGGAGCATGGCCACCCCGTGGGATCAGGTACCACCCACCCATCCTGTGCACCTTGTCACGCGGTGTAGGGCTGTCAAGTCCTGGGAACCTGGCTCTGAATTCAGCCTCCACTCCCTTACTGTGCTTGTATGATCTAGGGTGAGTCACATTAAGTTCCCAGCCCCAGTTTCCCCATGTGTTAAATGGAGATAACTCCTATTTCTTTTTTATTTTTATTTTTTGAGACGGAGTCTCGCTCTGTCGCTCAGGCTGGAGTGCAGTGGCTCGATCTTAGCTCCCTGCGACCTCCACCTCCCGAGTTCAAACGATTCTCCGCCATCACACCAGCTAATTTTTGTATTTTTGATAGAGACGGGGTTTCGCCATGTTGGCCAGGCTGGTCTTGAACTCCCGACCTCAGGTGATCCTCCCGCCTCAGCCTCCCAAAGTGCTGGGATTACCACCGCGCCCAGGCAACAACTCCTATTTCATATGCTGTGAGAAGTGGACGTGCTGTCTGCCCATGCTTGGGGTGTGAAGGGGGAGGGAAACATGGTCCTATTCTTTAGGTCTTGCCTCCGTCCCCATCAGTTCTCTTCCTGGCACAGAGGAGTAGAGAAGGCTGGAGGGAAGGGGGTGGGCAGGGGCAGAGAGGGAAGGCCCGGATGTGCCCCCTCATGAGGTCAGTCTGGGGGCCAGCTGCCACTCCTCTCCCCCAGACTATCCTGGACCACATGCACCTCAAATGCAAGTGTCACGGGCTGTCGGGCAGCTGTGAGGTGAAGACCTGCTGGTGGGCGCAGCCTGACTTCCGTGCCATTGGCGACTTCCTCAAGGACAAGTATGACAGCGCCTCGGAGATGGTAGTAGAGAAGCACCGTGAGTCCCGAGGCTGGGTGGAGACCCTCCGGGCCAAGTACTCGCTCTTCAAGCCGCCCACTGAGAGGGACCTGGTCTACTACGAGAACTCCCCCAACTTTTGTGAGCCCAACCCAGAGACGGGTTCTTTTGGCACAAGGGACCGGACTTGCAATGTCACCTCCCATGGCATTGATGGCTGCGATCTGCTCTGCTGTGGCCGTGGCCACAACACGAGGACGGAGAAGCGGAAGGAAAAATGCCACTGCATCTTCCACTGGTGCTGCTACGTCAGCTGCCAGGAGTGTATTCGCATCTACGATGTGCACACCTGCAAGTAGGGCACCAGGTAGGGCTCTGGGAAGGTGGGGGAGGCTGGGAGCCTGGGTGCAGGGAATGGGGTTGTTTGCCCATCTCTTCTTCTTGACGACCCCCTTCTGTTTCTGAGCTATCCAAGACACACAAGTTCCCACAGTCAAAATAGGAAGCCAGGATTTTTCAAGCTTCCATGAGAATGGTCCTTGGGCAGAGACTTGGTGGATTGCACAAAGCACAGATAAAAACCCAGTGTTGGCTGGGTGCAGTGACTCACGCCTGTCATCCCAGCACTTTGGGAGGCTGAGGTGGATGGATCACCTGAGGTCAGGAGTTTGAGACCAGCCTGGCCAATATGATGCAACCCTGTCTCTACTAAAAATACAAAAATTAGCCAGGTGTCGTGGCAGGTGCCTGTAATCCCAGCTACTCGGGAGGCTGAGGCAGGAGGAGTGCTTGAACCTGGGCGACGGAGGTTGCAATGAACTGAGATTGCACCACCGGACTCCAGCCTGGGCGACAGAATGAGACTCTATCTCAAAAAACAAAAAAACAAAACAACAACAACAACAAAACAAAATCCAGTGTGTGCACATTAGCTACCAGCAATTGATTAACATTTTGACACAAGTTAGTAAGTTATGAGCCAGATCAAATTTTTGCATAGCCACTAGCTGTCATTCTTGAGCATTCTGTGGAGCTGTGGGGTTGGAAGCTGGGAGACCTGACGTCTGGTCCTAACTTTGTCAGTAACTTCCTGTTCTTTCACTTTTCTGGGCCTCAGCTTTCTTACTATAAAGTGGTGATGGTGTTGGGGGGTGGGGGCAGTTTAAATACCTCAAGCGGAGAGCCGAAATGTCTCCTCTACCCCTGAGGCAGAGTCAGTGTGCGTCCACCTTGAACTTAGAGGGCAAGTTCTTGCACAAGCATCAATCTTACTGACCTCAGGGAGGTGGGTGGGGGGAAGCGGCATATAAACCCATATCCTGACAGATCTGAAGCTTGGGTGGAGTGGGGAGCACTCTCACCAAGTTTATGGATGATGACGGGGAGCAGGAGGGATTCAAGTTCAGAGTGGCTGGGATGAGTAATCAAAGGATCAAAGGCTGGTGGATTTTGTTCCCAAGCTTCCCAGAGGTGGCCTGCCTGGGAGGCGCTATGCACTGGTCCGCCTGGGAGGCGCTATGCAGTGGCCCTGGGTTTCACAGCACCCCGGGATAGGTCAGCATGGATGAGGATTGGTCCTGGACCCCAGGGGTGGAAGGTTTTTAAGGCTGGGGTGCCCTTTCCTCCTTTTCTCTCCCCTGAGGAGCCTACTATGTCGAGGCATGAGCATGGGTGTTGGAATTAGGCCCTGCCCTGCTCCAGCTCCTACCACTTGCCAACCGTGTGACCCAAGCAAGAAATTCTTCATAGACCTGGTTCCTCATCTGTCGTGCTCCCCAGAGGTGCTGTGAGGGACAAATGAAAGGACCCTGGGGACAGGGCTTAGTTAATTGGGAAGCACTTCCCTGCTGGGTCATTGTTGGCTGGGGTGGTGCTGGGGGACAGCAGACTGTGAAAAGGTAGAGTCCCCCCTTGGTGATGCAGTTCTGCAGGGCGCCTCTGAGCTACTGGCACATGTCTGTGCCATAGGGAGTAGGGGAAGGAAGTGGACGGGCCTCTCTTGAGATATGGGAGGTACCTGACATCATGGAGAAGAGCTCTGGCTGAGGGGCGACTCACTCAGCCCCTCTAGGAAGCCCCTCGGTGCAGCTCAAATTCTGTCCTGGTGGGGACAGTTCGGAAAGGCCGCAGGTGGCACTGCCTTTCTTGGTGTCTGAACAAAAGCAGTGTGGGGAGTGGGAGAGGACGAAGGTGAGTCCAGTGGCTCCCCTCGTCTGCTCAGCTGTCTGGCCTGCGAGTGCCAGTGCCAGTTTCCTCCTCAGTTCAGTGGTGGTGACAATGGCAGCCCAGCAGAATTTTTTTTTTTTTTTTTTTTTTTTTGAGACTGAGTCTCGCTTTGTCACCCAGGCTGGAGTGAAGTGTGCGATCTCGGCTCACTGTGACCTCCGCCACCTGGGTTCAAGCGATTCTCCTGCCTCAGCCTCCCAAGTAGCTGGGATTATTATAGGCGCCCGCCACCATGATTGGCTAATTTTTGTATTTTTAGTAGAGACGGGTTTCGCCATGCTGGCCAGGCTGGTCTTGAACTCCTGACCTCACGTGATCCACCCGTCTTGGCCGCCCAAAGTGCTGGGATTACAGGCGTGAGCCACCGCGCCCAGCCAGAATCAGTACTCTTCATCAGCCCTCTTTCTCCTCATTTCTGAAATGGACAATGAATGGTTTTTTTTCCCTCAATCTTATGTAAAATGCTACATAGATATGGTTTCAAGATGCTGTGGTCCAAGTGGTTCCTACCCTGAATGCCTTCTCTGTGGAAGCTCTGGAGGCCTCACTCTGTGACCAGTGGAGGACACTCTTCCGACATGGTGCCCTTCTGATGAACACTCCCAGGCCAGCTCTTCCGCCTCACTGAACCCTGGCTTCTTCATTTGTGAACTGGGGATGAGAACTGTATTCTGTGTAGGGTTGTCCTGTAGACTGGAGACCTGGCACATGAAGGGCCTGGCCCGGGGCCCAGGTGCTCAGAGGATAACCACAGAGGCTCCTGGGCCAAGCAGAGCTGACCTCCCAGAGCCACCTCTGCAGGCGAGCTGCCTGCTCTAGAGCAATGGGCCCAGGCCGGCCGAGACTCTGCTACTCCCTGCCGACGCTGTAGGCAAGATGGGAGCCTGCGGGATGCACTGGCAGGGATGGCAGGGAACAGAGTCTTTAGCTGTTCTCTTGGCTTCCCGGACAGTCTTGGCAGTGCAGGCAGGAGAGAGAAGCGAGTCCCAGAGCAGGCCCCGGCCCCTCCACACGGCGAGGAGAGAGCCCCTGTCAAATGGCTTGTATCCTTCCTTTGTGGGGAAAACACCTTTTCTGTAGCTTTTTGTAGCTTTTACCCAGTGTCTCTGGCTAACCATTGATTTGGTGCCTTACAAGTGCCAGATTTATTCCTCATCACTCTGCTGTTGTGAGCATGGTGAGCTGGAAAGGTTCCGGCAAGAGTCAAGTGGCCTGGCTGCGCCCAGTCCTGGATCTGTTACTGCCTTGCTGAGAGACCTTGGATGTGTCCCTTCAATCTGGCTGAGCCTGTTTCTGCCTCTGTAAAGTAGTCTTACCTTGGCCTCGTCAGCCCCCAGAGGAGCTGGGTGTTGACTGGGAATGTTTCAAACCCTTTGTGAGATATGACTATGCAAATGAATAAAATGAGCACACTGCTGCTCCAATGGGAAGGAATTGTTCGTAATTAAGTAGGCTTTCTCCCATTTGGACAGCTCATTATCAAGCTATTTGGTGCGGTACAAAAACACAGTGCATGCCTGGCGGGAGCCCAGCACAGCAGCTGACTCGGAGTTGGGGACTGGGCCCTCGGCCGGGCACTGTTTCTCCCGTCCTGAGTGACCTGCTCCTGGGCTTCCTGTTGTCCAAGGCCCTCAGCTAGAGGTGGGGGAGGTAGAATTTCGATCCCATTCTGTGAACTCAAAAGCCCTGCTTCTCCTGTGAATCGTACAACCTCCCTCAACAGTAGGCCCAAAGCACAGAGGACAGCTTGGAGAAGCCACCCAACTCCTCATCGCCTCTGAGCACCAGGGACATGTTCAGCTTCATCAGCAGCCTTTGATCTTTGAACCCCAATGGGTGGTCTCTGGGAACAGAATTATGTTTCTAATTCTTCCTCTTTATTTTCCCCAAGGGCGCTGGGAAGGGGTGAAGTGTGTGGCTGGGCAGATTCAGCGAAGTCTCATGGGAAGCAGGACCTAGAGCCGGGCGCAGCCCTCAGCGTCAGACAGCAAGGAACTGTCACCAGCCGCACGCGTGGTAAATGACCCAGACCCAACTCGCCTGTGGACGGGGAGGCTCTCCCTCTCTCTCATCTTACATTTCTCACCCTACTCTGGATGGTGTGTGGTTTTTAAAGAAGGGGGCTTTCTTTTTAGTTCTCTAGGGTCTGATAGGAACAGACCTGAGGCTTATCTTTGCACATGTTAAAGAAAATAAAAATGAAAAAAAAATTCGACTCCAACAGAACAGGCTGGGCTAATGTGAGCTCTCGGCCTGGCAGTCAAGATATCAGCATGGGCAAGGTTCTGTTTCCAAACTGCTGCTTCTGGTGACATTCCAAGACGCCTGTGAGGTGGGAGTCAGGAAGTAGGGTGCACCCCTGCAGTCTCCTTTTCTTGGTCTACTCCCATTCAAATTTGAGCTAATTTCTCATTCTGATAAAAGCCATAGGTTTAGCTAGGATGAAGTGGTAGGGAGGTCCGCGTCAGTTATTAGAGTAGGATTTGGAGTTTGGAAGAACTGGCAGCTCAGGGTGGCCTGGTCAGCCATTTGAAAAGCAGCTGTGTGTTCTTCTGTCTCATTTTCTCTATAACCCTGTTCTGCACGAGAGGCAGTCAGATCTCAAAATCTTTTTCTACCATTCTGCAGTTTCCACCGTCAATGCAGGTTTTTTTTTTTTTTTTTTTTTTTGTGGTAGTGGACATTGTAAATAGGTTATGTAAGGGGGCAAGTCTTCTCCAGCTCAAATGGCTTCCTAAATAAAGAAGCAGTATCTTCGGAAGGGGCCATTCAGTCCTTCCCAGCCGTGCTCACCTGCAGATTCTGTGTACAGATACTCCAGGTAGAGCAGCTGGACTCCAGGTCACCTTAGTGTAAGTTAGACAAAGAATCCATGAGGGAGTAGCAATGGATTCCTGAAATTCCAACTTCGTGACTAGCAGATGGGAAGGATGAAAACCATCCCTTTGCTTCCTCTCCAGTACGGACCCATCTTACTGTGTGCTTTCCTCTCTGGGGCCAATGTGAGTAAACACGGACAGAGTTCTTTCCCCCAGCTCCTCCTCCCTCACCTGCATGCTGAGATAGCTTCCACCCATGCAGTTCCCAAGGATCTGGATTAGAAGTTCAAAGGGGAACCAGCAGTCACGTACTCCCTCTGGTGAAGCATTTCACGGCTGAGTTCTCCCTGAGGCATATTGGTCCAGCCGAGGGTCCTAGAGAAAGCTAGCAAAAGGGAGGCACATGGATTTCACAGTACGAATCAGTTCAACAACTGTCTTAGGGAGAATCAGAAAGAACAGATGCAGCAGGGGAATGAGCAGAACAAAGGTTTTTCTTTCTCCCGCTTCCCTCTGGGGTCTACCTGAGCCTGACCTAAAATACCAGGTCAGCGATCTCCCAGCTGGTGCAGGCGGGCTTGCCAAGGCGGCCGTCCAGGAGCCCGCCTTCACTCCTAAATCTGCTGGCCACAAGCCCTGCTAAAGATACACATCTCCCCCCTCCGCCGAGTCTGAAATGCCCCTCCCCATCTCACCTTAGACTGAAAAGTTTTAAATCATGTCAACTGGATAATGCTTGCTTTATGTGAGAATACTTCAGCAGAATGGATACGAATTTTCAAAACAATCTTTTCATATCTATGTATTCTATATTAAAAGTGATAAAGTCATGTTTCTGGGGCGTATTCAAGTAGCTGACAAGTAATTATTTAATAATAGTACATGAGTGCATTGTAATGATTCTCGCCGTAGTCAGGTAATAGTATCCAACCGAAATTTCCTACCAACCTGCTGTATCCAAAGTTTTGTAAAAAGTTGTAGAAGTTGTTGATCTTTTTGATTTTATATTCAAAAAGTCTCTTTTTATAAATATTATTTATTATACAATGTATATACCTTTGAGTTAACTAAGATTATATATTATATAAATATATATATATTTGGAGAAAATATATTTCATCATGCAGTTTTTTTCTGTTAAGTCATTAAAGAGAAGGTAAACAAACCTAAAATGGATACATTGTACACTGTGTGGAGTTTCCAGATTAATGCTCAGGAGGTCAAGGATATGAGATTCTGAACATAGTGGCCTCAGCTAATTAAATGACCAAGTGAAGGTCATTTCCTCTTTTCTCTAAGCAAGATCGTCAGACATGTCCTGGACAGTGGGTCTGATATACCATAGGACATTCTTAAAGGCTTCTTTTGTTCTAAGTTAACTTCTAACAATGAATTTCCAGTTTTAGAAAACAACAATGTGGGTACTAATTCATTTCACAGACTCAAGTATATTCCATGTACAAATTAATGTCACAGGCACTCCTAAAAGATGTGGCCCAAGGCCAGCAGACCGCAGGGGTGGCCACTGCCTTAATCCCCTCCTCACCATGTTTTCAACTCCATTTAATGGGAAAATAGGATTTTCTCTATTGAAAATGAAACTTGACTGAAAATGGTCTGTCCCCTGCTAGCTCCACTGTGAGAGCTAAGCCGTAGAAGAGGTAGGTTGGTCGATAAGAAGAAAGGGTGTGCCCTGGGCTGTGGGCTGTCTGGAGCAAGTGTCATTTGAAGTTGGTTTGGGTTTAGGTAGAAAGGGCCTGCCAGTAGGCATGCTCTGGGGACGGGCACCCTCTCAGACCGCCGCTTCACAGGACCCAGTGGAAGCTCACAGGTTATGCCTTCTCAACAATGAGATACCACAAGTTGGTTTTATGACAACAGACACTCCTTTAGTTTTCAGACCTACCCATAAAATGTCACCTTTGGTTTATTTGGCACATTATTTCAGAGAATGACAAAAATATTTTTTCTTTCTCTTTCTCCTGATCTACCTCAATTAGGAACAAATCTTACCTCACTACAAAGAGAAATAATGAGAACAGGCTGGGTGGGGTGGCTCATGCCTGTAATCCCAGCACTTTGGGAGGCCGAGGTTGTGTGTGTGGGGGGGGAATCACTTGAGGTCAGGAGTTCGAGACCAGCCTGGCCAACATGGTGAAAGCCCGTTTTTACTAAAAATACAAAAACTAGCAGCTGGGCGTGGTGGTCCATGCCTATATCCCAGCTACTCGGGAGGCTGAAGCAGGAGAATCACTTGAACCTGGGAGGCGGAGGTTGCAATGAGCTGAGATCGCACCACTCTACTCCAGCCTGGGCAACAAGGCGAGACTCCATCTCAAAAAAAACCAGGAAAATCAAGCCATGAGCCACCTGTGGTGGAGGCGGGCTGCTCTGTGCTGCATCTGACTCCCAACCCAAGGTTAGGGAAGAGCCACCATGCACCTGTTCACGCGACCTGTTCACACGACTCTGTTCACACGACCTGTTCACGCACTCCCGTTCACGCACCTGTTCACGCACTCTGTTCACGCACTCTGCTCACGCACTCTGTTCACACTCCGTTCACGCACTCTGTTCACGCACTCCCGTTCACGCATTCCCTGTTCACGCACCTGTTCACGCACTCTGTTCACGCACTCTACCCACGCACTTGTTCACGCACTCTGCTCATGCACTCTGTTCATGCACTCTGTTTTGCCCATGATGTGTCTTTAGCCCCTGAAAAGCTGAAACCACAAAAACTGTTACGCTTCAGCTGTACAACGAATTGGACACGTACAGGATACAGATCCCCTCTACATCTTACAGTCTGGTCATTTTTATTTCATTTTGACTTTTTATTTTACTTTTGCATAAAGCTAATGAAGGTTGACTACACCTTTTCTGAAATGCTTGGGACCAGAAATGTTTCAGACTTTGGAAGATTTGCATATATACAATGAGATATCTTGAGGATGGGACCCAAGTCTAAACACGAAATTCGTTTGTTTCATATGCACCTTACACACCTAGCCTGAAGGTAATTTTATAAAATATTTTTAATAATGTTGTGCATGAATCAGTTTTGACTGCATTTTGAATTTTGATTGCTACCTGTCACACAAGGTCAGGTGTGGAATTTTTCACTTGTGGCATCCTGTCGGTGCTGAAAAGTTTTAGATTTTACAGCACTTCAGATTTTGGATTTTTAGATTAGGGATGCTCAACCTGAACTTATCTATCCCAGCATTCTGGGTACTTTTTCCTTTTTTTTTTTTTTTTTTTTGAGATAGGATCTTGCTCTGTTGCCCAGACTGGAGTGCAGTGGTGTGATCATGGCTCACTGCAGCCTCAACCTCCTGGGCTCAAGTGACCTCCTACCTCAGGCTCCCATGTAGCTGGGACCATAGGCCATGTGTCACCATGCCCAGCTAATTTTTAAATTTTTTTTTTAGAGACGAGGTCTTGCTATGTTGCTCAGGCTGGTCTTGAACTCCTAGCCTCAAGTGATCCTCCTACCTCGGCCTCTCAAACTGTTGGGATTACAGGCATGAGCCACCCCGTCTGGCCAGTCCTTTTTCAATCAATGAAGATTGCCAAATATTTAAATGGCCCGTATTCATACTAATGAAGACCATTTGTAATCCTATAATTAATCATAGTTTTTATTTTATTTTATGTTTTTAAATTTTTTTTTTTAATTTTTGAGACGGAGTCTCACTCTGCCGCCCAGGCTGGAGTGCAGTGGCGCGATCTCAGCTCACTGCAAGCTCCGCCTCCTGGGTTTACGCCATTGTCCTGCCTCAGCCTCCCGAGTAGCTGGGACTACAGGCGCCCGCCACCTCGCCCGGCTAGTATTTTTGTATTTTTTAGTAGAGACGGGGTTTCACTGTGTTAGCCAGGATGGTCTCGATCTCCTGACCTCATGATCCGCCTGTCTCGGCCTCCCAAAGTGCTGGGATTACAGGCTTGAGCCACCGCGCCCGGCCATAGTTTTTCATTTTTAAGAGACAAGTGTCTATGTCACTCAGGAGTACAGTGGCATGATCATGGCTTAACAGCCTTGACCCCTGGGCTCAAATGATCCTCCTCGGCCTCCCAAGTAACTAGGACTCAGGCGCACTCCACCACGGTAATTCAAATCTTTTGTAGAGATGGGGTCTTGCTGTGTTGCCCACTGGTCTCAAACTCCTGGGTTCAGGGGGTCCTCCCACCTCAGCCTCCCAAAGTGTTGGGATTACTGGGTGAGCCACCACGCCCCGCCCAATCTTATTTGATGGTTAAGGAGAATACAGTTTATAGCTGTGCTTGAACCTGTAGTTTTCCCCTACGTATAAATACTTATAAACATCTAAACACAAGAGGACGTTGCTTAAAAATCTGAGACAACATAATGAGAAGATATCTTTCAAAGCAATATTACTTTATGAAGAAAGAAGAGAAGGAAAGCATGTGAGACAGTTCAAGGATGAGGGAATGAAGTACAAAGAAAGGTCGAAGGAAAGAAGGTAGGGAAAAAGCAGAGAAGGAAACATGATGGCGAGATGATTCTCGGTGTTACCTAATGCTGTCTCCTGTGGTGGCTCTGGACATAGGGACATGTTCTCGTGTGTGTGGCTGGTCTGCACACTCAAGTGAAGTCAGTGCAGCTAAGCATTGCTGCTACACTGCCACTATTACTCCCAAAATAGTAAGACAGAAGTTGTGTGGAGTATATGCTGGGAAAATTTCAAACATGATCCTTCCTTGGATATTTTGTCTTCACCCACTTGGGATGCTTGCCCATCACAGGCGTTATCTGCTGCATCTTAATGCCATGGTGCCCGTCCAGCACACACCCTTGTGGGCTCATCTCCAGGACCCAGTCTCAGTACGGCTTGCCAGCTGATGAGAAACTCTAGATCGTTTTGTAATAAATTCTGCAATTTACATGCTTTCTTGAACTCTCATACACACCCTTCCCCAGTCACTTAGACAGTTTTGCTCTTGTTGCCCAGGCTGGAGTGCAGTGGTGTGAGCTTGGCTCACTGCAACCTCTACCTCCCAGGTTCAAGCAGTTCTCCTGCCTCAGCCTCCAAAGTAGCTGAGATTACAGGCATGAGCCACCACGCCTGGCTAATTGTGTATTTTTAATAGAGATGGAGTTTCACCATGTTGGTCAGGCTGGCATTGAACTCCTGACCTCAGGTCATCTGCCTGCCTCGGCCTCCCAAAGCGCTGGGATTACAGGTGTGAGACACCGCGCCCGGCTGCCCCCAGTCACTTCTTTAAAGAGGCTATGGACCAAGTTGTCAGGCAAGGAAAATGAAATCCTGCTTTCACCTTCTGTGTTTGGGCTGGGGTGGTTGTTTACAGCTGACTCACTGTTTTGTTTTTTTTTTTTTTTTTTGAGACGGAGTCTCGCTCTGTTGCCCAGGCTAGAGTGCAGTGGCCGGATCTCAGCTCACTGCAAGCTCCGCCTCCCGGGTTTACGCCATTCTCCTGCCTCAGCCTCCCGAGTAGCTGGGACTACAGGCGCCCGCCACCTCGCCCGGCTAGTTTTTTGTATTTTTAGTAGAGACGGGGTTTCACCATGTTAGCCAGGATGGTCTCGATCTCCTGACCTTGTGATCCGCCCGTCTCGGCCTCCCAAAGTGCTGGGATTACAGGCTTGAGCCACCGCGCCCGGCTGACTCACTGTTTTAACAAGTCTGTTGATCAGGATTTGATTATTGTACACACTTCACTCTACTCCATGATTTTATGACTTGTTGCTGAAACTTTTAAAGGGGAGGCTGCAATTTTTAGGATATAAAAAGACAGCCTGAAAGTAAAAACACATTTCCGACTTTAACCACAATTATGCAATTTTTCTGTGTGACATGAAAAAAAAAATGTCCCAGTGAAGATGTACAAATTTAGAAAGGATAAAATAACCTCCTCTTTTGAGGTTTTGATCTCAAAAACATCTTCTGACAAAAAAAAAAAGCCAGTTAACAATTCGCCCATAGATGAAGAAACCTAAGGCAGCAGCTAGCTGGAGTCTCCTTTGCTTCTTCACAGGCCATTCTGTAATTTCATACACTCTGCTGTACAGCATTGGCTTTGAAGAATATTTGGGCAGCTTCAAGAACCCGCCTTCTCAAGGCTATGCAGGGACCAGGTCGGCCTCAGGGTCCTCCTCCCAGGAACTCCCATTGTGGAAGTTCTTGAAGCTGGCCTCTTCCCCACAGGGCCTTGTGGATTTTCTGAGCTGCCTCCTGTCCTAACCTGAGCCAATGCTAAGGATCAAGGTTTAGGAGGCTAAGAGATCTGATAGCTCAGAAAAATGTAAAAAACTATGGAGGATACAAAAATGAACCATGTGAAGCAATCTTACTGAGAGCCTTTAAGTTCCTTGGTTTGTACATTTCATAGAAAGGAGTAGTTCTAATTGAGCGACAACTCTTATTACTAACCTTGTTTGTGGCTTAGGTACCTGAGTTTTTTCTTTTTTCTGAGACAAAGTATTGCTCTGTTGCCCAGGCTGAGTGCAAGTGGCGTGATCTCGGCTCACTGCAACCTACAGTATCAGAAAAAGTTAATATATAACCATCTTTATGCTTTATACTTATTTTATCTTACTTAAAAAAAAAAAAAAAATGCCTGGCACGGTGGCTCATGCCTGTAATCCAAGAACAGGGAGGCTGAGGTGGGCGGATCACTTGAGGTCAGGAGTTCAAGACCAGTCTGGCCAACATGGTGAAAACCCGTCTCTACTAAAAATGCAAAAAACAGCCGAGTGTGGTGGCACATGCCTGTAATCCCAGCTACTCTGGTTCTGCCTCCAGGTTCAAGTGATTCTCCTGCCTCAGCCTCCTGAGTAGCTGGGATTACAGGCATGTGCCACCACACCCGACTATTTTTTGCATTTTTAGTAGAGATGGGGTTTCACCATGTTGGCCAGGCTGGTCTTGAACTCCCGACCTCAAGTGATCCGCCCGCCTCAGCCTCCCAAAGTTCTTGGATTACAGGTATGAGCCACCGTGCCAGACATTTTTTTTTTTTTTTTTTTTTTTTGAGACGGAGTCTCGCTCTGTCACCCAGCCTGGAGTGCAGTGGCGCCACCTTGGCTCACTGCAAGCTCGGCCTCCCGGGTTTACGCCATTCTCCTGCCTCAGCCTCCCACATTTTTTTTTTAGTAAGTTAAAATAAGTATAAAGTATAAAGATTGTCATATATTAACTTTTTCTGATACTGTAATGATCTGTTTTTAAATAACTATACTTTCTAAATAATTAAGAGATTTTTAACATAAAAATCATCCCTCACATTATGCTACTTGTAACAAAACAAGGAGAGGTCTCTTTCCTGAGCCCCCTCCTTCTTCCTCCATTCCTGTCAGCTGTCCATGTGGTTCTATATGAAAACACTGGTCTACAGAACATTTTCAAGTATATTTACTCTTTATTGCATTCCTTCATTTGCATTAAACAATATTTATATTTTTCAATATAGTTTTGGACAAAACACAAAGACATTAAGCTCATTTAACAAGAGACATAAGTTAACACAATGTGTGCTGCTTTCATGAGGAGGCAAGAGGCAAGCTCTTAGAGGAATCCAGGATACTGGCCACCAGGAATCACAGGAGCTCACAATACAATCTACTTCTTTAAAAGCCACAAAATAAGCTAGGGAAGAAAACCCAAAACAAAGAAGATATAACATACAAGTCTCCAAGAAAAGTATACAAATAGCAAGATTTGGAGATGATTTGCTTTCTCACATGGGGACAAATGACAGAAGAGCCACACCCAAGTGCCACTGTGGCCACAAGCCTCATGGGTGGCGTGTGGTGTAAGCACCTTAGGATGGCTTCTAATTGCTTGTCCTTGCATTTTAAGCAGCAATGGGGAGAGAGAGGCACGCTCCATAAGTCTCATCACCAAATATGACCTAATTAAATTCCTGCTAAGTCAGTCAGTTATAAGACAGATTGCCCTCAAAAGGACTCAATGGGTGCTTCCTTTTGGAAGAAGTGTGTGGAGGGTAAAGGAAATGTGTTCAATGTATTGGAATGGACAATAAAGCACTGAGAGAGAGGGCTAGAAAACGATTTTTCTGGAGAATAGTGTTTTATTTAGACACTAGATAGTACAGATGAATTAAAATAAAGGATAAATTCTAAGTAAGTCATTAAGCTAAGGAAAAAGCAGTGATACTAATAAGCCTTAATATTATACTAAGGAATTGACCCACTTGGAGTTGGACACTAATTAGTGCCGAGAGGTTTGTAAATTACTTTAATAACTCCTTTCTGTTTGGGGGTGTATGCTTTTTCCATACCTATCTTTCACATGTTTTTAACAACATCTACTAAGTGGTAATAATTAGCGTATCTCTTACCACAGAGCAAATTAGTTATACTAAGGGGAAGTCACAACCAACACGGTAGTCATCTGACTTTCTATTAAGAAAGATCTTCTGACTGCAACTTGAAAACATCTCTGACAATGATTGAGAACAGCATTTTAGACATTCAATGCCTTGTTTCTTCAGGCAAAGAGAATAACCAGTCTTGTGGGAGACCTTTAACCAAATACCCAGTGACCTTTAGTGTTAGCTCAGGACAGCTGTCAGAGGATCTCTGGCCCACGCCTCGATTTACTAAGCCAGGTTTGGATGTAGAAAGTCTGCCTTCTAATTGGCTAACTGTTGTCATGCAACATTCATTACACTGACTGAGAGTTTTCAGGGGTGATGTGCTAGTAGAGAGCCTGAAACGTGTAGTGTCCACAAGTACTGGATGGTTCCCACACAGAGGGACTGAGCAAGAAGGAATCACTTTAGCCTGCATGGGAAGGTAAGCGCAGCATTCTAAACCAAATTTACACCTTCCACAAGACACTAAGCTATCTCAGTACGCATAAGGAAGGGGGTTTTATTGCACTAATCATGCAGAGTGAGCACGTGTTGAAGGTAGAGAACGTTCCACTTAGTCCGGTATCTTGAGTAAGACAGTGAAGATCCCAGGCCATCTTCACCTTGGTCACTTCCCTTGGTCACTGTGGGTTTCAAATAGTTCATTTTCAATCAAAATCAAGGGGGCTACTGCAAAAGAAATACCAAAACACAAAAAACCAGATGAGGGTCTGTAAAAAACTATTAAAAAAAAAAAAGTCACTAAAAGCTTCTTAATGGTTATCCTACATTTCCCACTATGCATTTGCTATTAGATGAGCACTTCACAAAAGAAAATGGTCACATCTCCATGCATGTAAAAGCAGGTTCCGATAAATATGTACCATTAAGTTTTTCCTGCATTGTGACAAGGAAGTTTTGCGAAGCAGGACAGGGAGAGCAAACCAACAGTACAACCAACTTCCTTGCTTGGTCTCTCGGACCTACAACACAGCGAAGAATTCAAATAAATGGAAACAAACTTATCTAGGAAAGCAACTCTTAGAATAGGCACAGGGATTTAACAGGGTGGTAAGTTTGGTTGATGGTCATTAAATGTTGTGTGTACTTACGCTCCTTCTTCTCTTAAGAGGGCTAAGAATTTTCTCACACGGTATTCAGGATCCATCTAAATACATCAGAAGAAATGAAGATGGGTTAATGGTACCTTATAACAACTCTGCACTTGCTTCATGCCAAGGCAATGTTCGGTTTCACACTTCATCAATGCTCCGCTAGGTCACTGAATTACCTGCTCCTTGACCAGCATTCTCACACAAAGCAGATCACATCATTTGGAGGAAGTGAATGGGGTTTTCCAGAACCATGTACACTGGGTTCCAAAAGACCCAAGCCCACTGGCCATCATAGGCACTTGGGCCAGGCGTGCCCTGTGCTGGTACCTGTGAAGCATCGCTGTGAGACTGGACAGGGCCATTCATCAGGGTTCAAATGACACCCAATTCATCTGTTGAAGGTATAAAAGTCTACTAAAGTCCCAGCAAAGTAGAAGATACCAAGTTGAGGTTAATTCAACAACTAAAAAATAGCTTAATTCTACATAATCAACAATATAGCTTTTCTTAGCTTCAGCATCCGTCATATAGTTTCTTCTTTGTAGTAACAAAGTTGTGCTAAAACTAAAAAAATGAAGAGTACTGCTGATTCCTGAAATAATCTCTAGATGAATCTGGGTCTCCTGTCATGAGTCTAAGAAAAAATGGTACAACTTTTGTTTCAGGTGCTTGGTTCAGGTGGTTATTACTAACTATCTAGACTGGTTTTCATTTTCTATTCATATTTATACTAACTTGCTAAATATACTTTATTCTCGTAGGCCCACAGGAGATACGAAGTTATCTAGAAAACAATCATTAAAAACATCTTTAATTCCTGAAGATGAATTTTTATTGTAAGAAACACACCTAACTTTTAAAATATGTTTCAGAGCAGGAGTCTGTTTCCCAAGAGGGAACTCCCTGCCCTCCAGGAGTAACTTTCAAATGCTCAGTGCAGCTGTGGGTAGATGTGCAATCGGACTCCCCTCCAACCACGGAGTTTTTTTCCTTTTTTTTTTTTTTTTTAAGATTTCTTCTATCTCAGAAAAACACTGAACAGAAGTTTCAAATGTATCAAAGGTAAGAGGTCAGACTACAAAGGACTAAGAAAAAGTGTGAACAGCTAACAAAAGAAACATTTTTCCTCTTTGGGAATAGAATTACATATGAATCAATTGTCAAGTTCTTAAAAAAAAAAAAAAAAAGGAACTGGCTGAAGCATAGTTGTAGTTGGTACTTGTAGTTCTTTGCCCATTAAATATATTTAATATATGTGAGCAACAACTTACTGACTTGCCTGTAGCTATGGAATTAAAAGTCAGGAGAAAGGGAGGAAAAAAGTAATCTAGATAAATGACTTTATTCCCTCAGGTGACATCCAGTCAGAGCAGATCCTCAGCTCTGTGCAAGTTTTAACAGAATCGCGTGTAGTGAACAGAGAGGTAACATGACTTATATTCTGCAAAACTACATGCCTCTTCACTTAGGCTCAGCCTCTCTAAGGCAGATCTAAAGAGAATTCACTCAGCTGCACGAAATCCATTTGACATGAAGGGGTTCAAACTCAGAGGCCTATGAAATGTCAGTCGCTGCAGATTAGGCCTGAGTGCCCCACTCTCACTCTCTACCCCACATGCATAAGAAGCATTAACTTGATCACTGACCTGCAGGCATCAAAGGAAGGGAAAGGGATGAGGGTTGGGGAAAAAAATCCACATAGTTTCTTCTATGCAATTATTGAAAAAAAAAATTAAACTGAAACTTAAAAAAAAAAAAAAGAGCTGACAATCTGACAGATTTATCTTTTTTTCAAGGAAAGAGCCAATACACCTGTATTTGCACCTTTACCAAGAATAAGTCTAAACAAAGTGGTTAGTCTGTAACTTTAATTTATGGCTCATAATGGAAAATAAATTAATTGACTTAAAAATAGTCCATCTGAAAGCTTAGTAGATTAAATTAGATTTCTGAAAGCCACAAAAATTTTATTTTCAGATAAATTTACCAGAAAAGATTAAAAAGCATTCACTTCATGTTTCCAATGTGTTATTGGTCCAAGAGCCTATTTCAGATGTAACTGAAACAGAAACTTCACCTCTGCCACTCACTGCCCATACTAGCAGAATGGCAGGACCATCAGTAAGTAACACATGATGCCTAGAATACAATCACTCTGTCCACCTAGGACCAGAATGAATTTATAGTTATTCATCCAACAAAAGTTTACTGGCCGGGTGCAGTGGCTCACGCCTGTGATCCCAGCACTTTGGGAAGCCGAGGTGGGCGGATCACCTGAGGTCAGGAGATCAAGACCAGCTTGGCCAACATGGTGAAACCCCATCTCTACTAAAAATAAAAAAAATTAGCCGGGCGTGATGGATGGGCGCCTGTAATCCCTGCTACTCAGGAGGCTGAGGCAGGAGAATCCCTTGAACCTGGGAGGTGGAAGTTGCAGTGAGCCGAGATCATGCCACTGCACTCAAGCCTGGGCAACAGAATGAGACTGTCTCAAAAGAAAAAAAAAAAAAAGAAGTTACTGAGGGCCAGGCATGGTGGTGCATGCCTGTAATCCCAGCACTCTGGGAGGCTGAGGCAGATAGATCACTTGAGCTCAGGAGTTCAAGACCAGCATGGGCAACATAGTGAACCATGTCTCTACAAAAAATACAAAAATTAGTTGAGTACGGTAGCACATGCTGGTAGTCCCAGCTGGGGAGGCTGAGATAGGAGGATCGCTTGAGCCTGGGAGGTCAAAACTGCAGTAAGCCATGATCATGGCACTGCATTCCAGCCTGGGAGACAGAGCGAGACACTGTCTTAGAATAATAATAATAATAATAATAATAATAATAGTAATAAAAGTTTACTAAGCACCCTCATATGTGTTAGCTCTGTTCCAGGGACTTTGGACTCAACAGTAAGAGCCAAGGTCTCTGAATTCATAGGGCTTGATAGGGAGATATTTATCAGCTAACTAGTATGTCAGATAAGGACAAGAAGACACAGGATGGGAATATGGAAGGGTGGAGTTCTAAAAAGAGGAAAGGTAAGTTGCCAGGAGATATGAGAAAGTCCCAAAGAAGTTTCATCTGTCTTTGCGCAGGCAGCAGCCTGGGGCTTAGTTTTCTTCATGATTCTGGATGCTTCAACTCTACAGTAGTTTGCATGAAATTTCTAGGAGCCCAGCCAGGGACAAATATACAGATCCCAGGTCTAGACTGCACAACTTAATTAACTTGTCCCTTAAAACAGTCTCCCAGACACCATTTGGTATATGTGTGGTCACCTACTGACTTGAGGTGCAACACCATCCCTTCTCCATCAATAACCTGGCGAAGTGATCTTGGATAATTCACTGACAGCCTGTGGCACACACAGTATCCTCCTCTCCAAAATGAGGGGGCAGCAGAACAATTGCTCTTTGAAGTCTTTTCTAGTTCTAAGATCGAGTGGCTCCCTAAATTAAAACTAACTTTATAATCTTTCCTTCCATTTTTGAATTTTAAGAAGTTGAAAAGTATTGGTAAGTGGTCAATCTCAGAAGCAGGCTACCAAATTAAGTTTGGAAATAATATAAGAAAATCAAAACTTTAATTAAAACCCTTGGCAAAGGAAATACTGAACCCTCTTGGTGTGTCCTGAAGCTTTGTTCTGTCTGAGTCATATGGAGAAGGAAGTCCCTTACCTGTAGGGACATCTCGATCAACATGAGTAACTTCTTGATTCCTATCCAGACCTTCTTCCCTTTGACTTGCTGAGAAATTGTGGTGCGTTCCTTATCCTTGAAGTTGCCCAAAAGCTACAAAAACAATAAACAATAATCAAAGCACTTTTACAGTGAACACATCAACATTGGTTAATTCTATTTACCTTTAAAAGAAGAGTGATAAGAACTACCTAACTGTTCAGGTTGATAGAATTGTCTTCTACTTTAAAATCCAGTCTGACCTTCCTAAACCCATTAGGTGCAATCATGAAAGTGAAAACTGGTATCCTAAACCCCATTTTCTTATGGACCTCCATATAACTTGTATTTGCTGGGGAAAAAAATAGCTCCAATCCATAATAAATATAAATTAAAAATTTTAACATTCTTTTCTAGGAACAATCTGTATGTGTCAAAGCAAACTACCTTTAATTCTCTTACCCAGTTCCTGCACAAAACCTGCCTACATGGGTAACCTGAAACATTTATCATATAGATACTTTTCTATTTTGTTGGGGGCCTTGAGGACTTTAAGAAGCTTTACTGACTCTACCACTGCTGAACAACTCAGTAGGTAACATTTTCCAATAGAGCTCACCAAGTCACTTGTGAATATTGATATTAAAAGTTAAATGAAGAACATTCTTTAAAAATGACTTTGTCATTTTCAAAAAATTAAGAAAACATTTCTATTTCTAAACTTGTTAATAAAGTTCCTTTTACTTCTGTAGTTTTTGACACTTCTAAGGCTTTAATCATCGTTCCAATTTATTAAATGCAAGGAAATGTGCTAAAAGCCATTATGAATGGTTAATTTTTCTATACAGTGATTACCTTACCCCCACACTGCCACCCATTCAAGTTTCTGGTCCAAGTAATCTATATACATCACTCATGCTAGATACAGAGCAATTAATTCCTGGCAGTTTGTAGCTGCCTACATTGAGGAATGGGAAATTAATTCACTGTCATGTATACTCATCTTTCTCCTCTAATTCCTGAAAACAACTGGAGGTACAGGTTGAGTATCCCTAATCCAAAAATCTGAAATCTAAAATGCTCCAAAATTGGAAACTTTTTGAGTGCCAACATGACATTCAAAGGAAATGCTCACTAAAGCAATTCAGATTTCCAGATTAGAGATGCTCAACCTAAATATAATGCAGTATTCCAAAATCTGAAAAAATCTGAAATCTGAAACACTTCTGGTCCTAGGCATTTTTTGTTGTTAGACAGAGTCTCGCTCTCTCGCTCAGACTGGAGTGCAGTAGCACAATCTTGGCTCACTGCAACCTCCACCTCCCAGGTTGAAGCAATTCTCCTACTTCAGCCTCCTGAGTAGCTGGGACTACAGGCGCCTGCCACCATGCCTGGCTTATTTTTGTATTTTTAGTAGAGACAGAGTTTCACCATGTTGGCCAGGCTGGTCTCGAACTTCTGACCTCAAGTGATCCACCTGCCCTGGCCTCCCAAAGTGCTGGGATTACAGACGTGAGCCACCGTGCCTGGCCTAGTCCCAGGCATTTTGGATAAGGGATACACAACCTGTAATATCCTTGGGCCCCATGTTCTGGATTAGCATAAAAACCAAACACCAGGTATAATGTGGTAGCACTTATTTCAGCCTCAATTCCTTTCTTATAAACAGTGTGCAATCCATTGACTCATTTTCACCTCCAAAGCTTCCAACAGCTGCTCTCCTGTGGCAATGTTGGGCACGTGGATGGTGGTGCTGAAAGCATTAAGCATTTCCATCTCCTGAAGGACATCTTTGCGGCTAGTGGTCCCAATGATAAGAAGCTTGCGGCCCTGATCATAGGGAGAAAATGTGTTAAAATGTACATAAGACTAATTAGGAAACTACAGTAAGCTTGAACACAATTTGCAAAAGCCATTTATTTAATCTTGCAAATGCAAATGATTGGCAAAAGAGAAGAAAACAATTCAGGATTTTCCTGAAAATCCTGAAGAAAGGTACCAACATGATTCAGAAAGTGGCAACATGTGAACAGCTCCTTCTCATTCACATCAATAAAACAATGGATTAGTAAATCAGGAAGATACACAAACCAAATGGAAAGATACTGACATGTATGTATGTAATTCCTTCCTTAGAGCCAACATGGCACATGTATGGTGGGAATTGGGGAAAAATGATGAAATGAATACATAGTATGTGGCGCTGGTTTTACAAGGCTTTAGTACAGAGCAGGGTAATAATAGTTTACATTTATGCAACACTGAACAGTAAAAGGTATGGGCTAAAGTGCTTTCCATAATTGTCACATTTAATATTTTTCATTTTTACTTTTAACGCTGAAATATTTTTAAAAAAAAGTTTAAAAACTATGCCAGGCTTATGCTACCATTCTCAGTTCCCTTTCTTCAAAGGCAACCATTTTCAATTCTCTTTTCTTCTTATATTTACTTCCTTATCTTTAAATAATAAGGTTACATTACTAGTTTTAGATTTCTGTTTTCAGCTTTATGTTTTTTTGAGACGGACGGAGTCTTGCTCTGCTGCCCAGGCTGGAGTGCAGTGGTGCGATCTTGGCTCACTGCAAGCTCTGCCTCCCGGGTTCATGCCATTCTCCCACCTCAGCCTCCCAAGTAGCTGGGACCACAGGCGCCCGCCACCATGCCCAGCTAATTTTTTGTATTTTTTTTTGTAGAGACAGGGTTTCACCATGTTAGCCAGGATGGTCTCCATCTCCTGACCTCATGATCTGCCCACCTCAGCCTCCCAAAGTGCTGGGATTACAGGCGTGAGCCACCGCACCCGGCCTGTTTTCCGCTTTAAATTCCTACCATAGAAGATGAGGATTTGTTATTAATTTTGCACTACCCCCCTTCCCCCACCACATGCCCCTTTTTATGTCCTTCCAATATAGTTATGTCACAGTCTTTAGTTAAATCTATATTCAGTATTTATTATGTTTATACAAATGTGGTTTACAGTTAGGCCACACAGAGTACTATTAAATTTCCTTTCTTGGACAACCTTTTGTTTTACTGGAGTTAATTGCCTTTTTCCCCTTCGCTTAGTTTACCAGGTACTTACCACAAGTTTGTCTCTAAACACAATCACAAGTCTCCTTTCAGTATATTCAAACATATTACATAGTTTAAAGTTGCGTTCTTGAAGAAATTCCCCTCCAGGAGTCCTCTGTGTTCACAGTTCAATCTGAAGTGGTGACTCTCTAGGCCTGGGGCACAGCTGAAGTTCTGGAGCGTTCCTCTCTCCTCTGTTAGATTCCCTGTATCCTAGCCTTCCTTTTCCTCATCTATCCCCTTGTCTGTGCTGCATATACCCAAAAGCTTCCTGAGAAAGAGTGAGAGGGAGGTAAAATTTTTTTTTTTTTTTGAGATGGAGTCTCGCTCTGTCGCCCAGGCTGGAGTGCAGTGGCCGGATCTCAGCTCACTGCAAGCTCCGCCTCCTGGGTTTACACCATTCTCCTGCCTCAGCCTCCCAAGTAGCTGGGACTACAGGCGCCCGCCACCTCGCCCTGCTAGTTTTTTGTATTTTTTAGTAGAGACGGGGTTTCACCGTGTTAGCCAGGATGGTCTCGATCTCCTGACCTCGTGATCCACCCATCTCGGCCTCCCAAAGTGCTGGGATTACAGGCTTGAGTCACTGCGCCCAGCCGGTAAAATTTTAAAGACCTTGCATGTCTGGAAATACCTTTATTCTAGCCTTAATATTGTATCCTTTGTCTTAATAGTTTGTCTAGTTGTAAAAAATAAGGTTAGAGGCTGGGTGCGCTGGCTCATGCCTGTGATTCCAATGCTGTGGGAGGCCACGGCAGGTGATCACCTGAGGTCAGGAGTTTGAGACCGGCCTGACCAACATGGTGAAATCCCATCTCTACTAAAAATACAAAATTAGCTGGGCATGGTGGCATGTCCTGTAATCCCAGCTACTTGGGAGGCTGAGGTAGGAGAATGCTTGAACTCAAGAATCAGAGGTTGCAATGAGCCGAGATCACACCATTGCACTCCAGCCTGGGCAACAAGAACGAAACTGTCTCAAAAAATAAATAAATAAAAAGGTTAGAAATAATTTTTTCTTGCAATTTTGAAGGCACTGAAGGCTAAAAGACAAATGCCATCTGATCTTTGATCTTTTGTTTCTAACCTTTTTAATACAAAACTTTCAGAATCTTTTCTTCATCCCTATGTTCTGCAATTTGAAAACTACATATGCTAAGATGGTTCTTTCTATACTCATTTTGCTGGCACTAGATACCTTCTTTCTAAACTGGAAATTCCAATCATTCAATTCTAGGAACTATGTTTCCTGGAGACTTCCTCCCATTCATTTTCTCTGTATCACCCACTGGGAACCTCTTAGTTGGATATTGATCCTCTAGGACTAATCTTCTAATTTTCTTATTTTTTTACTCTTAGTTTTTATTTCTTTCTCTTTCTAATACTTTTCAGGTTAGTATCAACTTTGTCTTCTAACCTTTAAACTAACTTATTTTTCAGTTCTAAGAGCTATTCTTGTTTTCTGAATGTTTTCTTTTTAAATTGCATCCTGTGCAATTAAAATACAATATCTTGTTTTAGATCTCTGAGGCCAGTGGCTCACACCTGTAATCCCAGCACTTTGGGAGGCCCAGATGGACAGATCGCTTGAGCCCAGGAGTTTGAGACCTGTATGGGTAACATGGTGAAACCTCGTCTTGACAAAAATACCAAAATTAGCTGGGTGTGGGGGCAGATGCCTGTAGTCCCAGCTACTTGGGAGCCTGAGGTGAGAAGATTGCTTGAGCCCAGGAGGCTGAGGCTGGAGTGAGCCGAGATGGCACCACTGCACTCCTGCCTGGGTGATAGACAAAGTGAGACTCCATCTCAAAAAACAAACCTGTGAATATTATAGAATGCAAAAATGATGTTTTCTTCTGTTCTTTGTTTTGTCTGTTTCCTATGACTTGCCCCTTTTTCCAATTTGTTTACAGGAGGCTTTCCTCAAAGTGGTGATTGCTGGATAGCTATTCATATTTAAGAGCTAAACTATGGGCTGGGCGTGGTGGCTCACACCCGTAATCCCAGCACTTTGGGAGGCCAAGGCGGGCAGATCACAAGGTCAGGAGATCGAGACCGTCCTGGCTAACAGGGTGAAACCCCGTCTCTACTAAAAATACAAAAAAAATTAGCCAGGCATGGTGGCAGGCGCCTATAGTCCCAGCTACTCGAGAGGCTAAGGCAGGAAAATGGCATGAACTCAGTGAGCCGAGATTGTGCCACTGCACTCCAGCTTGGGCAACAGAGCGAGACTCTGTCTCAAAAAAAAAAAAAAGAGCTAAACTATGACTGGAAATTCTGTGTCCAGGAGCTTCTCTATAGGATGATTAGGTAAGACTTGGCTGACTACTGGGGGTCCCTCAAAGGTCAGTATGCGTACATTCTTCCCAGAGAAGAATCTTCCTTCCCAAAGACTATAAAGCCTCGTTGCCAGCATACTGGAGTCAACAGGGTAATGCTTCTGGGTATCTCACCATTTAATAGGGAGACCTCCGCTTAATCCTCTTTTGCAGTATGGCACCTCTCCAGATCAGTCTCGCAATTAATGTTCATTATACTCATGAAAATGCAGTACTAGTACTATCCCCATTTTACTGACGAAGCTATTGAGTCTCACAGATATAAGTCATTTGTGTTCGAGGTCAAATAACCAATACATGATGGAGCCAAGACTGGAAACTGGATCCAGACCCAAATCATATACTGCCTCTCTTTACAAAGAAAAACACATTACTAAAAAAGTTTACTTGGAAAATGGAAGAGGAATAAGTTTTAAACTTATGTCATTAGATTTATAATATACACTCAGTCCATAGATAAGTCTTCAGTAAAGACTAATCATTGAACTTATACACAGATCTTAGAAATTCAGAACATTAAAATAAATGTGCTATCAGGAAAAGATTTTAAGAAACCAAAACAATTTCAATTTGGGTTTGGTAAACATTATACCACTACTGTCAATAAGACACATCAGCCTTTCTCAATGTTACTCATTGTTTTTATCCACCTGCTGTGCCAAGAATGGGCAATGTACCACCACAAGCCAATGCAGATCAAAGAAACAAAGCTGAGACCCTCTGGTACAATTAGCCATTAGCTTAACAGATGAGTGCGCAAAGAATATAAGATAGAAGTACACCTGTGAGTATTCAGATTAAAGGGTAATCATTATTATTATTTGAGGAACCAACTAGGCAAAAATCAAATGCTTATTATCAGACATTTACCAAGTTCCTAGATGAATATGCAACAGACCTTCCACAGAAAGACAGATACAAAAGAGATAATTATAATACAATATGGCAAGGTGGAAGTATTATGCACAAGGATGTCAGGTAGAGGGAAGAAACACGTGGCAGAGAAAGCTTTTTCTGGAGGAGATGATACATGAGTTGAGTCTTAAGGAATGAGTAGGTTGATTAGGAAGATGAAGGGGAAGGACATTCTAAGCCAGAGGAACAGAAATAAATAAGTCCAAGGGCAAAATAACAACAAAAGCTGGGGTGTTGCAGTAATTGCAATCGAGTAAAGACACACATTTTTACTATAACAAAAAGTGGTGCTTTTATACTTAAAGTATTTTTTTAACACTACATTCCAATTGCAAACTTGGGAACACAGTCCTAAAGGCTAAGAGATGCCAAAGGCCACACATGCCGATACCTCAGTATGATTAAAGGTAACTGTTACTTCTCTTTTTCCTTAGCTTTTTAATGTCCCATAGTCCATAATGCAAACTTCCTCATCTTGCTCCTCTCTCACAAAGGACAATGCTGGCCCTAGAAGAGTGGCACTGAGGAAGAAGCTTCTTACTCATTCCAGAAAGCTGGACTTTTAAAATCACTGCCAGTTTCCTCATGAAATGTTCTTACATTAACAGTGACTATGCTCTTCAAAGTGTTGAGAGATTGGGAAATGTACAGCAATTTATAATGGAGACGCTAACTTATGTTTTGCTTTTCTTCTTGTTTAACAAGACTCCAAACACTGCAAAGAGGTCATGACCCAGGCAAGTTCGGGTCTTGACTTGTAAAGCGTCATCTTTAAGAAAACATTGAAAAACATTACCAAATTATTAAGTTGTGCCGGTCCATTTTGTGTATTAATTAGTGGTAATGCTCGTAAGGAAGCTTTATCATGAAAAACAGCTCCAAATGTATTGTGATAAATTGCAAGGGATTCGTCTGAAGGGAAATGCTGCCAGCAGCATGAAATGGGGATGCAGCTTTAAAAATAAAAGTGGTGCTCATCCCAAGAGGGGACCTCCACCTTGCTAATGTGTGGCCACCAGCCTTAATGTCCACAGTGCCCAAACATGCCCCTTGACAGAAAGCAAAAAAAGCAGAGTGATAACCTATTTGGGAAAAAAGAAATTGCTCCCAGCATACTCTTTGCTGAGATTTGCTAGTCCTGATGCTACAAAGAAAGAGCCTAAGTAAAATGACTATCTGCCAATCGGATTATGATAAACATTGTTCCAAGGTTAAATAAGTATTAGTTAACTAATTCTTAGTACCATAAGCAGCAACTCAGGTGAAAACATTTCCATGAAAAAGGCAGGGCTCAGTCAGGTGTTGATCCTTCAAAAAAACACTTCTTTACATGATGAAGAATGAGCGAGTACTAAGCAGCATCTAAGCCTTTTGCCACACAAAGGACCAACCAGATAATCCACACCCTTTCATAGGTCTTGCCCATTGATTGGCCCCAATAAACTGATTTGTAACAAAAGTTCATGTGGAAGAAAGCTTTTTTTTCCTAAATAAAAATGCCACTAATATAATACTGCAGTGAAATGGAAGGGCTGATTTCAACCTATGAACAAAAGTAAAGTCAGTTATGCAGGAAAGAAAGGCCGTTCTTTCCATATCATTCAATGCTGAGCAAGTGTAATACACCCTTGGTAAGAAGAATTAACTGTGAACAATTGAAAACCCTGAAATGGATTAAGAAGTGAGTTTAAAAGTGCAACTCAAAACTGCTATGCGCTGGGGGCATTGAACTTTATCTTCTGCTTATTAGAATCTGATGTTTTTGTAAATGAGAGTGAAATATTTCAGAATATTAAGCATTTGTAAATCTGGTAAGTAAAAGATGAAATAGACATTAGCCAATTGGAGCATTAACAATAATTTACTACTTCTAGGTACTTAATAGAATTATGAGACTTGGTTTGTGCCTTCAAATAAATTACAATTTAGCTTGGAAAACCAAATAAATATTCAGGGAACACAACTAAGTAACATATTCACAAATACAAACTAATCATGGCAGAGGGAACCCGGCATATGGGGACAGTTTCCTGGGGTGGGGTTATCTAGGAAGGTTATCTGTGCAAAGATAATGACAACAAGTAGGCACTGGCAAGGCCCTTGAAAAGAAGGGACAGGTCCTGAATGCACCTAAATCCTATGTGCATGGTAGAAGCAGCTGAGCCAGAGCACCAAGGCTGAAAACGAAGTTGTTTGCAGACACGGGGAGTGGACGACCAGTAAAAGGGACACTCAGGATGCTAACCTAAGGGAAATATTTAATACAAAAAGCAACAGGAAACCAGAAAGGTTCTTGAGGAGGAAGACCTGTGATGGAAAGGAGGGTCCTGGCAGCCACAGGCAGGAGGTCCACCTCGTAGGGGCCTGTGAGGAGCTGCTGCCCCAAGGACAGGCCAGTTGTAAGAGTGAGCATCTCCAGGGACCATGCTGTACCTTTTAACCAGTGTCTTATGCATATGATGTCCTTTCTAAGGCAAGCCCAGGGCTGGCAGAAAGCAAGGGTGAGGCAAGTCCCTGATGGACAGTAGCTTGGTGCAACAGAAGTACAGGCCCCATCACTCACAGCTGTGTGATTTGGGGTAGATTATTTAACTTCTCAGCATCTGTCTCCTCCTCAACCGTAAATATGGGATGAGAAAATTCTACCTACTTATGAGAATGGAGTGTGAGGTGGAAATTGCTGGGGCGGGGTCTCTGCCATCACAGGCCAGAAGGAAAAGAAGCAAGCATCTGAATAGGTGGTCTTCAGAGGAACCTGAAGAACAGTCCTCTGCCTGTGGTGTCAGGAATCCACATGGTTAGGTCAGCTGGGTGAGGGGCGGGATGCCTGAAAATCCCTCTCTTCCCAACAACGAACACAGGGCACTGGCAGCAAATGACTCAGAGAGGCCAAGGTTGGCTCTGGGTTAGAGAAGATGAGAGCTCCCATCTTCAGCTTCACAAGGGTTAATGTGAGGCCCAGAAGAGGCCTGAAGCAAAAGGTCAGACACCCCCTCCGAAGGAGTCATGGCAGTGGGGTGACTCACGGAGAGTCAGAAGGACTCACGGCAGCGTGCGGCCTCAGGGAGAGGCAGCAACTTCTGAGGAGGAAGACGGCTCAGAGCCAAGAGTGAGAAGCTTTCCTGATAGAGGTCCTTTGGTCTATCACTTAACCTGGCTTCATTCTTGAAATGGGAATAATTTTTCATATTTTCTTAGCTTGTATTATTCAACAGAGGACCTTAGAAAAATTCTACCTTGCCATAAAGCTTCTCTGCATTTATCTTCAAGCCTGAATTTTGTTTCTAGCCTGTCAACCCCCAGTGGTAGAAACCACGTATCATCCATCTGTGCCCCCGTAGTACTCAGCATGATGCACCTGGCACACAGAGAGGATTCCTCTGCCTGGAGTGCGCTTCCCTTCCATAGCCACACAGGCCTTTCCCTCCAAGTCAAGGACCTGCTTGAATGTCAGCTTTTCCACAGGCCAACTCAATCCCCATGTACCTCCATTTAAAACTGCAACTCCCCAACCCTTATCCTGCCCTTTCCCTCCTCCAGTTTGGATCACCTTTTACATACTATATACTTTATTCATTTACTATATTTACTGTATTTCTTGCTAGTTCTCCTTCATTAGGACAGGACTTAAGTCGGTTTGGCTTTACTGATGTTTCCAGCACTAGCATAGTGCCTTGTACAAAATGTGAAGTTAAACACACATTGAATGAATGATAATCCCAGTACAGGTTTCAAGGGTAGCAGATCATTCCTTCATTATTACTTTCTGCTCCTAGAGAAATGCACATTATATTAAGTATACAAAAGGAAAATAACTATCATTTCAGAGTCTATACCTCTGAGCCCCAAGTGTTGATAGCAACAAATTTTAAAGAAAATAATCCAGAATGAAAGGCATGTATGCTTCGTGCCAAAGGTTGGCTTATCTCTTTTAATCAATTGATTAGCTATTGACTGGATAATACAGACTTCTCCAGCAGAGGAAAGATAAGATTCATTAGCTGCCATTAACCTCAACTAGTGAGATAACAAGTACTATTGGCCAGTGCAGTGGTTCATGCCTGTAATCTCAACACTTTGGGAGGCTGAGGCGGGTGGATCACGAGGTCAGGAGTTCGAGAACAGCCTGACCAACATGGTGAAACCCTGTCTCTACTAAAAATACAAAAATTAGCCAGGCGTGTTGGTACATGCCTGTAATCCCAGCTACTAAGGAGGCTGAGGCAGAAGAATCACTTGAACCTGGGAGGCAGAGGTTGCAGTGAGCCAAGATGGTACCACTGCACTCCAGCCTGGGCAACAAGAGCAAAACTCCATCTCAAAACAGTAACAACAACAACAACAAAAACCAAGTACTATTAACATCTCCTACAACTCTTGGTTTCCCCAAACCACGGGAAAAGATCAACTACCATTAAAAGCAATCAGGGACAGTGAAGGGAGAGGAATGGGGCCTCTTTGCATGCATTTCTGATTTCTCTTGTTCAAATGTCTGTAACTTTTTTTTTTTTTTGCAGTTAAATGTTTAAGCTGAATACCAAAGGAAGGATGTTTCAAATAAATCATGCCACAACTAGGCAGACAACTATACTTAAACTCTCCATTAGATTTTACCCTGAAGCAAATTCTTAGTCTACTTCTTTGTAACCATCCTCACGGTGCTCCAAGCAGGACAGAAGACAACAAGAGGGGGAATTCATGATACAGATTGAATATGAAATGAGAAACTCAATCCTTAATAATTTAAAACACTATAGGCAAAAGCAGACTTCATGATATTAAAGAATATTTAATTCCAATTTATGAAAAAGACACTGAATCATCAGATTTTACATTGGGAGCAGCTCTTAAAGATTATCTCATTCCCCCAAACCCCCTCATTCTCTGTCTCATTTTGCAGATGAGAAACCTGGGGTGAGAGGTAAAGTGATCTGTCTGAGGCTCTCATGTCCAGTGAGGGAGCTGAAACTACAGTTCAGGCCTCATTGCTATTTTCACTATGCTTTGCTGTCTACTGTTTTTATTTGTGTAATTTTAAACTAGATTTGGGGTCCACTCTTGCCCTTGCCCCTCCAAGCCCCATATCAGCAATGGTTGATCTCTTAATTTGAGTTAGAGAGATTTATTACCTAGAAATAATGACCTCTATGCTCTTAGGAGAAAAGGTTAAATAAATTAAGAAGATACTGAGGTGGGCAGATCACCTATGGTCAGGAATTCAAGACCAGCCTGGCCAACATGGTAAAACTCCATCTCTACTAAAAATATAAAAATTAGCTGGGCGTGGTGGTGCATGCCTGTAATCCCAGCTACTTGTGGGGCTGAGGTAGGAGAATCACTTGAGTCCAGGAGGCAGAGGTTGCAGTGAGCCGAGATCATGCCATTGTACTCCAGCCCAGGCAACAAGAGCAAAACCTGGTGTCAAAAAAAAAAAAAAAAAAAAAAGATAAAGTTGCACCCACCATGCCACAGTATTCTTAACACCTTAAAGGAAGGGTTCTGGCCAGGGGCGGTGGCTCACACCTGTAATCCCAGCACTTTGGGAGGCCAAGGCAGGCGGATCACGAGGTCAGGAGATCGAGACCATCCTGGCTAACACAGTGAAACCCTGTCTCTACTAAAAAAATACCAAAAAAATTAGCCAGGCATGGTGGTGGGTGCCTGTAACCCCAGCTACTCGGGAGGCTGAGGCAGGAGAATGGCGTGAACCCGGGAGGTGGAGCTTGCAGTAAACCGAGATTGCGCCACTACACTCCAGCCTGGGTGACAGAGCGAGACTCTGTCTCAAAAAAAAAAAAGGAAGGGTTCTGTGTAGGCTCTCTCATTAGAAACTTAACTAAGATGACCACACATTAATCAGCAAATCCAAACTCCGCACTTTTGTATCCACAGATTTTCCCTACCTGTCTGAGCTTTTAGCTTGATATACCCTAAATTGACCCCTGTGTTCTAAATTAGGTCAATATTCTCCTTTCTGACTTAATTTCTACCTGTGATTTTTATCCATAGCATTTCTGTTTATTAAAATGCTTTTCCCAGTTTTCTGCCAATTTGCAATTATCTCATGTTCACAATGTTTCAAAATTTGCCTTCTCACCATACTCTGCCCTCATTTAACTCTACAGAGCCCACTTTGCTCCCTTAGGCCCCAATCTTCCAGAACATGAATTCACTATGTCCAATAACAATGCCTTACTTATCTGGAGGCCAATCTGCTAAACAATTTCAACTATCCAGAGCACAGCCAAGAACCAGAAATGAGCAACAATCCTCTCACTCCTAGGACCGAAAAAACAATGTGAGGTTCAAGTAACTTTAAAACTCATAGGCAAGGACAACTTACCCACTAGGCACAGTGCCCAAGGCCTATGAAACTTTGAGGAACCCATGAAAGTATTATTCTAATTTCTTTTAAAATCAGGCCAGGCCTGTAATCCCAGCACTTGGGGAGGCTGAGGAGGGCGGATCACTTGAGGCCAGGAGTTTGAGACCAGTCTGGCCAATATGGTGAAACCTCATCTCTACTAAAAATACAAAAAATTATCTGGGTGTGGTGGTACGTGCCTGTAGTCCCAGCTATTTGGGAGGCTGAGGCACAAGAATTGCTTGAACCCGGGAGGCAGGGGTTGCAGTGAGCTGAGATCGCACCACTGCACTCCAGGAAAAAAAAAAAAATCAGAAAAAAAGAACTTTTTGGTGGAAGACAATATTAATAAGAGTAATATATTCAGCTTTGTACCAAGAGATGGAAAATGTCATTTTTTTTTTTTTTTCAGTAGAGGAAGGTGCCCATAGGAGTCAAAATGGGGCCTTGCTCTTTGGAAGGCCTCTCCAGCTCTCACTGCAGCCCAGTTTTATGTTTCTGTGTTTTTTCGAGACAAAGTCTCACTCTGTTTGCCAGGCTGGAGTGCAGTGGCATGATCTCCACTCACTGCAGCCTCGACCTCCTGCGCTCAGGTGATTCTCTCACTTCAGTCTCCCAAGCAGTTGGGGATTACAGGTGTGCACCATCACGCCTGGCTTTTTTTTTTTTTTTTGAGACAGAGTCTCGCTCTATCGCCCAGGCTGGAGTGCAGTGGCGCGATCTCGGCTCACTGCAACCTCCAACTCCAGGTTCAAGAGATTCTCCTGCCTCAGCCTCCTGAGTAGCTGGGACTACAGATGCCTGTCACCATGCCTGGCTAATTTTTGTATTTTTAGTAGAGGCGGGGTTTCACCATATTGGCCAACTGGTCTCGAACTCCTGACCTTGAATGATCCACCCACTTTGGCCCCCCAAAGTGCTGGGATTACAGGCATGAGCCACCATGCCCGGTCTTTTTTGTATTTTTAGTAGAGACGGGGTTTTGCCATATTGCCCAGGCTGGTCTAGAAGTCCTGGACTCAAGCGATCCTCCTGCCTTGGCCTCCCAAAGTGCTGGGATCATAAGCGTGAGCCACTGCACCCGACCACAGCCTAGTTCTCTTACTGTATGAACAGCTCATGAATCCTGGTGGTTGCCTGCCTTAATTTATAGCAGATGAAAGCAGCAAAATGGAAAAAGGAGTCATCAGAGGCAGGCCAGCTGACACAATTCACTTGGATCCCGCAAGTAACAGCTGATAGCAAAACCACTAAAAAAAGAAAAGGTACACAAAACTCAACAAACAGGGCACACTGTAGCTACCTAACAGGCACCAGGACAGAGTCCTGTATATTCCAACAGTTCCTGCTGAGTCCCACTCATGAAAATACTGACCCACCAATTATGGTTTGTTATGATGGTCCTTATTCATTAACATAGCATTTATTATACTTTGCTTCAGACACTAAGAATGTACATAGCAATTGTTTTCCTCTTAAAAAAGGCTAAAGTATAACAATTGATATTTAAAGAGGTTAAGCTTCAGTCATTTAGAAAAAATGAAGCCTATAATTTCTTATGAATTCCTATTCTTCCCTCCAGTGAAACTATGCCATATGAAGCCTAAGATAAGTACACAGAACATATCCTCAAATTCTCAAGTATCATTTTGTACGTTAATTAAAAAAATTTAGGCTGGGTGTGGTGGCTCACACCTGTAATCCCAGCACTCTGGGAAGCTGAGGTGGGTGGACTGCTTGAGCCCAGGAGTTTGAGACCAGCCTGGGTAACATGGCAAAACCCTGTCTATACAAAAAATACAAAGATTAGCTGGGGTGGTGGTGTGCACCTGTTGTCCCAGCTATACCAGAGGCTGAGGTGGGAAGATCAATTGAGCCCAGGAGGTAAAGGCTGCAGTGATTGAGACTGCGTCACTGCACTCCACCCTGGGCAACAAAGCAAGACCCTGTCTCTAATAGTAATAATAACAATAATAATATGCTAATTTTGGCATAGGTAAATCCTTCACCTTCTCTCTCCATTGCTGCAGCACTCAAATTCCTTAGCATGGCACAATGGCCCTGACTAAATCTTCATTTTACTAATCTTTCAAGACCAGGATCAAGAACTACTATTTGTGAATGATTTGCACATCTTCTCAGATAAAATGGACCACACTTTCCTTTATGTTCCACTGGAACCACGTAACATATAAAACCTAACTACATGCATCATGTTTTCATATCTTTCTCCCACACTGGATTGTGACAGGAACACCAGTTACCTTCTGCATGGATCAGAAACACACACACACACATCACCCCCCCCAGGTGAACAAATTAGAAAAAAGCAATCATCTGGGTGAGTGTGGCCACCCTTGCTTCCTTCCCCAAGCCCCAGCACCTTGTATGAGCTAAAGGCACCCCCTTCCTCTTGTTCAGGACTAGGTTTGCTAGAGAAATCCCTCAATGTAAGTCTGACCAAAATATGGGATATGCTGATGCTAAAAAATTACATGATTTTTTCTGAAATTTAAATTTAACTGAGTATCCTATATTCCTATCTGCTAAATCTGGTAATCTTACTCAGGGCAGATTCAGTTTCAAACCAGGGTGGACTCCTTGGGGGCAGCATGTGGGCTGGATGTTAACCTTCATTTGCTACTTGACCTGTGCCCACCTTGTGCACAAACTTCACAATTGAACAGTGTTCTTGGACTATGAGCTGTCTGAGGGCAGGTACAATGTCTTATTCATCTTTTTATCTCTATACTGAGAAGGATTTCTTAAATGTACATCCTAATAAAAGCAGATGTTCCTTAAAGAAATGTTTTAAACTTTTATGTCAAAAGAAATATTTTTGGTGAAAAAGAAACTTCCAATCTCCTTTCAATGAAGCTTAAGACAACGTCACCATTTATCTTGGTTAACTTTAGTCACATTGGCATTCAATCATCGTAAGTTTAGATGGGGAGCATGGCACTGAGCCAAGTGCCAGGTGGGCTTCCCAGGGCAACTGTGAGAGTTAGGAGGCACTTGCACACTTTTACTCCAAAACCCACAGCATATTTCATATAGTCAATTAAACCTTAAGTCATAAAAAGAACAAGGTTAAAAATATATTATATATAGACGAGTTTAGATATAAAGGTAGTCTCATTTAACTCTAGTGGTTAACAGTAAATTAGTACCAAAGAAATGGAATTAAGGAATTTTGACAGTTATACTGCTAAGTTAAAAATAATTGTATATACATTTTTTTATTTTTTCCTGATTGTCAAAGTAATATATGCTTATTGTAGAAAATCTGTAAAGCACAGGAAACAATAAAGCAAAATAAAAAAGAAATCACCTATAATCCTACCATCCAAGATCAACAGGGTGAGGGCCAGGGCTTCTGGCCATTGTGAGAGCCCCAAGGACACAGGAAATCTCCAAAGATCTGCATTCTTGTTTCTGGGACAGAAAGGTAGGAAAGAAACGGTGAAGTACCACTTTGTTGCACCATGAGTTAAGAGAAAAGGGGAACTTCGGCCACAAGCCAACAGGTGGTGGCAGGGAAAGGAAGCAGGTGGGCCAGTCCCTGGAGGCTGAGGACAAGTGTGACACGGTGGTGGCCTACTGATCTTGGCAATTCCTGTCTCCACTTCCTACTTCTTTTTACAACAGGAATCCCTAATCCCCAGACCAGAGTATTTGTCTTAGATTGTAGGAAGCTTCCAAATTTCAGTGAACAAGAGGTGGGGAAGCAGGTTTCCTTTCTCAGTACTGCAAATGAGGAAGTTGGGTTCAGGCATTCCAAAGTGGGAGCTCTGAACTCATTTCCTATGGTAACTTCCTCTATATAGCAGTTATTATACGTTCTTCAGTTTTCCTATCTTACAAGCTGAAAAGGTTCTGTGGACTATCCAAAGGCAATTCTTTTTTTTTTGTTTGTTTGTTTTGTTTTTTGAGATACAGTATCACTCCATCCACCCAGGCTAGAGTGCAGTGGTACAATCTCAGCTCACTGCAAACTCCATCTCCTGGGTTCAAGCAATTCTCCTGCCTCAGCTTCTCGAGTAGCTGGGATTACAGGTGCACACCACCACATCCAGCTAATTTTTGTATTTTTAGTAGAGATGGGGTTTCACTATGTTGGCCAGGCTGGTTTCGAACTCCTGACCTCAAATGATCCACTCGTCTCAGCCTCCCAAAGTGCTGGGATTACAGGCATAAGCCACTGTGCCTGGACAGCTCACGTAGTACACCAGTTTACAAAGGGCTTCACTATACATTATCTTAGTTGACCCTCAACAGAGTAGGTAACACAGGAGGAATTATCTCTATTTTACAGATGAAGAAATAGACACCAAGAAATTAAGGGATGTTCAAGGCTATAAAGCCAGATGACACATGAGCTAAGACTTAGGTTTGTTTTTTTTTTTTTTAAACCTCAAGTTCAATACAGAGTAAGTTCTACAGAAAGGGTGCTCTTAACTACAGTCATGGCACCCATGGAATACTACAATGCTATAATCCACACCTTTCAAAGCTAATGGAATGCCACAGTAACTTATTTAAGGCAATGGAGCTGGAAGAATACATTCTAGCAATGAAAAAATATTTTGTCTCAACACTATTAGCATTTTTCTGATGATTAAAATTTAAATATTTAATTTTGAGTTATCAGAAAATGGCATATATATAATTTATTCTGGTATCAATATCTGCTATAGATGTGCTCTACCAAAACCAAAACAAAACCCTATTTTGAAAATTTGATTTTATTCAGCAGATATCTGTAGCAACGTTTTATAAAAGAATTTATTTCACTGTTTTTTGTTGTTTGGTTTTTAGAGACAGAGTCTTGCTCTATCACCCAGGCTAGAGTGTGGTGGCGGGAATCAGCTTACTGCAGTCTTGAACTCATGGGCTCAAGATCCTCCTGCCTCAGCCTCCTGAATAGCTGGGTCTACAGATGCTCACCACAACATTCGACTAACTTTTTTTTTTTTTTGTAAGGATTGGGTCTCACTATGTTGCCTAGGCTGGTCTTGAACTCCTGTCTTAAGCAATTTTCCTGTCTTGGCCTCCCAAAGTGTTAGGATTACAGGCGTGAGCCACAATGTTTGGCCTATTTCACTGTTTTTGATACATCTGAAATTAATCTACATATATATATACTCTCTCTATGTATATGTATTTTCTTTAATACCGTATATCTGTGTAGTCCACAGGTTTACAAAGGGCTTCACTAGGCATCATCTTAGTTGATCACTATACATTCACTATCTTTCTGTCCAGAAAACAAGAACACACATCTTTGAAGATTTCCTTTTGTCCTCAGAGATATGTATATATATACATACACATGTTCAATTTACATAGGACTTTCCAAGAAAATCTACTATACTAAGCAAAGTATACCTAAAGAGAATATTACAAATATAGTAGCCATCTAATATCAGTGACTTAATAAGCAGGCCACTAAGCTGTCAATCGTCATAGTTTTCTCTTTTTTTTTTTTTTTAAATAAAAGAAATGAAGCCCAATGCAAAAGTCACCACATCAGTGGATTAAAATTAATGTGTCTGGCAAAATGACTAAGCCTCTTTCCTAAAGTGGTTATATATCTTACTGAGTCATATCATAGTCATTAGCCAGAGTTAATTTCGAACAAATAGATGGAGAGATACTCATGTTTAGGCCTGCATTATGTGGAGTCTCTTCCATTTTCTGCTTATTTCACTAAAGCAACCCAAAGCCTGAAGAGCTGCTTAATATTATCAAGATACCAAGACGTCCTAATAACCATATCTGAAGTAAGACTGCTAAGATGTCATGTTAGGACTACACGAAAAGCAATGTTGTCTAGAGACTGCTGATGTTAAAAACAAAACTCATGCAGAAACAAGTGTGTCTGCCCAAGTCCCCATCCTGAGAATGCTGACAGTTTCTTGTTGGTTCACACCTTAGGTCCTCCAAGCTTTAAGCTGTATTTCTCTTACTAGGTAATATTCCTAGGTGTCAGAGGAGCGAGGAAGTTACTATTCTCAAAAACATCATAAAATTTAGCCAAAACACTAATAACTGTTAGGTCTGAGTTCTACTTCAGTAATACTGCTATGAAGTTAGAGTGGTTAATTCTTTTTTTGTAAAAGTTTAACGTTTCCAAAGAGTTTTCCAACTGTTGAGCTTCACATGAGTTATATATGGACTAAGATAACCCCTGCCAGCTGTCGGGAGGGCCAGACCCTTGGCCAGTTGTGAGTGGCCTCATCCACTTACCCAAGTGTATCATCAGATGTTACCATTTCATATGCACCATGATCTAAAAAGGTTGGGAAGCACTGAACTGAGGAAGGATTGCTCCTCCATAAATTACAAGGTTACCCTGTTACATACAGATGAGGTTTTCCAGTTTGATGCACAAAAGTGTCAAACCCAGCATTAAACAGTGAGGTTAATGGGCTTAACTACTCTCACACTTGTTGAGGAAGCTGGGAAATCATGTCATTTTACAGCCCAAGGAGCTCCTTTTCAGACACTTTGTCTCCCAAAAAGAAAAAAAAGGTGGCAGAAGAGATCTATGAGGAAAATAATCAAGCCACTGGTGCTGCAGGCTGCAGGAAGAGTTACCTGGCCTTACCACTCACTACTGCTTCCTCCTTGACATTAAGACCAAGGCTTTCATCCTCCTGATCTTGAAAAGCACATTCCCCTCAACTTCCATAAATTTGCAAAACTTGAAAAGAGCCCCAGTGTCATCAAGTAAAAGAGACGGCGTTAGGAATCTCACTGGAAGGAGGGGTGTCTTCAAGCCTCTCACTGCTAAGCCGGACATTTCCTAACACTGGACAAATTGTACGTCCAGCTCAGGGAGGGTGAACTGCAGTGGTCTTTTACCCTCCAAGCCAATTGTTAGCTTTTCACAGGAATCAGCAGGGAAGCACATGTGAAACCTCTGTGTGACGGTGAGCACCCCCATGCCTTGTGTGACTCTGCATGTAGATGAAGCAGGCTGGGAGCTTTCTTAGCTGCTGCTGCTGAGTTCTCAGAGAAGCCCTTTTCTCCGGCTTGGCTCCCTGCTGGGACAGCCCTTTTCAATTTTTCTATCCCCTCTCGATCTCTTCTCCTGCAGAACACAGGGAAACTTGATTGAAATAAAGACCTAGGGAACATGTTTTATTTTCTCCTGTTCAATCCATTTTAGAAAAGCTTTTAATTGGTTTTAAAAAGATGCTAAACAAAATGTGATGATGTTTTTCAGTCTTCACGAACTACAGATACCACTTTTTATACTTTCAAAGGGCTAATAAATCAATCATGAAATTAACTCTGCAGCTAAATTTAAAGCAAATCCACTGAATACCAGGTTCATTAAAAATCTATGCATTTACTTAGAAAAATTTAAAATTCAAACAAAATTATCCTAGTAACTGAAATCTGACTTGAATTTTTAGTTCTACACTGAAAATCCAAGACTAAGGCAATCACAAAGGGAAAAAAGGAGGGCTTGGGAACCAGTTTTAATAAGCCAATTTACAAGAAGGAAGGGGTGGTGGGGGAGGGGAGGAAGGAGAAAAGAGAATATCTGGATACATAACAACATAGTGCCCCTGAAGGGATTCTTTTATTTGAGTATGTGCACACATGCACACACAATTTTTCTGTGTGAAAGCTGGAAATTCAACAAATGCAAAACTGAGGATTCAGTGACTGATATGATTACTGTATTGTGTGTAAAGTGTAGTTCCTCCTTTTAAAGAAAAATGCTCACAACTTCTGTTTTCTTACCAGTAATAAATATTTTTCTACCACTCTAAGCATTTCTATAATATTTAGCTGAATATACCTTTAATATTTAACTAAAACATCTGAAAAACCTATATGCTAATGGTTTGATAAAGTGAATCCTTCCACTTTACAATGACTAATATTCTTGACACTTGGATCAGCCTGAAAATTTCCCCTTATTTTCTTGAGAGAATATAAACATTTTAAAAAGCAAGGTGGTATGACAAAGCACATTTTTATTTTGTTAAATATATGCCAACTAGAAATACTACAAATATTAATTTATCCTGCCACTGATTCATGTATACTGCAGGTAATCTGGCAGTCCAGGTCAGAGTCACCAAATTCTGATTAATGACCAGATGGTGTTCCCTTCAGAGAGAACCCCTGCCATTTCCAATCACTAAGGCAACCACATCTCTTACTTCTTACATATTTCTATATTCTTCCTCTTCAGTCCTCAGATACATTCATTCCATGTTCTTTTTAAATGATCCAATTCCTTTTTCTCCCAAGCTGGGCCATGTACCTTGGATGCTCACCCCTCACTTCTAACTCTATGTCTCCTTTCATCATTTAAGTAGCTTCTAAATCACGTCTAAAAAACATAACCGCTTGAGATATGATTCACAGAGCACACAGTTTACCCATTTAAAGTGTACAATTCAGTGTTTTAGTATATTCACAGATAGACACAACACCACCAAAATCAGTTTTCCAGCATTTCTGTCACTCCAAAAAGAAACTCCATCCCCATTAGCAGTGACCTCTCGTTCTTCTCATTCTCCCCTCCCAGCCCTAGGCCATCCCAAATATACTTTCTGTCTTGATAGATCTGCCAATCCTGGACATTTCACATAACTGGAATCATCCAATACGTGGTCTTTCTGACTGGCTCCTTTTGCTTAGCATGTTTTCAAAGTTCATTCATGTTGTAGCATGTATGGTACTACCTTTTTTATTGCTGAATAATATTCCATTATATGGATATACCAGATTTTATAAGATAAACATTTAGTTATGAATAATGCTGCTATGAATACTCACATATAAGCTTTCATGTGGACATACGTTTTCATTGCTTGTAGGTGTATACTCAGTGGAATAGCTGGGTTATATGGTAACTCTATGCTTAACCTCTTGAGGAACATTCTCACCGGCAGTGCATACAGGTTCCAATTTCTCCACATCTTCACCAGCACTTTTCATTATCTGACTTTTTGATGATAGCCATTCTAGCAGGTATGCAGTGAGTGGTATCTCACTATTGGTTCTGACTTGCATTTCTCTGACAACTAATGATGTTGAGTATCTCTTCTTATACTTATTGGCCATTTGAACTTTACTTATTTTTGAATGTTTTCACTCTTATCATGCCCTGTCTAAATATAAACTCCAGCAATACAAAAACCCTTAATTAAGCCCACTAAAATGAAATGACACTAAAAAAATTTTTTTGTTGATAAGGTATTGGTGAATCACGTATGTATAAACCTCTATGCCATAGGCTGTGAGATTTAAAAGCATAAGATAATGTTCCTTCCCTCAAAAATCTTACAATAAGTTTTACAACACAGAAAAAATTATTCTTAAATCTTAGTGTGGCAGGTCATTCGTTAATAGTTTCTGTTTATTTCTGTTAGCATCCACTTTGGATCACAAATGCTTCTTAGCCAAGGGGGTGTACCTCTGTTTAAATCAATGTGTATAGTATTTAACAATGTAAAGAACAAGAAGTACAAGACAGCATTGAAGTTATTCTTCCTTCTCCCAAGTGACTTTTAGCATAAATTATTTTCAGCTAAAAAAAGAAATATTTTAAGAAATAAATTTAAATGCCTAGAAAAAGTCCCACATTCTAATAGGTTTTAAAATTAATATGCTGATATGATAAAGTTTTTTTGTGTGTGCATGATATATGTAGACACTGGGGGGTAATTATTTCTGTTTCAGCAACTTTAGATATATATATTTTACTTATTTATGAAAATACTGGAGGAATCATGATATATGTAGATATTGGGAGGTAATTATTTCTGTTTCAGCAACTTTAGATATATATGTTTTACTTATTTATGAAAATACTGGAGGAATCATGATATATGTAGATATTGGGGGGTAATTATTTCTGTTTCAGCAACTTTAGATATATACGTTTACTTATTTATGAAAATACTGCAGGAATCAGAGAAAGAGAAAAAACACTCATTTCTCTAACTTCACCCTTAGTATAAGCTAAGACTCCAATTATTAGGAATGATGGTTTATGCAAAGCTGATTTAAAAATCCTTCCACAATACATATATGTTGTAAATTTTCAAGACTGTTATAGGTTATGTTTCTTCTCACTATTTTAGAAGTTAAAAAAAAACTCTAGGAAAACCAAGACAAGTCCTTTACTTTTAAGTGCAAAATACACGCACGTATGTAACTGTTAAATTAAAAATTAGATTCACCAGTTTAAGAGTAAATGTTTTCCTTACAGATTAGTTTCTATTTCTGACTTTAAATATGAGATTCTCATACAGACATTAAGATGCTTTTCAAGTCAGTGTTTAACTGCTTTGTACCTGCCTTTGATTGGCATTTTTCAAGGTTACAGCATGCAGAATCAATCAAGAGAACTCATGTCTTGTGACACAGCCAAACATGCTCTGGCAGCCTCTACATAATTAACATATTTAACCAATCTTCATAGGTTGGTTTTAAATTTGTTAACCTACCAAAATCACAAGTCTCTAATAGCCACATCAGTAAAAATGCAACCACAGGAACCAAGATCCTGGCTATAAATTCACTCCTCAAAAGTGCCACATGACCCAAGAAAAATAACTCCAGATCATCTGTTAAAAATAGTTTTTTTTTTTTAACTGCCCAAAGAAAATAAACTTAAATATCCCCATAAACAAATTTTTAGGAAAACCCATGAAATTATAAATGAAACAAATGGGAACACATTCAATGCCTTCTCTATTAATAGCATAATCTCCCTTGGGAGTTGGAGGTGGTAGGGATCTGTAATGTGGTGGGAAACTTACAGAACAACAAAATACAATGCTAATTGTTGGATCCCACACAGAAACTGTGGGATTTTGATTTCTTCAGAAAAGGAATGGAAAAATTATGTTGAGAAAATAATTTACCTTAAGCAGAAGTCAAGACCAGATGACCTTTCAAAATCCTTTCAACAACAGAATTTTATGTTTATGATAACCTGCTTATTTAGAGACTGCATCATTATATGCAATTTACTGAAAAACCCTTTGTTAAAATATTCCATATCAGTAGTAGTATTTTACCTGAGGAGGTGCCTTTTTCAGTAAAACGAGAAGAGCCTGTAAAACAAGATTTGAAAATCGAGGGCCAATAGGGACATAATCTGGAAAAGAAATATTATTATGTTTAGGGATTTGATTCACATGTACATATTCCAAACATTCAGTTTCTTTTTTGAATCAAAAGTAAACAGTCCCTACATAAGCAGAATACATATAGAAAAAGAAAAAAATTTTTAAAGAGTAAACAGTCTCAAATAACAGTCATACAACTATTTATAATAAGAAAAAATATCTCTAATAACCTAAATGCTTAAAATATAAGAACACTTATCTGTAATTTTTTTTTTGAGACAGGGTCTTGCTATGTTGCCCAGGCTTATCTTGAACTCCTGGGCTCAAGCAACCTTCCTGCCTCAGCCTCCCAGTTAGCTGGGATTATAGGTTACCATAATCCCACTGTACTCGGCTCTATAAATGTTTTGAAAAAGCTTCTAAATATTCACTTTGAGTTCATGTAGACTTTTTTCCTGGGATTATTTTAGAGGAAAAAAAATCCCAGGTGTATTTACCAAGCATTTCTAAGAAGTTACTGCAAACCATGGCAGTTCAGTACACTGATACTAAAACATGATGTTAGAAAATGGGCAAAGGGGAAAATAAGGAATTTCAATAAAACTGAAACAATGGCAGAACCACTAAGATTGGCCCTCAGATGGTAAGGAACAGATAACTTTCTAAGAGAACATCCTACCTGTTAAACATTTACCAATAATTCAAGATTCAGCGTAAATGCCACCTGCTTAGTTTTCTCTGCATACTGCATATGCACCCCTGCCCTGTGCTTAGAGCTACTTTCAGGCCCCTGAGGTCAAAACTGATCCCTCCATTTTTAGACTGTCTACCAGATGAGAACAGTGGGAAGGAAAATAAAAATAAATAAATAAAAACCAGAATATCCAAAATACATGGCACATTCTACTTTGCATTAACATTTGCCAACATATGTTATAAAGACATGCAGCATCTTCTTTTTCTGAGACTCTAACACTTCTACCAGAGGAGGAAGGGCTCAGCAAGTGCTTGTTGAATAAATGAGCAAGCATGTACAGATGATAACCATTCATACCGGTGAAATGTACTCAGAGGGCACACATTTCTGACATGGTAGTGTTGCTATGACCACACACCTCAATTGTGTCAAGATAAAGGAATTTACACAGAGCTATAAGTTTGTGCCTAAAAACTTTTAAAGAAATCATCCCATAAACTGGGCTGAGATGTATCAAACCTAGGAGACCCAAAACCCACTATCAATTTATGGAGACCTCACAGATACACCAGCTTTGCTTTATAACAAACACTGCCAAAACTTAAAAAAATAAATAACAGAGGACCAAAAGCAAGTCTGAAAATGATGGGAAAAATGCAGTAAGAAGAGTTAGCTTGAAATCATGACTACAGCATTATGGACAGCTTAAGGAAGAAGGGATTATTCAGACACTGGGTAGTATTTTCAGATGTTATTAAGTCACCAGGTGGGTTTCTATTTCAATAGAGTTTATTACCCCTTCCTGAGCCATTGTTGTAATGAATTTATGTCAGACTGATTTAATTTTACAGTGAAATTAAATTAGCAACAACTTTCTGGCACTTCCTTGCCGTTTATTTCTTATGAGTTAAGTGCCAGGACCAAGTCTTTTTCATGTTTGTATCCTGTAGGAGTGCACTTCAACACAGGAGATATTTAATACATATTTTAAAAATTACTATAGAGCACTTTTAACTTACAAGATTTTTTCAATATTTACTATCCCATTTTTGTCTTCACAATTACTCTGTGGGGTAAGCAAGAGAGGGATTATAGTCTCTGTTTTGTAAGAGCAGAAACTGAGGTGCAGAGAGCTTACAACTTCTGCCCTTAGTGTTTTAGTGAATTTGCGGATTTCACTGTGATCCTAAACCCTTCTTTCATTAGCTCTGTCAAAGTTCACAAGTGGATTTCTGAGCTATAGGCAGCTCAGAGGTCCTAAATAACAGATATACCCATCAATGAAAATTATTAATCATTTACTATGGCAAGCGCACACTGGAGGATACAAAATGAGACGTGGGCCCTTACAAGAAAGCAGTTTATAATGTTGTTAATAGTCACAGGGCATATTAAAACGAATACTATCACTGATGTCAGCTATTTAAGAGATGTTATATTTCCTTATAAGACAAAGAAAGGTATTTCTATTGCTCTACAGTTTATAAATACCTGTTAATTTTCTCTTGTAACTTTTGAGATATTAGCTGTAATGTGGCAAAGATAATACAACAGCAGAAGTTAGGACTCACCAAGCAATCTCTCAATGTCATCCACAACCACACAACTGAGCTGGGATTTGTATGCATCATCAAAGATCTGAAAGAAAACAAAGTCATTTATTATCTCACTGTCCTCCATAGTTATGACAAGTTCCAAGAAGTTTAGTTATTTCTTGAGCAATACTAAACAAAGCACAGGAAAACAGCAACACTTTGGACTATAATAAATTAGAATTGACACAACTGGATCACAGCTGAAGAGAGAGCAGGCTAAGGCTGTTTTCAGCACTAACAGCTGTGTGTGTCACACCTGGGCATGCTGGGGACTAGCTGATCATTAATCAACTGACACGTCCCAACACTTCTATCACACTGGTCTCTGGTATCTGTGTCAGGAGCAGGACTTTAGTGTCCTGCAGGACACAAGAGCTAGATGGAGCCATAAGAAAGGTGTAAAATAAAACTGGATGTCATTTTACTGTCTGTAGGAATTGTGGCTCTGTTAAGCAGAAATAACACCAAAAGATCAGAATTCTGTCAACTCAAATCAGACCGTAATGGTAAAAGAGTTTACAAAAGAATTAAAGGTTGAGTATGAAGGATCAGATAGATGTACGTATAAAACTAGACAATAGATATGAATGCACTGTCTTAAGATGGACAAGGAAATGAGAATGAAATTAAGCAGTGAAGGAACTGTTTTAGCCTGGCAAGGATGCAGTAATTTCAAATCAGATAGAAGAATTAGCTTAACTGCAAGTTGAATAGAAGTACTCAAGGCCTTGAGACTAGCCTTTTTGGAAATGAAGGTCCTATTCCAGAGACTATAGGTGGGGCTCAGGAAATCGCATTGGTGTCATGAGTAAGAATTAGTTTCTGCATCCCAGCCCAGTCTCTCTGGTTGATAACCAAGCTCAGTACATCAAGATAGTAAACCCTATCCCCACCCACACCAACATCTTGCTTGGAATGGCATATATTCCTTTCTGGGTATCTTTTAACCATTGAAGATTTATAATTAGGTACAGAAATAAAATCAAACTCACGATATTATTTTTCATGTTAGGTTTAAAAACAACCTGTGTATACTTGGTTTTTAAAGTATTCCTAACAATTAAGAAATGTTACCATAATAGAGTCTCACTGTGACCATCTTGATTCAGTTCCTTCCTTACATCTTTCCTGGCATAAATACGGACAATTTCTTCAGATATTTAATCAGGTCAACCCCTCTGGTGAAAATGCTTTCCTATGCACCATCCCTTTACCCCCTAATCACCCTCCTACACTCTGTCTAAACCCCATCTATCCTTTCATCCTAAGCTATCTGTCTCCCCACTGCACCGTGAGGTGGATAAAAGCTTTACTCTGTTCGTGTTACGTCTAGTGCCCAGCACAGAACAGAATTCAGTAATGATGTCTGCTCTATAGGTTCAATGGTTGAATACAAGTTTCAATTCAATCTTGCCATAAATCACTTGTCTTCTCCTTTGGCACAGGATTTTGTATATTACGTGTATATATTATTGATGCATTGTACTGTTCTTGTATTATACTAGATTGCAAGCCCTCAGATGGCAAGTACTGTCTTAATTACCTCTGTATCCTCATATCATTTAATATAATGCCTTATTAGAGAGTAATTAAGAGGTATTTACTAAAAGAATAAATTTATGCATTTTAAATTCAAGTAGAAATATTGAGTGAGAAGTTGGAGATATCTGATTGAAGTCAGGGAATGGAAATCACTCTCAGGACTGCTGAAACCATCACAAAGGATGCGATCTTCAAGGAGAAATGGTAGAAGAAGAAAAAAGGCCTAAGGACTGAGTCTTGGAGTGCTGCCTTATTCATTCACTCACTCAACAAATATTTTTGAATTCTTACATTAACGAAGGCACTGCAGAGGATAATAAATAAGACAAAAATGATCCTACTTTCACAAAAGTTAGAGTTGGGGAAGCAAGTCACATGTAATTATAATAAAGCATGACATTATTAGGCTAGGGGAAATACAAGATGATATGGGGGCACAGGGTAGGCAGTATTTCCCCAGTGCCTTGGAAGTTAGGCATAACTATGGGGCTTGCTTTACTTAATGAAATACGAGGGAAATATACCCCTTTCTGAAAGAAGCCTTAGGAGTCACTGCATGATTCACCACATTCCTTTTCCTGCCTTGGCTATCATGGAATCACATGTAAGATGGGGTCTCCCATTAACTATTAGCTTGAGTCTCTGAGAAAATATAATGAACAGAATGCACTGTCTCAGCCATGATGGAGATATAGTAGGTGAATAAAAAATAAACTTTGTTGTGTTAAGCCACTGAGATTTTCGGGTTGTTCTTTAATGCAGCATAACTCAGCCTATCTTGACTCTTAAATGGACCTAGGGAGACAGGACAGTCTCCTAAATTTAGGAAGTGATACTTAACCTGAGACTTGAAGCATGAACAACAGTTAACCAGTGGAAAGGGTGGAAGAAAGTGTTCTAAGGAGAGTATACTGAAAATTAGGAGACACAGAGATGTGAACATTCAGGGACACTGCAGGAACGGTCAATAAGAATTAAAATAAAGTGGTGTTGGTGTCAATGTCAGTGGAGTGGTAGGCGAGATGAATTAGAAGAGGTGATGAAGGAACTTGGACGTAAAGAGTCTTACAAATTTCATGAGTTAAAATTTTATTGTAAAGGTAATAAAAAGCCACTAAAGGATTATAAGCAATGGACTGACATGTCAGGCTTATGTTTTAGAAATATTTTTTTGATTGTATAGAAAAACATTAGAGAAGAATAAAAGTTAACTGAGACTGTGGAATTCCAGGTGAGAAATGATGGTGGCCAGGGAGTGGGTGCGCTGGTAAGTGGATAGAATCTAGAGATGTTTAGGAGGAAGAACTGAAAGAACTTGGTGAATGAATGGGTGTGGTGATGAAAAAGAAAACTGTAGTCAAGGATCCTTCCTGATTTGGCAACTGAAATAAAACACAGAGGTGAAGCTGGTTTGAGAATGGATCATGAGTACATTTAAAGAGCAAGAAGAGAAGGGTGTTTTATCTCCTCCTCCCCAAACACAGAAAAAGAGAAAATGAGAATAGAGTATTTATTTCTGTCTCTTGATACATAATGATGGCTCCTTTTGGTTTTGAGTTGCTACATTCAAGACAACTGAAAAGCTCAGAAGCAGTTCTACAGCGGTTCTTTGCTTTTTTTTTTTTTTTTTGAGATGGAGTCTCGCTCTGTCGCCCAGGCTGGAGTGCAGTGGCCGGATCTCAGCTCACTGCAAGCTCCGCCTCCCGGGTTTATGCCACTCTCCTGCCTCAGCCTCCCAAGTAGCTGGGACTACAGGCGCCCGCCACCTCGCCCGGCTAGTTTTTTATATTTTTTAGTAGAGACAGGGTTTCACCGGGTTAGCCAGGATGGTCTCGATCTCCTGACCTTGTGATCCGCCCATCTCAGCCTCCCAAAGTGCTGGGATTACAGGCTTGAGCCACCGCGCCTGGCTGGTTCTTTGCTATTTTTTTGAAGACAGAACCAACAGGGTAGTCAATGTGGTATCTTATAAACTCAGGTAATTTTAAGGAATCACTGACAATAATGCTTTGCTTTTCAAAACATATTTCAGAATTCTACTAAAAGCTCTGATGTAAGCATATAACTCTGACCACCAGGCTGTGAGATCATGAATTAGAGTCACAGGCACCTGGGACACCACAGCCTGGCTGGTTGCAGTAGTTCTATGTTTTTCCTTCTCAAAACAAGGTACAGCTTATATGGCTGCAAGGACCTTACTCAGGACATTGCTTAGGTCTAAACTGATGATGACTTCCTACATAATATGTAGTCTCACCAACTTATCTCAGATATTGTAATTCACAAAGCATTTCAAATCACTTCACAGTTGACTGCATGGCCTACACATAACACTTGAGAGGAAAAATACAGCAGTCACTTAATATCAAGCAGTGACGTTTGTTTTTGTTTTTTGCAGTTGGTCTCTGTACTAACTACTATCAAGAGGGAGAGGTGCACTCACAGAGCTCTATTAACACACTGACCATGACGAAGGCTGTGCAATTCCAGTTGTAACCTGACTAGTTTCAGGTAACCAGTCAACTGAAACTCCTCTGGGTAGTTACTGTGCTCTAACTTAAATACACATGCACACACCCCTTTCTCTTCTCACATGTCCATTTTCTTCCTTATCTAGTCACTAGTGTAACCTGTGCTCATAACTCTTCCCAGGATCCACAATTTCTGCCTAGTCTCCTACGTCCCTTAGTCCCTTTCACCCTTTCTGGCCCAGGCCCCAGCAGAATTCTAAGATACTCAGAGTTGGCTGGCAAGTACATGAGGTTAGCTGCCATAGTAAAATCTAAGTGAGATATTTACATACTGAGCCGGGAAGCTGCACCACAACTTTAGCTAGATAACCCCGAAAGGAGGAGAGGTACGGGAAAGAAAGATGCAAGAAAAGTACAACTGTACAAACTGCCCTAGTCAGACTAGTACAACTGAAGTGCCAAACTCACCATCAGTTATAGCACACAGCAGGTAACACAGTGCCTGCGCTAGATCCAAAGATGCCCCAACACAGAAGATGCCAGGAGGGCTGAGGCTGGAGGTAAGAAGGTAAGGACCGTATCTTACAGATTCCCCCCGAAAATTAGTCTTAAGAATGCATAGTCAGCCTAGTTTTATTAGGAAGTTTCCTGTAGAACAGATAAAATTATCAACGTATTATAGGGTCTTAGAGTTAGGTGGGAAGTCTGAAAGAGAAGGCTAAATTAAAAAAAAAAACAGGAAGAACTGAAGAAGGAAACAATGTGGGAAAGAGTGGCATCAGTCAGCCTGTGTCTCATGAAATAACGAGAGGTCTATTCTAAAGAAGAGCAGCTCTAGAAAACACAGAAGCCCATTATGTCCACCTGTGCATGTAATGAGATCATCATATTAAACTGTAACCTCTCCTGCATGCAAAGGTGGAGGTATGACACAGGCTGGAAGGGCACGAGAGACAACCAAGTGTGTGGGGAGCCTGGGCTTAAGGCAAGAGTATGCCACACGCACTCCGTGAGACTCAGGGACACAAGAAGCAGGGCTCTTGCCACACAGGGATTAGAGGCAGGTCTGAATATGGTGCTCAAGGACATGGCAAGCTCTTAAGACCCAGAGCCCACTCCTGGGATCTTCAGACAAGTGGGGAGCCACCTGTGTGTGGGAGAGGGGCAGCAGCTATGGGCTCCAGAGTCTACACAAGTGCAAATGGGAGCACGCCAGCATTCGTTCCATTAATCCCAGCCTTTCAGGATCACAAGCCACGACAAGCATGCTCTCAGGAGATTCAGCCCTCCATCCTCTGGGACCTCTTTAGTGCTCTTAGGTAAGCAAAGCCAAACACTCTGGTTCTTCTGGGGGCTGAAAGAGTTCATCTCAATTCTGAAGAGCTTGGCGTGAAGTAACTAGTTAGTGGAAATCTGATGACTGTAGGAATCTGATGGCTTAGAAAATCCCTAATGCAGTAAATCTGTCAGTGATTAGTTAAAAGCATACTCTAATCATATTTGGTAGCATATAAAAACGTAAATGAGCAAATTCAAATGGGCCCTATCAGTAATAATCTCTAGTTTCTAAAAATAACTTGGGAGTAGACCAAGCAAACATTAGCTGTCTGCTAATGAAACTGCCTCAGGAAGTGGACCTAAACTTTTGGCAAAGCTCTAAAGCTTCCTGGAATGACCTTAAAATCCTTTATTTGTTCTCCCTGCTTTTCAGGAAAAAAATCTTACATTTTCACATATTGTGAGCCACAGAGAAGGGTATGCTTAATAATATAAAAAGTCACAAGGTCTGAAAGTTCTGCACCAGCCTCCTTTCTATGCCAAAGAGATACAAGTGCCAAAAGACACAGTGTATTGAACAAAACAACAACAAATACCCACCCGCCCCCCGCCACACAGGGACCTGTAGTCACTTCCGGAGTGCCCACTTCTCTCAGTTAATACATGCACAAACTTCAACAAATCAGCTACATTATATATTAGGATGTTAACCAAAAACACCCAAATTCTGTTGCTTAGTAACTGCTGTCAAAAGATCCCATTTCCAGCTCTGCTCTTTGTATAGACTAAACCATGAAAAGAGAAGGATTAGGCATCATGATTCTGTTCTGTGCAGACTACAATTTGCAGTGGGATTTACAGGAGGATATTCAAAGAAGATTATTTCTTTCTTGCAAAGCTAGTGGAAAGGAAAATTTCTTCCATTAATTTTCAATCCTTTGAAAATAAGACTATATCATGTTATTAATGGGTACAGTTTTATAAATCACTGGTAGTTTTACTTAGTTTTGTTCAAACAATTTAGTTCTATCTGATTGTTCTATTTCGTCTCTACTGATTGTATACTCAGAAAGCATCAAGATGAGGTAATTAGCTAAAATCAAATTCTGCTTTCTTCTTTTGTTCATTTAATGGCACGAATAGAACTAGTAAAATAGATTTTTTAAAAAGTATTGATGCAAAAATGGACAAAGGAATTAAAATTTTAAAATAGAATGAAGTTTGGGAAGCAAACATAAAATAGGGGAGAAGGGGAAGGTCTGTGAATACTTCAAATATCTTAATGGAACATATGGTATACCCCCCAGAATGTGAGGACAATACCTCATACATACTTCAGCAGTGTTGAGGAGTTTATCCATGGAGAAAGGATTCACTAATAAGCAAATTAAGAGAAGTACAAGGTGAATTTTAAATTAATTGAGAATAAACTACTTTCATGTATTTTAGCACCATCCATTTGTGAAAAAGAGGCAATAGTATAATTATAATAAAATCTCATGTACTCATTAAAGCAAGCCTAACAGCCCTCTCTAACAAAAACTCTTACCTGTTGGTTTAAGTAATCAAATGGTATGTAAAGATGCTCTATGAATTAACTAATTCAGACCACAAGTCTTTAACAAAAATTAATGTGTTACATATTTCTGAGTTTCACAGACTATTGTCATTGCAAAACATTTCGAAAAATCTTTAAATGTGAGCATTTAGTCATTGAAATGTAGCTAAAGAAATAATTAAATGCTAACCTTCTGCCTATCAAACTGGCAAAAATATTTTAATAATATCAAAAACAGGTGAGAATCCCAAGAAACTCATACTCTTATATGATGCGGCTACAGGTGTAAACTATCACAAATTTCTGAAGGGGTAGGCTTTATAAAACCAAGAGTATTTTTTACCTAAGAGTTTTGATAGCACTATGTATCAAATATCTTTACAATACTAACATTTTTACCTTAGCAATCACACTTCTGAGAATTTGTCGTAAGGAAATAATAAAAAACGTATGTATAAGAATAAGTAAAAATAACCAGTACACTTCATTGATTTTATATTATATCCCAGGCACTGTGTGATACTTTACAGAAATTACCATCAAATTCTCACAATAACCCTACAATGCAGTTATTATCTTCATTTGACAGAAGAGAAAACAGTGGCTTATAGGTTAAATGACGTATCCAAGGTCATTCGGCTGGTCAGTGTGGAGAGCTGAGCAAGCCCAAATTCTCTGTCATGTTATGCTACTCTAGTGAAGAAAAATCTAATAAATGGGGGCAGTAATTTCCCTAGTTTGGTAGTCCTATGGAATACTGTTTTTATATAAATTTTTAAGATTTAGTTATTATGGCTACATAATAACTATACATATTTATGGAGTACATGCACTATTTTGATACAAGTATAAAACATGTAATGATCAAATAAGGGTAGTTGTGAAACTCATTAAGCATGTATCATTTATTTTTGTTAGGAATATTCAATTTCCACTCTTGTAGTTATTTTGAACTATATATAATTTTTTAAAAAAATCAAACAACAGCTTTTACTGAGCTTCAGGTGGGGCTGGCCCCGCATGGCCAGTACAGCAGCGTGCCCTCGAAGGCCAGTCTGTGACATGACAGGAAATGCAGGGGTGCACACATTGGGGCTGCCTTTTGGCACTCATTGGGGTGGGTCAGGGTAGAGCAAACACCAAGGTTCTCTGGAGATCAGAACTGGCCAGAGCAGCCACCTTCTCCCTCAGGACCAGCTGAGTCAGTCCCCAGGCCCTGAGGTGGTATCTGCATCCTGGTCCATGGGGCATTACTGGTGTCACTGCTCCGAGGGAAGAAGATGGCCAGCCACTCAATCAGGATGATGAACAGGCCACCACCCACCACTAGCCCCAAGCAGATCCAGCAATGGATGTTCTCCCAGCACTTCGTGTGGACCAGGGTCTTTGTCGTCTTGCTGAAGGCTAAGCACATATCCAGGAGTTGGTCTGAACACTGCTCCAGTTTGGCCAGTTTCCCATCATGCTCCAGGATCTTGTTGAAATTGTTAAGCATGATTTCCGTCACCTTGTTCGCCTGCCACTGGCACTGCTCCAACTCTTTCCCTGCCATTGCCACCGCCACCACACCCTCTCCCTGAACTATACATAATTTTATTTTTTAGACAGAGTCTCGCTCTGTCGCCCAGGCTGGAGTGCAGGGGTGTGATCTCGGCTCACTGCAACCTCCCCCTCCCGGGTTCAAGCAATTCTCCTGCCTCAGCCTCCCGAGTAGCTGGGATTACAGGCGTGTGCCACCACAACTAGCTAATTTTTGTATTTTTAGTAGAGACAGGGTTTCACCATGCTGGTCAGGCTGGTCTCGAACTCCTGACCTCGTGATCCTCCCACCTCAGCCTCCCAAAATGCTGGGATTACAGGCGTGAACCACCACGCCTTTAAGTATAGTTAATTTATTGTGCTGTTGAACACTAGATCTTATTACTTCTATTTAACGGTATTTTTATACCCATTGACTATCTCCTCCTTATTCTCCCATCCCCACTACCCTTCCCAGCCTCTGATAACCATCACTCTAACTCTACCTCCGTGAGTTCAATTGTTTAGTTCCCATATATGAATAAGGACATGTGATATTTGACTTTTTGTGCCTGGCTTCTTTCACTTAACATAATGTCTTCCAGCTCCTTCATCCATGTTGTTGCAAATGACAAGGATTTCATTCTTTTTAAATGGCTGTGTTATAGTCCACAGTGTATATGTACCACACTTTCTTTATCCATTCATCCTGAGGGACATTCATCCTGAGGGACATTCAGGTTGATTCCATTCCACTACTGTGAATACTGCTGCAATGACCTTGGGAGTTTAGATAACTCTTTGACACACATATTATTTATAATTATGAAAAAAACCTGGAAACAATCTAATGGTCCAACAAAAAAGGGACTGTTCAGATATTAGACAGCTATTAATTTAAAATAATACTCAGATAAGCTTTAGTTACGCTGAAAAAAGTTCATAATATTTTAAGTGAAAAAAACAAGTTTACACCAGTATGTTTCAATGTCATTCCCAATATATAAGGGAGGGGTAAATGTGTTCATGTGTATATGCGTGTCTGAGTGGTAAAGAGAATTGAAGGACAAATATGAATTTATTTTTATTTTCTTCTGTTCTTTCTTGTATTTTCTAAATTATTTCTGTAATTAGAAAAAGCTACCTTATTTTTTGCACTTACAACAAAAGAAAGGTATTTTCTCCAGAAATACAAAACTTTATAAATTATTTGTGCTCTGAAAAAAATTAAAACATCTTCCCATCCTCACACTAAAAACGGAGGGGCAAGAACAGTAGTGGGAGGTAGACTAGAACTTATACTAAAGAATGACATTTACATTTCATTTTCAAAAACAACCTGGAAGACTTAGCATCTTTAGACTGGTTTGAGCCCTTAGGCTTTTGTCAACCTATCATTAGGTAACAATGTGAAAACTATTTGCAGGGAAAGATTTTGTAATATTCCTAATATATTTCCAAGACACCTATGCTTCATTCTTTTCTCTTTTCTGAACTTTAATTACAAAGAATAGTAGTTTTCCCCCAAGGAAAACCAAAAATTCTAATATAAATTTATTATACTGCTGAAGCAGAAATATTTTTTATAAGTTTAAGAGTGCATAGATGATCCGGGCAGTGAATCACGAATTAAAACAATTTTGAATAAGCTTGTATGGACACTTATTTTTATACTCCCTAGCCTTCCACTCATCTAAAACTCTACCTTGAAAGGCTTCAACAATTTGAAGATTAAATCATAAGTTATTAAGCCATTAATTTAACCATTTAAGCCTCTAAAATCAGCACATATTACCTTCCCCCTTCAAGTCAATTTGCAAGAGATTAAAATAATAAAAATGATAATATCTCACACTTACAAAGTAGCTTTGATCTGCAGAAGCCTAAAGTACTTTTAAAAAACTTTATAGAAAAACTAGGACCATCCACCCACATCTCAGAGTATATCTGAGGTAGAAGCTGGCAGCTGGTGGAAAGCAATGGAGTAATTTACCATCTGCAAAGCTGACTACTACTTTTGAAAAAACACAGGAATAGATGATTTAGGAAAATGCAAATAGAATTAGCTATTCAATAAATAAATGGGACATTCAACAGCTACAGATTTCAAGGGCTGCTATTTAAATTTTTACCAGAAGAAGTGGGTTAAGGGTTCCCATCAAAGGGAAAACAAAAAAACAAAGAAAAACAGCCCTACCTACTCTAGGGAAATTACTGGTCCCCATTATTCTATTCAGATTTTCCTGGGAAGGACAGATACTACTGGTTTCACCTCAGAGACAGAATATGATATTATAAGTTCTTTTTGAGTCTGGCAATATTTCTCTTTCACACTCAATTTCAAAGATTTTTATGTATTTCTCTGGACTCTTCAGTGTTTATGCCTGGAATCCTGCTACAAGTTCTGCTTCCTCCATCCATCTGAAGTACCCTGTGCAATTTTCTGCCACCTGCACAAACAAGAGACTAGCTTTTCAAGCTTACATTTTTTGGGAGTCATCTTCCTTTTAAATCTATTTCTCCTCCTCAGTCTCTTTCCCAAAGAAACACCGAAGAATTCTACCCTATATCCTTATAGAGCGAATACCTAAGAGCAACTTAAAAGAAAACCCTGAGCTGTCTTTACTAGGTAGCACTTCAATTCTCAAGATTCTTTCACCTCATTCTGATTTTCCCGCATTTCTTGGACTTACACAGTCAGTTCATATCTATAAAAGATCAAGCATGAAAAAAAGAATTTACATAAAAGAAATACTTCAGATGGATATAAGAAATAATTTCTTGACTGGCAGTATGCAAAATTAGAAGAGCAATGGAAACATGATCTAACAAGTAAGATGGAACAGCCATTTAGAGTCTTCATCATTGATTTTTGTTGTTGTTGCATGGCACTTGCTTGAATGTGAGAGAGATGGACCAGATGGTCTTACAGACTTTTCAGCTCTAGGATTCTATTCTATGCTGTTCTAACTTCACTGATGGTATAAAGTGGCCATGTTAATTAAGAAGGTGACGAGTGGCACTTGGAGAAAGGAAGATGGATGAGAACTGCATCAAGTTACCAAGCAGATTCTGATTATTGCCTAATATAAAACTATCCTTTTGTAGGGATTCCTGGGACTATTTTCCCATTAATACATCTCTGTCTTCCTCAACTTAATTGACTCCAAACAGTTCAACTTTGTACCATAATGAAAGAACTTTAAAAAATCCTAAATGAATTTGTCCCACTTTATTCAAACATTTTCAACTATGACTCTTTTAATAAAATTGATACAAAACTAGGAAATGAAACAATCTTAATATATATTAAACAAAGCATAATTTAGAAGGTAAAGGTACTCAATAAAATACATTACAAAGTTAAAAAATCTAAAACAGTCACTGTTTCCCCCCAAATTCTGATAATTTGGTTCCAATTGAGAAGGACACAGTTGCTATGGGTTTATATGTATACATGTACAAAGGCATATATATGTGCACACACACACACATTTAAGAGATAGGAAATTAAAATGAAAGTAAAATCTTGATACCTTCTTCATGGCCTGACATTTGGCTGTTTCAGAAAAGCCAATCATTTTATCAGGAGAACAGATCTTGATGAACGGGAAGTTGGATTCCTCTGCAATTTTTGCAGCTAAAGCAGTCTTCCCACTGTGAGGAGGGCCTGCATAAAGACATGAGCAAGTCAGGGGAAAAAAGCCAACCTAAGCAAAGGGAAATAAAACAAGTTTAAACTTTTATCCAGAACATACTGAGGTCTTGACTAGTTGCTCATTAACATTTCCTGACACAATTTCACAGCAGACATGTTTTCTCTTATTTATTAGCAACTAAACTTAACGAACTAATTAGCATTTCTCAAAAGTATGGTGAAATACATGCCTCCTGACATTCTCACATACCCTTAATCTTTCAAACTTTTGGCAAAATATACAGAGTATAAGGGTTTTGCTTCTTAAGAGAATGCATTCAAATGCATATCAGTACTTACGTTATTAGTTCTATCAAATCATTTGTCTAACAAAAAAATACAATCTTCTTAGGAGCTGATATTGGGGGCAGGGGAAAACTGCCTTATTAGAAGTAAATGTGATGTAAAAAGCTAGAATTCTAAAGACTCAGGCTTTCTCATAAAGGCAAGCAAATCTACAAACTTACCTACACTTAGACATCCCTGCCTTCCCTTCCCTGTTTTGGAAGCTGTGTCCCTCATTCAACCACAAACCAATCAAACCTTCCTTCCCATCTTCTCAGGAACCTGACATTACTGATTGTTCCTTTCTCCCATATGTTCAACTTCTTCCTCTTCCCCGAGGCCTTTCCAAAAGTGTTTTAGCATGTTCTAGTCTATCTGACAGTTTATTAAATAACAACAAAAAACTTTCTGGATATCATACCCCTCAACACTACACCTTCTTCTCCCTTCAAAATGGAATTTGCCTATGTAATTATTTACACTGGCTGCTTTTGTTCCTCACCTCCCACCCATCCTCACTAAATCTTATGGCTCCCAGCCCCATTACACTGAACAGGCTCCCATCAAGGTCACAAATGATCTCCATGTCATCAAACCCAACAAACACTTTGGTATCTTTTTCAGCCTCTTAGGAGCATTTGATACAATTCATAATTTCCCTCTTTCTTAAAATACGTTTCTTTTCTTGGCTTCTGTAATACACATTCTCTCTTTCCCCTCTTTCCTCTCTGGTTACTCTTGCTCAGTCTCTTTTATCAATTTTTCTGCTCTGTTTAGTCCTTAAGTGTTAACATGCCTCAGAGACAAGTTCTAGTCCTCCTTTTCATCTCAACCGATACCCTCACTGTAAGTGATTTCATCTACTCCCATGGCTTCAACCACAGTTTTATATACTGACAACTCATGAGTCTACTGCCAGCCAGACCCACATATCCAACAGGCAGGCAGATCAACATTTCCGATTTACTTCTCCTATATGACCCTTGAATTTAACATGTTCAAAACTGAACTCATCAACTTTCTTCCAGAAATCTGCTTTCCATTAGTGTTCCCAATCTTAGTAAACAGCATCATTTACCGGGCTGTGTATGCCAGAACCCAGGGGGTCATGTTTGATACCTCTGCCCACATCCAACCTAACAAATATTTCTAAGTTTCCGCTTCTCCACCTACAAAATAGAGACAACAGCAGCATCGACCCTTGGAGGACTTAAGTGGGGTTTAAATAGATAGTATGTGCACGGTGCTAGTAGAGTGACTGGCAAATAGCAAGGGCTCAAAAAATGTTAGCTTAATTATGATTGACAATAATAATGTGGTCATTTTTATTCTATCTCCTAAATATTTCTAATTAGTCTACTTATCTCCATCTACACTACTCCACATGCTTCAAACCACAATCGACTCTCATTAAGGCTAATCCAACTGCTTCTAACCAAAATAGTCTCTCCTGTATCTTTTTGCCCCTCCAATCCATTCTCCATCATAAAGCAGTCATGATGATGTGGCTTCACTGCTTAAAATCCTACAAATGGCTTTCCATTGCCCCTAAGATAGTCTAAATCTTTAACATGGCCTACAAGGTTTTATATGAACTGGATTCTGTCTGCTTCTACAGTCTCATGTCAGGACAATCTCCCTTTCTGTTTCAAGCTCCTTCCTGCCCAGGACTTACATGCTCTGCTTCAAACATCTTCCCCAATGACTTTGCCTGGCCAGAGTCTCCTCACTGGTCAAGTTATGGCTTAATATGTTTCTCTCAGGGAGCTCTCACCCCCCAGATCTTTAAAGGTAGTTAGGTTCCCTTGTCATGGGGCCTCACTGAACTTTTCTGCTGTCATACTAATTATAACTGTAAATTAATTATTTGTGAATGGAATGTTCTCCCCCTTTTGTCTGTCTACTCAGTAAAATCCTAACTGGTCTTTCAAGGCCTAGATTAAATATCATCTCTAGTTTTCTCGACCACCCCTATGCAAAATGACTTATATTCACACAACTTTACACACACACACTGTAGTCAGGAATTTCTTTACACTGCCTTTGTTCATGACCAGACTGAATGAATACTTGAATGTCTTTGTATCCCCAGCAACTAGTTGAATGACTAAAATGCAAGTACTCAGTAAATATTTATTTAATTGAAGCTATGTGGCATCATTCAGTGTATTAAGTGCCACAGAAATACAGATATAATCCTACAAGAAAACTAGTTACTATCATTCCTCAGTAACATTCTACCCCAAGAGAATTTTAATTTGTACATAATATTGGTACATAGACTGGATTACTATTTTCAGATCAAGAACAAGGTTAAAAATGGGAAAGAATTCAATTTTCTAGAATGTGCTTAAGGGCTTTTAAAAAATGCTGTTTTTCCTTTAACTTTTTTTTTTTTTTTTTTGAGACGGAGTCTCGCTCTGTCACCCAGGCTATTTGCCTCTCCAGATGTGCTCTGTTTTCACTCTGCCGTGTGCCTGACCTCTACCATCTACACCAGGGGATTTCCTTGCCCTCCAGCTTCCAGTTGGGTTTGGCCAATGGGAAACCCATCAGGTAATTGAAGGGAGGCGATAAGAGACTGCGATTGTGTCACTGATTGCCCTGGTTTTCTCCCTTTGGGTAGCCTGGGACTGACTTCTCCTCATCTAAGGAAAGTGGTAGCCTCTATCAGGAGATCCTCTACTGTCAGCTTTCTCTCTCTCTCTCCAGATCCTAATTATGGCTCCTCTCCCCTTGCTTCCTTAGTAGCCCTGGGATACTGAATGCTGCACCATGGCTTGTGGTTTTCCTACATGGTGCTGTTCCTTTAGTAAATATTCTTCTTATTCAACTCTCCACAAGTTACTCAATTAGAGTGTGCCATAACCCTGACTTATAGAGTGGCCATGTAACATGGGGATGTCCTAGAAACCCAGTCATGGGTGATTGAGTAGTTACCCACTGGCTTCCTTTGAAAGGGAATCCTAAGGGTGGGGACAAGAATGCTTTTCCTGTCCTTTTTCAGTTTTCCCCTTTTCCTTCCTTCCTTCCTTCCTTCCTTCCTTCCTTCCTTCCTTCCTTCCTCCCTCCCTCCCTCCCTCCCTCCCTCCCTCCCTTCCTTCCTTCCTTCCTTCTTTCCTTTCTTCTGAAAAATTTGATGAGACCCAGAGAAATTTACTGGTTTATAAAGTCAATCAGAAAGTTAGCAGCAGAGATGGGGCATGTACCAACTTCTCTGACTCCAAGACCTATCTTCCTTCCTTCCCTTCCCTTTCCTTCCTTCCCTTCCCTTTCCTTCCTTCCTTCCTTCTTCCATCCCTCCCTCCC